>NC_051154.1:4755642-5075641 GCF_013339745.2 Dermacentor silvarum | reverse complement strand
AGACGGTGTTAATGTCCACCTCCACTTTGGTCAATGCCACATATTGCCAAGCCCTGCCCCATCCTGTTTTACGTGTCCCTCCCGTGTTTTTTGCGCAATGCCCTGCTAAATTTACAAAATGAACCAACTAGCCCAAACCAAGTTTTCTTGCACAATGCAGTGGTTCTGGTGACACTTGCTACAAATACCACCAGCGCCTTGCTCAGGATACGTAACAACATTATTGGGAGCGTAGAAAGTACAATTGAGGGACCGAATTCACAAAGCTTTTCGTTCTTAAGTGCTGGTTTCCATTGGCCTTCGCCACGGAGCAAGAAACCTTTAGGAGTGGAAACTCCACCAGGTGCGGCGACCAGAAAAAGTCATAAGCCCGCAGAGCCACTATCATGCTGGCGGCACCGGGCGGCCGACAAAAAATTTTCGCCATTTTGGTTGCCAAGGCAACCGGTCACGTCTGCTCCCGTTCGGCCGCGCGCTTCTTTAGCGCTGGCAGCCCGGAGAGCGATTGGTGCTACGCTTCAGCCATTTGACCACGGTAAAAAATAAAACTCATCCTGAAACTTTGGGCAACAGCGCAAACAGACGACCACAAGAAGGGAGACACGTACACACATCTCATCCCTTTCGATGACCGCTATCATAAGATTATCTGTAGCTTCCGGTTGTACGCGGCGTTTGACACTCACGCGATGACTTTGATTGGATGGATAAAAGCGCTGCTGGCTTTCGTCGAAGGCAAACATGCCTTGAATTTCTTCGAGTATGTGACCAAGCCGAGTTTCATCTTCTGGAGGAGAGCGCAGGCGTCGTACGGCACAGCGTTTACGACTACGTTGCAGCCTAGAAGGCACCAAGTGGCTATCACTTGGTCAGTAGAATAAGAGATTGCAATAGAAAGGGTGTATCGCTTTATATCGTCCACCATGCATTTCTTATACCGTTTCAGCGTACTGCACACATTGTGCTCTACTTTTACCTTAAAAGAAGATGCGCAGGTAATAATATACAAATACAAATGTCCACGTCCTTAGGAACAACAGAAATGCACTGTGGGCATGTACTAGAAAGAAGGCACGCAAAATATCCTCTACATATAACTTGAAACAACCGTTCACTTAACCACACGCATAACATCCGCACGCACATGGAAGTTCACTCACAAATGTGCATGGTATTCTAGCACTCAGTTTGTGCACAGCCTCGATAGCTTTTTTTTCTCTTGCGACACTTTCACACTGTTCCTGGCTTCTTAGAGGCAGAGTTGTCTCATGAGCATAGCGACGTAATACCGCAGTATCTTTGCAATGGCCTCATTCTTGTACTCGTGGCATAGGAAGGTCAGCGGGAAATTGTCGAGAACGTGTTCATCAGTGCGCCAGAACACATCGCAGTCGTCCATGCTCTTTGAAAAGAAATTCTCAGCACAGCGCAGCATTTCGTATAATTGTGAGTTGGGGTGCGTGAGACCACCTCGTGTCTTGCAGTGTGTCAGCGCTGCCTCCGGCCTACTCGTGGTTGTGACAGAGAGACTGCCTGCATTTTGCGCAGGGAAGGAACTTCGTCATTCTTCGGCTGACAAACCCTGTTACATAGTACAGGATGGCGTCAACAACATCGGCACTGCTGGAGTCATGTCGCATGATGTCGTCACAATCCCACTCTTCAGTTTCAATGAGCCCGTCGAGCTTTGCTTTAAGCATGTCTATGTTCGACCCGTCGGATTTGTTTTTCTTGAATGTAGCTCTAAAGGCAGCAAAATCAATAACAGGTGCTTCTTCTCGCGCTTCGCAGTTGCCGAACTTGGGCGGTTTCAGCAGACTGTACACGGCTAGCATTCTGTACAGCTGAAGGAACGTTGGCATGTCGCGGTGGTCGTTTTCAGCGGCTGCCTGTTGGACTTTTCCGAAGAATCATTCTAGAGGGTCTTGATTGAATTTGGCCGTCAGAGCATATTTGAAGCCGCATTCTGTTAGCAGATATTCTGACAGGTCTAACGTAGATAAGATGGATACTCGGAGGCCTTCCGCTGTTAATGGAGTCAGGAACATTTCTTTGGCGATAACCCCAGAGTTGAGCTCGCGTTCCCAGTCGTTGAGCCATTGCAGCGATTCCTTCATTACAAGAATGTCCTCGCTTTCTTTGCGCATTGCGTCGCCGGGGTGTCGCCTGTTCATTGCATCAAATAGCTAGGTCATTGATACGTTCTGTAAACTTCACAGTACCTGCCGCCTCCAGTGCATTGACTACGTTCTGCTCGAAGTAGTACTTGATGGCCAAGCCATAGATCGGCTGAACACCTGCGTTGCGAGTTTAGCACGCATAAGATCCATGCTTGAAGGGTGCACGTGCCACGGCTTATTTTGGGGCATACTTTCAAGTCACCGGCATTCCTCAGATGTGGACAGCTACATAGAACCACCATTTAATCCACTGACCTTTTACTTTGAGCAGGCGTTGCTTTAATAGTCTATTTCTAATGCACTTAAAGAGGTGCGACACGTCCGAAAATACGTACACCTTTCTGTCTTCATCCATCGGGTGCTCAAAGAAGTGCTTGGCTGTGCAGAGTTTCCCACTGACACCAAGCTCAGTCCACATTTTCCTGTTGGTGCTGGCCCCATCACACACAATGCCGTCCACAATTGCGCCTGCGTTTTCCAACATCACTATCGCTTGCAGCACCAACTGGCTCAGTCCCTTTGCCGCTCCCCTTGATGCAAACACCCCGACTGGTTGTGCATAATTTTCTCGGAACGGACAAAACATAAACACAAGTCTGTGGTTGGCCAATGCAGTCGTTTCACCACTACCCTCACCGTAGTCGACGAGGCCGATGTAGGTTAGCATTTTTGAGTCCACACATTTTCTTTCCCTCACCTGCACTTCGTCGAAGAGAAGCATGCCATGCCTTTGGAAGCTAGATTTCTCATCTAATTTCTTTTTCAGTGCCGCAAAGCAATCCAAATCGAAACCACATTTCTTCCCTACAGTAGCGATGTATTTCCTTACGATTCTAACACAGGGCAAAGGCAATATGTCGCTTTCCCGAAGAAACCTGTAGCTTGATGGCGAACGAATGTGCAGAAGGAGACACAGTAGCAGCCAGTTGTCCGTGTAACGCCTTCCCTGTTTTGATGTAGCTTTCGCGGCAGCTATGCACTCCGTTAACAGCATGTGGTGCGTTTCCGGGAGCCCCGCTTTCTTTGCCAGATCTTCCACTTCGTGTCTTCAAGGTGTTTAACTTGTGCTTTATATTTCAGCAGTTCATCGATGAGTGCTTGCTTCCTTTTCTGGAGCCTTAGCTTTGAACGGTAGGAGGCTACCTTCGCAATGCTTCCAACTTCGGTCTCTTCGAGGGACTCACCGGAATTCGTATGCATGTATCTTTTACTCGTTTTTCTTTCCGCACTTTGTGAACACGCAGTGTGTTGTCTAAGGATTTGCATGATCTGCATTGTTTCAGAAGCATCAATAAGCAGGGAACAATTTCTATGCCTCCAGAATCCGAGTCCATCAACTGTGGCGCATTCTAATTGGATACGAAGAAACTTGCTCTTTGCAGGACCCCCGCCGCAGACGCTTTTATGAAACGAGTCAAGCAATTCAGTGATGTCTGGGATGTCGTGGAGGCCAGAGGGAACTTTGAACAACTTACTGCTCACTTCGCGCTCGAAAACATATTGGCTTACTTTCAGCCCCTCTCCACACATTGCTAGCTCTAAACTCTTGATCATAATAGCTGGTGAAGTTGCTCGAGCTTTCCAGAGTTCCGTGAAACAAATACTTTCAACGCCTTCCATGCTTATTTCATGGCAATTCCATGCTGGTCTTGGTAAGCTGACAGGCTTCTCTTTCATGAGTTTGTGAAGCAAGCACTGTTCAGACGAGGAACCGCATGACTGCACGTCTGTCGAACGAGTGGTGGTAGCTTTGCACTGCTTTTCTGAGGCGCATAGCGGGTCGGAGCTACTGGTAGTGGCACATGGAAGATCGCCGTCGCATGCATGCAAAGAGAGCAGATTTTCCTCAAGCTCATGGGCCTCACACGCTGTGCCAACATCACTGATGTTCACCGCCGTTGATGTTCCTGGCTTGTCGTATACACTCAGTGTTGATCTTTTAACGATAGCATGACTGGTATTTGATGATGCTTCTCGTGGAGGCGGCTTCTTTTTCGAGGATGTCAGAGATACTGCAGACGGAAGAAAGATGCAGGGAACAGCCTCTGGACGCAGTCCAGGTTTTTTCGGGTGGCCTAGGATTACCTCGCCTCTAAGCTCACCGTAGTATTTATCACGTCTCATCATGTTGCTCGTGAAGTGCTTCTCGCAGACGTAATCTCTCGATGTGAGCCGACGGCCACTCCCAAGAATCGCCGCAGCCCATGCTTGCAGACGCTCACGATCACTCGGAGCCTTGAAGAGGCTCACCTTCTCCCTGCAAGACTTGTACCCGCTTTTGCAGTTCTCAACAAAACACCTGCGTCCCATCTTAGGCTACCAAATTCCCAAGAAGGGCACACTGCGCGCAGCAGCGCTGTTAGTATTACAGCCTGACAAGAACAGTTGCAGACACCGACATTATTACAGACACCGACAAGAACAGTTGCTATGTGACTGAAGGGCTCACAAATACAACGTTGAAGTCGAGAGTATGACAGAAGCCCGTCTGGTCGGGATAATGCATATTGACACGTATACATGTTTATCTTTCACCGGTGGCCGCTTTCCACCGGCTAACAAATGTTAAACGTTATCGCTGGGCGCAGGACGCGCCTGTATCGGAAGTTTCTAGAACGTTATCGATGCTTCTTTCCATTGCCTGTTTTCACCGACGCTTCTGTTATCTGATTGCATGACTGAGGCGAATTGTCTAGAACTTTCTGGAAGACACGCGGGCATCAGGGATTAATCTAGAACCTTCGATGACTCAGGTATAAAAGCCGACGCGTTTCGCCGCTGATCAGATTTTCGACGATCGCCGACTGTGTTCGCCGCTATCGTTGTGCTTTGAGTGTACCTTGATTTTGTGGGCACAGGTTCGCCCAATAAACAACCAGTTTCGTCGTACACAGTTTTACGACTGTTTTCTTCAGCGTCACTACTACGTGACATCTGGTGGAGGTGCTAGTGCGTTCATGCAGCGAACGCCCCCGCAAAGCCGCGATCCAAGCCCGAAACCGGAGGACAACGCCAACGTCACCAAGGACCAGCGAGCTAGCCGTAGGCAGCAAGGACTTCTGCCGGAGTACGGACTTCTTCCCGAGAAGACCACAGCGATCAAGGCCAAGTCAACGACCTCAATGGCAGCCCCAGCGTCCCCCATCCTGCTGCAACAACCTCGGGAGCCCCCGACCTTCCGTGGATCATCGGCTGAAGACCCTGAAACCTGGCTGGAGACATACGAGCGGACCGCGACGTTAAACAAATGGAGCGACGACGACAAGCTACGCCATGTCTATTTTTCGTTGGATGACGCTGCTCGGACGTGGTTTGAGAACAGAGAGACCACCCTGGTTACGTGGGACCTTTTTCGTGAAAACTTCGTGAGGACCTTCACGAGTGTCGTACGAAAGGAGAGGGCAGAGGTTCTCTTAGAAACCAGAGTGCAGTTGCCGAACGAGAACATCGCGATCTTCACGGAGGAGATGACTCGCCTCTTCCGCCACGCCGACCCCGACATGTCTGAAGAAAAGAAAGTTCGGTTCTTGATGCGGGGTGTCAAAGACCAACTATTCGCCGGATTGATGCGCAACCCGCCCAAGACTGTCGCCGAATTTATTTCCGAGGCTACAACGATCGAGAAGACGCTTGAAATGCGCGTCAGGCAGTACAACCGCCGTGCCCTGACCAACTACGCCGACGCTCAAGCGCTAGGCGCCGACGACCTGCGCGAGACCATCAGAGCGGTCGTTCGCGAGGAGCTGCATAAGCTCTTTCCCAGGTCGCAGCCTCACGTGGCATCTATCGCCGACGTCGTCAAAGACGAAGTTCAGCGCTCACTTGGAGTTCCCGATGTTCAGCCACAATCGCCGCAACCCCAGCCAGAAGCGCTGACCTACGCCGCCGTCGCCCGTCGTCAAGGCCCCCCTCCGCGCTCGCGCCAGGGCCCCGTAACGCCGCAGTTCCGTCGTCCACCGCCGCCGCCACCAGCACGCCCGCCCGTCGCCCAGCGCAGCTACCAGAGGAAGACGGACATTTGGCGCGACCCCGACCACCGCCCGCTCTGCTATCACTGCGGGGAAGCCGGCCATGTCTACCGCCGATGCCCATACCGCGAAATGGGCCTACGAGGGTTCCCCGTCAACGCGCCGCGTCTCCATCGAGGTGAACGACCGCGCGACATCGCCGACTACCTCGCTGGAGCCCAGTGGCAACCACGACGATCCTCACGCTCGCCGTCACCAGGCCGCTACATCTCGCCGCATCGCCGTCAGTACAACGGTCCCACCCGGGGCCGATCTCCCAGCCCTTACCCGGGAAACTAAAGGCAGCAACCGATGGAGGTGCGGTTGCTGTACGACGCAATGCCAAAGATCCTCCGACGCCGCCGACGACGACGATTCGCGATTCATCACGACGAGATATCAGCACGCCGCCTAGCAACAGCCTTGACAACACTTCGCCGCCGAAAGAAGACCTTCCGACGCGACGTAGCAGCAGCAGAGCAAGCCGACGCAGCCGTGATCCGACGCCACGAATTAACCGCAACGCCAGACGCCGGTCTACCGATCTAGACGTTCTCATCGATGGCCATAACGTCACCGCTCTCGTCGACACTGGAGCCGACTATTCCGTCTTCAGTGGCCCATTCGCCGCCAAGTTGAAGAAGGTGAAAACAGCCTGGCAAGGACCCGATATCCGGACAGCGGGAGGCCACCTAATAACGCCGACTGGAATCTGCACAGCGCGAGTCGCGGTAAACAACCGCACTTACCCGGCGAGCTTCGTAATCCTGCAGCACTGCTCCAGGGATGTCATCCTAGGCATGAACTTTCTAAATCAACACGGTGCAGTCATCGACTTAAGGTCCAAGTCGATAACGCTTTCAACGCACAACGCGGTACCACCGGATACAAACATAAGTTACCATGCCTTGAATGTGCTTGAAGAACAAGTCACCGTTCCGCCTCGCTCCAGCGTAATGATTTACGTCGGTACCGAAGTGCCTGCAGACATGGAGGGCGTCATCGAGGGCGATCATCACTTACTGCTCGACCGTGAAATTTGCGTCGCTAGAGGCATAGCTGAGCTACGTGCAGGGAAAGCAAGGGTGATGCTCACGAACTTCAGCCCCGAATACAAGCACATTAACAAAGGCACCACGGTCGCCTACATCGACGAAATAGTACAAGCCAGCAGTGCGTTCGCCTTCACGGATTCCAGTGCACCTGCAACGACGACTATAGTACCTGAACCAACTTTCGACGTCAATCAGAACCTTCCCAGGCACAAGAAAGAACAACTAAAGGCTCTGCTCATGCAATACGAGGATTGCTTCTCGTCGTCGTCAAAAGTTCGACAAACCCCTGTCGCCAAGCACCGCATCATAACCGACGAAAATGTCCGGCCACTCCGTCAGAGCCCGTACCGAGTTTCGGCGCGCGAACGCGAGGCCATAAGGCAACAAGTCGACGAAATGCTACGGGATGACATCATCCAGCCGTCCAAGAGTCCGTGGGCGTCCCCCGTGGTGTTAGTGAAGAAGGATGGAACCCTACGTTTCTGCGTCGATTATCGTCGCCTCAACAAAATCACGAAGAAGGACGTATACCCCCTCCCACGGATTGACGACGCCTTGGATCGACTCTACAACGCAAAGTATTTTTCGTCGATGGACCTCAAAACCGGCTACTGGCAAATCGAAGTCGACGAGAGGGACCGGGAGAAGACTGCGTTTATAACACCAGACGGACTGTTCGAGTTCAAGGTCATGCCGTTTGGTCTTTGCTCGGCGCCTGCCACTTTCCAACGTGTCATGGATACAGTACTGGCAGGCTTGAAGTGGCAGACTTGCCTCGTCTATTTGGACGACGTCGTTGTGTTTGCCTCAAGCTTCGAGGAACACCTCCGGCGCCTTGAAACAGTTCTTCAAGCAATCAAGACCTCCGGACTCACGTTGAAGCCAGAAAAGTGCCGCTTCGCATATGAGGAGCTCTTGTTTTTGGGCCACGTCATCAACAAGTCAGGAGTGCGCCCCGACCCTCTGAAAACTGCGGCCATCTCCAACTTTCCTCCGACCGCTGACAAGAAGGCAGTGCGTAGATTTCTTGGACTGTGCGCCTATTACAGGCGCTTCGTCAAGAATTTTTCACGGATCGCTGAGCCACTAACGTATCTCACGAAGGCCGACGTCGAGTTCAAGTGGGAGACGGCGCAAGTCGAAGCATTTGAAGAACTGAAGCGACGCCTGCAATCGCCGCCAATACTTGCGCATTTCGACGAAAATGCCGATACCGAAGTCCACACCGACGCAAGCAGCGTAGGACTCGGCGCCGTGCTTGTGCAGAGGACTGACGGACTAGAAAGGGTTGTAAGTTACGCTAGCCGGTCGCTATCGAAGGCGGAAGCAAATTATTCCACAACAGAAAAGGAGTGCCTCGCCATCATCTGGGCTACATCAAAGTTTCGCCCCTACCTCTATGGCAGGCCCTTTAAAGTTGTAAGCGACCACCACGCCTTGTGTTGGCTAGCTAACTTGAAGGATCCTTCAGGTCGCCTCGCACGATGGAGCCTGAGACTTCAAGCATTCGACATCACCGTCGTTTACAAATCCGGGCGAAAGCACGCTGACGCCGATTGTTTGTCTCGCGCCCCCGTTGAACCGCCGCCACAAGACGACCAGGATGACACTTTCTTGGGACCCATCAGTGCCGACGAATTCGCCGAACAACAGCGAGCCGACCCGGAACTAAGGAGCCTTGTAGACTACCTGGAAGGCAAGACCGTCATTGTGCCGAAGGCGTTCAGGCGAGGATTGGCGTCGTTCTTCTTGCAAAACGACATTCTCCTAAAGAAGAACTTCTCGCCTCTCCGAGCCAACTATCTCCTCGTGGTACCCTCAGCATTGCGTCCAGAGGTTCTGCAAGCTCTCCATGACGACCCAACGGCTGGACATCTCGGTTTTTCCCGCACTCTCGCGAGGATACAAGAAAAATACTACTGGCCTCGCCTCTCTGCTGACGTCGCCCATTACGTAAGGACATGCCAAGACTGTCAGCGACGCAAAACACCGCCGACAAGGCCAGCCGGGCTTCTACACCGATCGAGCCACCTCGCCGACCGTTCCAGCAGATCGGGATGGACTTACTGGGGCCTTTTCCGACGTCAACGTCCGGGAATAAATGGATCATCGTAGCTACGGACTACCTCACCCGCTACGCCGAAACAAAAGCCTTGCCCAAAGGCAGTGCCGACGAGGTAGCCCGATTCTTCGTTGAGAACATCCTCCTGCGTCACGGTGCCCCGGAAGTCCTCATCACCGACAGAGGTACGGCCTTCACGGCTGAACTAACTCAAGCCATCCTGCGATACAGCCAGACAAGCCATCGCCGCACCACCGCCTACCACCCGCAGACGAATGGCCTCACCGAGCGCCTAAATAAGACCATCGCCGACATGCTGGCAATGTACGTCGACGTCGAACACAAGACGTGGGATGCCATCCTTCTGTACGTGACCTTCGCATATAACACGGCCGTGCAAGAAACGACGCACATGGCGCCGTTCAACCTGGTCTACGGAAGGAACCCGGCAACGACGCTTGACGCCATGCTACCAGACGTCGCTGACGAAGAAAATCTCGACGTTGCCACCTATTTGCAGCGTGCCGAAGAAGGTCGACAGCTCGCCCGCCTGCGCATCAAGAACCAGCAGAGAACCGACAGCCGACACCACAATCTTCGACGACGCTACGTCGAGTACCAGCCCGGAGACCGTGTTTGGGTCTGGACTCCGATACGCCGACGAGGACTTAGCGAGAAACTATTACGTCGCTATTTCGGACCATATAAGATCATCCGACGTATTGGTGCACTGGACTATGAGGTCGTGCCAGACGGCATTTCGCAATCACAGCGGCACCGTGCACGACCCGAAGTCATCCATGTGGTGCGTCTTAAGCCTTTCTACGCCCGCTGACGAACTTAGGTACTTTGTTACTTTATTTTTTTTTAACACGAAGGTGTTTTATGCCGGGGTCCACCAAGACTTCACTGACGTATTTCTTTCGTTTCTTTCTTTGTATTATGTATAGAACATAATACAAAGAAAGAAACCAGAAGAAAAAGTTCCACAAACATGCAAAATTTGGAAATCGAACCCACGACCTCTCGGTCCGCGACGATAGATCGCCGAGCGTTTAACCCATTGCGCCACAAACGCATTTGCAGAGAGCTACACAGACGCGCCTTATATATCTAACACTCCTCCGTGTATCCGCGCTCTTGCTCGGGGCGGTGCCGCCGCCTACGAGCAGAAAAGAGAAGTACTGCATTATGACACTAACGCGCACCGACAGTGAACGCTTCGGTGGTCTCAGCACTACGACGCCTCGATGCCAGCATTCGAAGGGACGCTGGCATCAAGAAGCACTACCAACGTTACCTAGGTGGCGTTCACCGTACTCAGCACAGCGGAGCGTGGCCTCCGCAATTAGCTCTGAAAATGTTTCTGAAGTTGATCGCGGAGGCTGCAATTACGACGCGCTGTACGCGCTGATTTGACTCGGTGACGATTCAGTTACGTGCTTTGTCTTGCGCGTTGTATTAGTGTGTCAGTTACGTGCTTCGTCTTTCGCGTTGTGCTAGCGTGTGCAGCGTAGTGCAGCTTCCATATGCACGACGGTTGCTCATGGTCATCGACGTTGGTAGTCGTGATGGAGGAGACGTGCCACCAGGCGTCAGCGTGGGTGCATCAACGCCTAAGGGCGCTTTAGCCACAAAACACCAATAGACATTATATATCAATGTGCAATAAACATTACACTACTTCTGTGAAGACACGTTTCACTTTCGTGTTCTATACCGATTCCTATATAAGAGGGATCAACCACATTTTTTCTTTATTACGCGTGGTTTTGTTTACGCTTTCACATTTGTTTGTAGCATCGGGACGATGCTTTTTAAGGGGAGGGTATTGACACGTATACATGTTTATCTTTCACCGGTGGCCGCTTTCCACCGGCTAACAAATGTTAAACGTTATCGCTGGGCGCAGGACGCGCCTGTATCGGAAGTTTCTAGAACGTTATCGATGCTTCTTTCCATTGCCTGTTTTCACCGACGCTTCTGTTATCTGATTGCATGACTGAGGCGAATTGTCTAGAACTTTCTGGAAGACACGCGGGCATCAGGGATTAATCTAGAACCTTCGATGACTCAGGTATAAAAGCCGACGCGTTTCGCCGCTGATCAGATTTTCGACGATCGCCGACTGTGTTCGCCGCTATCGTTGTGCTTTGAGTGTACCTTGATTTTGTGGGCACAGGTTCGCCCAATAAACAACCAGTTTCGTCGTACACAGTTTTACGACTGTTCAGCGTCACTACTACGTGACGCTGAAGAAAACGGCAGAGATCCAGACAAATATATTTTAAAATATATTTACGTTCCGTAAAATATATTTTACATCGGCATCCGAAAAGTAAATATATTTTTAAACCATTTTGGCCGGTGTCTGGATCTTTTGCTTTTAAAAATACAACGTTACGGTGTGCCCGCTAAGCGAACGCCGTGTCGTCTGCTTTCAGCATAAGACACGGCCGCCGCCGAAGAGAGCACGCCCGAGCAGCCCGCCGGGCTTCTGCTTGTTTTGTTTTTTCGCTGCTGCTTGCATGACGTGCCGCAAGGCGCCGCCACTGCATCAGCGCATACCAATGTGATGTCTCATCAGCGCATACCAATGTGACGTCATCTGGTCGCCCGTGCGCGCCCACGCTGACGGGAGTTTCCACTCCTGAATAATCTTCCTCCGTGGCCTTCGCTAATCGCATGTCCAGGGGTGGGACTACCCCAAGCCAATTTGAAGCAATTTTTGAAGCAAGCAAAATTGCATTTTGGAGCAGACAAAATTGCATTTTGGGGCAGCCTGGAATAGATCAAATTTTATTTTGGAGCAGGCCAATCGGAATTTTGGTGGAATGGAATATGGCAGTGCACTTTGAAACCACGATCGAACACAGAATAAACCAACACAAGCGCTGTACTGCAACTGTCTTAAGCAACGTCTTAAGCTCAATTTTGAAGCAGATTATCCTGATACTGACCGTCTAGTGAATGCTAATTTTGGTGATAATAGTGCCTGTAGATTTCTTTTAATTAGTGGTAGCAATCACAAAAAAACATGCATTTTGCAATAGTGAGTTCAAATTTAGAAAAGTAGCACAAGACATTTTTCTTTAACGTCTCGACAATGTGGGTGAAGTGCCTGGAAATGCACTTCAACAGACTGTATGGAGAAGCCAGATTTATGAACTACTCCAGTTTATTGAAAGCCATTTCTACATAACAGATGGTTTCGTATTGCCGTAAGCCAATCAGAACGCAGGGCGGTAGAAGCACGATTTGTAGCTATAGCGTACTAGAATACGAAAGAGTGGATCGAACGGCACCGCGGCGCATGCTTTCGTGTAAAGCCAGAAACATTAGTGGCACCACGATCGAACTATGTATTCCCGCGCAGACATCTGCTCATGATGATAGCGGAAATGTTCTCAAATTATGCAGTCCAATTGACATGGTAACAATTTCTGGGTCACTACACTTCGCCGCAGACACAGAGAGCCACTATCGATCGTGGGCTGGTGTAAAAAAACTATTTCAATCTGTTTTTATCCCAAATCTGCCATTAGCCCATCATGATAGGTCAAAATGGCTCGGGCTTCACCCATATGGGCAAAAAAACAGATTGGAATAGTTGTACCTTATATCGGCCCTGGGGACGGAGACGGCCGCCCACTGAACCTGCTGCAGTGGCTTACCAACTATTTCTCGAGTGGGGGGGGCAAACCGCAATCGATATATATATATATATATATCGAATTACTATTGTACTAAGCGAAAATGCCTGGAAATGCTTCTGTCGGTTATTTTTATGTTAAACTAACAGACCTCTTTATCAATCACACATGGATAACCATGGAGGCCCGAAAACTTATTTCAATTTGCATTTATTTCTTGACACACTATAAAATTTATGATACAGGGACAAAAGCCAGTGGGTGCCCAGAGGTCCCTGATCCTGCTCAGGAGCAGGAGTGCAGCGCACGTAATTAATTATGGCGCTTTACGTGCCAAAACCACGATCTGATTATGAGAAACGCCGTAGTGGGGGACTCCGGAATAATTTGGACTACCTCGGGTTTTTTAACGCGCACCTAAATTTAAGTACGCAGGTGTTTTCGCATTTCGCCATTCTATTTCACCCATGCTATGCCCCTAGTTTTCCCTAGATATAAACAAGATGCATTGTTTAGCTCACCGGGGACACCGGAGAAACAAACTACGCATCTAGTATGATGCACGAAAACACATGGAAAGAACGATGATTTAGCAATTATCTGCAACACTTGCATTTAAAACAGGAGAGTGAAAGTTTCGCCACGCATTGCACTTGAAATTATCCCTGTTTTCACGGAATTTCAAGTCCACATCTTGTGCAGTTGTCTTCGGAGTCTGGGAAACATTTCGACGAGCGGCAATATGGCACTCTGGAACACTTAAATCAGTAACTTTCTGCAAAGGCTGCAATGAACCTAAACAGAATAAAGATAAATCACTCGCCACCCAGAACATTGCTCCCTACTTCGAATAGATATAAGCACCGTGCCCCGCATAGTTTACCGAGGATACCGAGGGAACACAACTAAATACTGTGTATACCGCAGAAAAATTGGGAGAAAGCGAGTATTCATTAACTGCTTTTAGAGCACGTAAGCAACCTTTTTGGCTACACGTCACCAAAAAGTGGGTTCCATTTTTCAAAATATGAAATACCTGCTGTTCTTGCTCCTGTACAGAAACAAGTAATAGTGTAGCTCTCATTTAAAAACGGCCTGAAAATGAAACCAATAAAATCAGAAGTCACGCAGGCCTTTAGAAATAATTCAGTTCAGTGTTCTATTGGTATTGAAATGGCTCTGCGCGTTCAACAAAGGTCATTTTCACGAAGATATATATGATAAGTCGTGATTACACAATGAAGTTCGATAGTTATATCTTTCATTGGTTTGATTAGATTTTTGATGGTGATAAGATACTGAGACTGCAACGTTATGTAGACTATCTCTGGACGGAGATGCAATAGTTCCAGCATTTGATAATCCAGAGATTTCATGCCGTTGCACACCAATTGTTGGGCGCGGCTGACTGTAATACTTTATCTGGACCTCCTCCTTCGCCCGCAGCTTAAATATAACGAGCCTAATTTGTTTTCAAATACGGTTAGGCGGTCCCAAAAAAAGTAGGCATGATGCAAGTAGCGCAAGTGTACATTTTTTAGGGCGGGAACTGTCCAGTGTCGGGCCTCTCCGCAATGCAAGCGTGTATGGAGAATCCTGCACGTCTTCCGCTAGAGCGTCATGAGGAGGCATAAGAGACAATCCTCCCTGCCCAAGCAAGGGATACTTAGTAAAGAAAAGCATTCCTTACGTGGCCACTGTATTAAGAAAACAAATTTAGCCTCAGCTGTAGTTTTGTTGAACTTTCCGGCATGCATCCGAAAGTGCCCGCTTTCAAAAGTGGGGGGGCAAACGGCCTACTTTGCCCCCCCACTTTTGACAGTGGGGGGAGGCAAGTGCCCCCCTGCCCCCCCAGTAGATACGCCTATGACCTGCTGCAGCGCGTGCCTCCCTAATATCTATTTCGCTCGCGACCTCAGCCTACTTTTCGTTGTTTTGTGTCTCAGCTAGCGCGTTTCACTCGGCCCACTCAACCGTATTCTAGTGCACACTAAATAAAGCCTCCCTGGCCGTTCCGACAGCAGCAATAACATCCGAGAGTAGCCGCACGCGCGGCGGCCACTTGCCGGAAATGCCAAAAAATCCATTGTTATAAGCGCGAAAATTACTAGAAACTGTGGGAGGCACCGTCCCACGGTGTGCAGAATGGGAAGTTTCACTCTTTTCCGGAGAACGAATCCACGCGCTGTTCGCGGCCACTACTGGAGCACACAAGCCGAAGCAGTTATGGCACAGCGTCGCGCAGTTTCGGTCAATTTTCTTTGTTTGGTGCAGTTTGGCGCAGGTAATTTGTGTTTGTATCAAAATAGCCCAATTGGCGCAAGAGTCCCACCCCTGTATGACATCAGGAAACTTGTTTGTGAATACCAGCTAAGCTTTTCTCAACCCACATTTCTCAAAATGTACCTGAATGCGTGCGGGGCCCATGACATGTGGTGCAACAAATATGGATTTATATTTTCAGAAGCATATAAATGAAGCACAGAAAAGTATTTATGTTCTTTTAATTAGCCACAAGGCGTCACTTGTATAAAGCACAGCACAAGTCATTTACATGATACTGATATGATTGCACTGTCAATCATCATGCTCACCCTACATGTTTTCTCTGCAGGGCGCTGAATTCCACTACATCCACTTAATCTAGCGTTGCTTGTAGCACTATTGTGGCAGGCTGAGCAGCGTGCTCTGTCCTGCAGGAAGATAGACTACATTACGCGAGCGTGACAGCTGGTATGATATGTCTTCGGCTGCTTCAAGCCGCCGAAGTTCCACCAGCGCATCGCCAGCCTCGCCAAAAGCCTTCGCAAGCAGAGCTGCGGCCTGCGAGTCACCCTCTGCCGTGATGACAGCCGCCTTCTTGTGCTGCTCGGCTTTCTCAACCAGGAAGCGAGCCCGCTCAGCCTCCTGCTGGGCCACCTGCTTCATCTCGACGGCCTGTGTGAACTCCTTGCCAAAGGTCAGGTGCGTCTGCAAATCAAACAATTCACTTGTAAAACAGCTTCTTTCCCACTTGCAGCTGCAAATAGCCAGGAAACTAAGATGCACACTTAGAAAACTAATTGCACGTAACATACATTCATAATCAAAACATTGCGCTTACATTTGTGCATTCAATCACATATTTGACCATGGGTAGGTGTCATGAGTCAGACGCCGGCGGTACACGAAAACGAAGAAGACGAAGTTCGCGGAGCGTCCGAAACCGCGCGAGCGCTCGAGACAAGCGAACCGAGGTGTAATCCGCCAGGGAGAAGCGACGAAACATTATCGACGTGGCTCTTGGACTGGAAGGTCGCTTCATCGGACATGCTCTGACGACGGGAGTGCGGAGAGCCCGGCCACGAAGCTCGTGACGCTGGCAAGGCCCAAGCGTGGCTGTAGACCTCGGAGACGTCCGGGCGAAGCTGCTGGGACCGGCTGCCGCTGCTTCACGGTGGTTGCGGTCCTCTTCGCAAGAATCCCTCTTCCTCGGCCGAGCCCGAACAACCGAAAAAATCACCAGGACACCGGGTCGCCATGCAGATCGGCGAAAGGCGAAGAACGCTTTCGTTAGGCCTAACCAGGCAATTGACACGGCGGCGGTGGCTACCGGGGCACCAGCCACGTACAGTAAAAGCTCGATGATACGATCACGGCTAATACGAATTTTTCTGTGGTCCCGGCCGAGCCCCATTACTTTGCAACGTGCTAGAGAACGGTTGTGACGAATCGATTTTCGGCCTGCGTCGGGTGATACGAATAAACGCCGCCCCACTGACGGCCGCGAAAGAGAACAGCGCGCAGTCACGCGCTTTCTCCCGTTATCTTTTGGTGCGGAGGCGCGGACGCGGCGCCGGACAGCGCGGACTCCGCGACTGGGCGCGAAGAGTTTGAAGCGGTGGCGCTTTTGTACTTTTCCTCCTTTTCGGCGGCCGCCCATCGGACGGAGTGGCTGCTGTGCTTCGGGCCGCGTTCTTTGTGTTTGCGCCATTTTACCTAGTCGCAGCGAGCTATGTCTACCAAGATAGGATTGTCTACCGAGATAGAAGGACATTAGAGACTTTTTCTTCAAGAAGTAAATGCTTTTTACGTACATGTGCCTGAGTGAGTTCATCTCTGACTCTTTAATTTAGCTACAGTTGAATCTCGTTAATTCGAACACGCTTATTTCGAACATACCGCGCACCGACAATGCTCTTAGCAGCGCGCCAAATCACGCGGCGGCGCCTCCGACCGGCATTGCTCCGACACCGCCGTAGAGCAAAAGCTCAGGAGAGACCCCTCAATGCCGCGCGCGAAGGAACGGGGAAAAAAAAAATAAAAAAGAACCCGCGGCGGAAATTTCACCCTCTCTCAAATTGCAAGGTCGCCGTTTCTGCATCGTGCCGGAACAAGCGTGTACGTGCCGACTAGAGTGTTCTAGACAACCGTATTCTAGCACACACTAGTGCCGACGTCTCAGCCACGCGGATAAAATGGCAGTGAACCCTTCTCCTCTATTTTCTAGTCACATGTTGACCTTGCACTGCCGCAGCGCAGAGGGAAGCAGCGGCGGACGCGCAGTCGGGCCAACGAAACTGCTCACGCCCGCAAACGCTCGCTTCCCGGTAACGGCAGAAAACGAAACTTCAGGGAGCGGCTAAAATAAGCTGGCGCCAGCACGGCGGCGGGCGCGCACGGAGATGTGCGCACGGAGTCGAAGGTGAGAGAGCTACGAGGGAGTTGAGAGGGAGGGCGAGGGGAGCCACCGAAGCGGCGGAGTTGACGCGGCCAAATCCGCTTCCATGCCGCCCTCCTCCCTCAACTTCGACGGTCTCCGCGCGCACCCGTGTGCCGGCGCCGCCCGCTCCCTGAAGCTTCGTTTTCTGCCGTTATCGGGAAGCGACCGTTAGCCGGCGTGGGCAGTTTCGTGGCCCGCGCTTGCTATGCGCTTGCACGCCGCGATATTTCACGACTCGCACCGTTCGTGCATCGTGCATATGGTGCACGAATACTTCAAAAATACGTCCTTTTAATTCGAACAAATTTCCGGGCCCCTTCGAGTTCGAATTATCGAGATTCGACTGTAGTTTTAATTGTGTTTCGATGATACGAATTTCGGCTAATACGAATATTTTTCGTGACCCCGTGAGATTCGTATCATTGAGCTTTCACTGTATTCAGTCAGGTCGACGGAACCGCGAATCGTCGGCACTTATGGCACCAGCAACACTCCGAACGAGCACGACGTAGACTCAACGACAAGAACTTTAAACTGACGGTCCGTAAGAGCCCACATTTCTACATTGTGTCGCAGTTAGGCCGAGTCAGGGTGGCCAGACTTTGATGAGTCAGGGCTAGGACTGACTTAAGAGACTTTAAGACAGAGCTAGGCTCTGGAACCGAAATAGTTTTTTTTTTTTCAGTAGTTTGTATTTAGTCCAAGTCTTGTGTTTACGTCTGAGTGAACATTTTTGTTGAATTATGGTTTTAGTTTTGTGGTGCCACGTATTTTTCCCAATCTTGTGCATATTAAATCCTTGTTTGCTGTGCTGCCAGTCGTATCTCTCCTCCATCGAGGGTAACGCCCTGTGTGCAACCCTCCGGCTCCCAAGTAGAAGGTGACATATTGGCGAGCCTGCCAGGATACGGCCTAGCCACCGATACTTGAGAGTCGCAAAGATGGAGTTGAAGCGGTTGGCGGCAGTAGCAAAGGATTTGAACATGACTAAAGAGGAGGCGATGTCATTCTTTGAATATGCTCGGCAAGTATGGGATAAGCAGCAGCAACAAGCACGCGAAAATCATGAGCGCGAGAAGGAAATTTTAGAGTTGAAGTTAAAGTTGGCAGAGATGAACGCAGGGTCTCGCGAGGGGTCGATTTCCCACAGGTCGGCGTCATCCGACTCGACTTCGCCCAGGCCAAAACATATTTGCCCCAGGAAGTTGATGGCTCCATTTGATGAGCGTAGAAATGATTTAGATGCGTATTTGCATCGCTTTGAGAGAATAGCGGTCGGGCAAGGCTGGGCAAGGAATGAGTGGGCCTTAAGCCTGTGTCTAGTTGGTGAGGCATTAAGTGTGTTTGCGGATGCCCACCGAAGAGAGTTTAGACTATGATAAGGTGAAGAACACTTTATTGCAAAGATTCCGACTAACCGCTGAGGGTTTCCGCGAAAAGTTCAGGTCTTGAAAGCCGGAAGATATGGAAACTGGAAAACAGTTTGCATGTAGATTGACAAACTACTTTGAAAGATGCATGGAGTTGTTAGAGGCCAACAAGACATATGAAGGAGTGCGGGACAAGGTCGTAGGAGAACAATTTCTCGCCAGGTGCAGCGACAGTCTAGCGATATTCCTCAAGGAGAGGAAATTAAAAACAGTAGAGGAGATGGCCGCGCATTCAGATCAGCTCGTACAGGCGCACTAAGGAATTTAGGAAAGAGTGACAATGACGAGCCGATAGCAGCAGTAGGGGAGACGAGGTATCGGGGTCCAATGAACAGGCAAGGGACACCATGTTTCCTTTGTAACCGGCTGGAACATACAGCAATGAACTGCCGGGTCAGGGATAATTGACGTGGTCCACCAGTGATTTGCCAGCTATGTCAAAAGAGAGGTCATAGGGCGGACGAATGCAGATCAAGATACGTGGACAAAGCAGCATGTATGATGAAATGTAAAGAGGATGGGCCGAGAGAAAAGAACATGCCCATGGTGGAGGGAGAAGTACAAGGACACAGGGCGACAGTATTGAGACACACGGGGGCGTCTTGGTCAGGGAGAGTCTGGTACCACCCGAGAGCATGACCGGCTACTTCAAACCAGTCATTTTGGCGGACAGGTCCGTTAAGTATTTACCAGAGGCGCGAGTTCAAGTATCGACAACATTTTTTACGGGATCGGTCACAGCTAGGTGTGTAGAAGATCCTCTGTATGACCCGATTTTGGGGGATATATCAGGGGTGAGAAGGGCGGATGACCCAGACCTTAACTGGAAGAAGACAGAGGAGGTAGAGAAGAGGAAAAAGCCAGAAGCGCTAGAAGAGGAGGCACCTGAGGTAGAGGTAGCGGTGGTAGTACAAACGCGAGCTAGGAGTAAGAGTACTAAACCTTTAACACCATTGCAGGTCACGAACATTAAGGGGTTGAGCATAACGGCGGCTGAATTCAAGGAATTACAGGAGAAAGAGGAGTCCTTACAGAAGTGCGTACATAAGATAGGAGAAGTGGTACGAAGGAAAGGAAGTCGAAACGTGGTGGAGTTTTTCAAGAAGGATTTATTATACCAGAGGTGTGTGTTCAATTCGGGAAGAGAGGTGCAGCAGTTGGTGGTCCCGAAGGAACTGAGGGAGAAAGTACTGAAGTTAGGGCATGATAATGTAATGACAGGTCACCAGAGGATAAAAGACACGTTAGAAAAAATAACAGAAGATTTCTTTTGGATCGGGGTACAGAGCGATGTGAGGAGATACGTCAGGTCCTGCGATGTATGTCAAAAGACGATGGCTAAGGGGAAAAACAAGGAGAAGACTGGTGTTTGCATGATTGCTGAAGGGAAGGTCGCATGCAGACTAGATAGCACCCGTGACGTCGTAAAGAAAAAGGTCCCGACTGGAGAACCCTTGATTCAGAGTAACCAGAATAAGAGGATGGACAACATCCCGATCGAGGTTTGTATACCCTAAGAGCAGAAGAGAATAGAGAAAGAAGTAGCTCCACCTCGGAAAGATAGGAGGTCGATAAGTGATGTTGAGTCCAGGGAGCACCAGGCACTAGACATGAGGGGACACTGGGACTCAGAGAAAAAGGGCGAAGGAGGTAGATACCCGAATCACCCTAGACATGTAACGCATACAGGTAGGAAGGAGACTCGCAGGTGATGGAAAAGAAAACACCGTAATAAAACGCAGGTGCACGAGAAGGGGTGAATGTCAAGCAAAAAACAATGAAGCCAGAGTTCAGGCAGAGACCTTCCAAGCTGCACAAGGGTAATGCCTGTGTACCGGAGGGTTGCACACAGGCGTTACCCTCGATGGAGGAGAGATACGACTGGCAGCACAGCAAACAAGGATTTAATATGCACAAGATTGAGAAAAACACGAGGCACACAAAACTAAAACCATAATTCAACAAAAATGTTCACTCAAATTTAAACACAAAACTTGGACTAAATACAAACTACTGAAAAAAAAAAAACCTGTTCCGGAGCCTAGCTCCGTCTTAAAGTCTCTAAGTCAGTCCTAGCCCTGACTCATCAAAGTCTGGCCACCCTAGACTCGGCCTAACTGCGACACAATATAGAAATGTGGGCTCTTACGGACCGTCGGTTTGAAGTTCTTGTCGTTGAGTCTACGTCGTGCTCGTTCGGAGTGTTGCTGGTGCCGTAAGTGCAGACGATTCGCGGTTCCGTCGACTTGACCGAATACGTGGCTGGTGCCCCGGTAGCTGCCGCTGACGTGCCAATTGCCTGGTTAGGCTTCACGGAGCGTTCTTCGCCTTTCGCCGATCTGCATGGCGACCCGGTGTCTTGGTGATTATCGGTTGATCGGACTCGGCCGAGGAAGAGGGATTCTTGCAAAGAGGACCGGAACCACCGTGAGCAGCAGCAGCCGGTCCCAGGAGCTTCGCCCGGACGTCTCCGAGGTCTACAGCCACGCCTGGGCCTTGCCAGCGTCACGAGCTTCGTGACCTTCCAGTCCAAGAGCCATGTCGATAATAATGTTTCATCGCTTCTCCCTCGCGGATTACACCTCGGTTCGTGTGCCTCGAGCACTCGCGCGGTTTCGAACGCTCCGCGAACTTCGTCTTCTTCGTTTTCGTGTACCGCCGGCGTCCGACTCGTGTGAGTAGGAAGCAAAATGTGAGGCACGAATTAATCAAGGACATAATAAAGCAAAACTAACTGTGCATTGTACCACTGACTGCACATACAGAAGGTTTTCTAATTATTAATAGAGCATCAAAAATAATTTTCGGACACTCTTTTCCGATGTCTCATTGGTAAAGTACAAGCTGGACACCCGTTTTTTGACGACCTGTAGTGAACAAGGTGTAATAAAAAGATGTGCACTGCGGGAATCTAAATTAATGCGGAACATTTAGGGCTGTGGCATCACTCGGAATGTCATTGCCTACACCACCGAGGCATCACAGAAAGGCTAAGCATTGGCGTGTTGAGGTCGGAAGGTTTAAGGAGGGCTTTATTTTAAGGGTGTTTGAATAATGACATTTTCAACTGAATATTCGAGAAAAACAATCAAATCGAATATTTTATTTGGTTAATTATTACTTACATTATTTATACAGGCATATTTAAATGTGTGTGATGCCGTTCGAAAATGGATGTCCAGTCAAGTGAGGAGCTTGTACATTAGAAACAACGGTTTCAGTGCACAATGACAATAAAACAAAAGCATGTTTCCAGATGACAGAGCTACACTACAGCACTGCACATTGTTTTAAAGGGATGCTACAGAGCTGTAGTAGTCTGATGTGCTCTGGGCAACAAAACGACAACACACAGTAGTGCAAGCACAAAAGGGCACCTATTACATACCCAGAGACCACGTGCGTCTTCCCCCGCTAGTCGCCCTCTTAGTTTGCTCTTTTAGATCGTGGTGACCAGAGTTTCCTGGTGTACAGACATTAATCGGTGGAGTGCACTGTTACTGTGTTGTAGCCTGCCTGCTTTTGTAGACCAACAGACGCCACTGACTGAAAGGGCGGCAATTGTTATAGTCTACAGCATTGCAACTTTACAAATACTATAACTGGGCCTGCCTGGAGCCCAAACCAAGCTCGAAGCTTCTAGGCCTGAGCCAGGCCCAGATCCGAGTCAACCACTGCTTCCCCGGCCCGTGGGCCAGGGTTTTCAGGTAAGCCGGTGCAGTGCTATAACTCAGTCACCCGGTGTTGATCGCATCTGACTGATCAGAGAGACCTCGCCCAAGCTTCCACTTAATCACTTGATCAGAGAGACGCATGTACCATCTAATACAGCTGCCAAGCGACTTCCCGACTGAATCGTGAATGAGCCCAAGAACCTGGTGTGCACTAGCAACCACCACGCGACGGCTACAGCAGTAACTACACTAAATCACGCATGCCACTACTGCTGCTTGTGAAAAACGGCACCATATCACAGACATCGCATTCTCAGGACTGTGATCAGAGCTTTGACAGTGGCCATGTTGACAGCCCGGCGTTAGCTATAACATCTGCACGTTCAACATTTGCATCTGTGGTACAGTATAGACTACTATAATGTAACCGCTTATAGTGCAGGACCGGATATAATACGGTCTTTTCAGACTCCCATTAATTTTCCCATAGCACTATGTATACGCGTATCGCTTATACAGTTAAACCTGGATATAACGAAATTGACAAATTCCCGAAAAACTCCGTTATAAAGAGGATTTCGGTATATGCAGGTTCGGCACGAAAATTTGAAAAAGAAACTCTTACTGTATTTACTCCGTTCCAACGCGCCCTCAATTGTAACGCGCACCCGTTTTCCGTTTTCGTCGAAGCACTCATCCTTGGAATGTCACACCAGGTACCGGATGCTTGGACGCGTGTCGTTTCGCACAAGCGCGAGGCATCGGAAACGAAGAGCGAGCGTCACGATGGTGTCGTAGCGTCGTATGGTGTTACAGTAGAACCCCGCTGTTACGTTCCGGGGGGCTGCGTTTTCCCGGCTGTTACGTCGTTTTCGGCCGGTCCCAGCACAGCTCCCATAGAACCCAATGTATTGGTAACAACGCTGTTGCGTCGCAACTGTGGGACCATTCCCGCATCATACGTTGCGAACTGCCACCCCGCACCGGCCTGAGCGGCCACTTTGAGTGTTCATGTCGCTTGGCATGGTGGCTTGACGATGGCATTGGCCGCCGAAAGTGCCGGGGGCGACAACTATGACGTATTTTCGGTTTCCGCCAGCTAAAGTAGGGCCCTTGAGATCCGTAATTGCTATGTAAAGATGGTGTCTATGACACATTGTGGCCCTAAAATTGGTTTTGGCTCATAGATATTCCGTATAAAGTCCAAGGGCGATAACGCAGTCGCTGCGCGCCGTATACTGTAGGTGCGAGTGAAAACGTGCGAGGGGAGCCGACGACCGCGTCTAAATCTCGCGCGCGCAAGAAAAGCAGGGAGGAAGCGCGCCTTCTTCCGTTGCGCTCGAGGCACCGGTGAGGGAGCGAGGGGGGAGGGACAGCGGGGCGGCGTTGTACTGTACTCTGGCATCAACTGCGTACTGCGCGGCGGCGGCGCGCGGTCGCGCGGGCCGTATCTTGAAAGCGATCTGCGTTGGGGCAGAGCCTAGCAGTGTAGGTGCATCGGCGGCTCGTAGCTTAGTGCGTGCTGTGTGTTTTTGGCACTCAGTTTGCGTTGAAGCGATAGACAACAGCACGAAGGTCACTTCGCTCGCTTCTCCAACGGCGCTTCCACACGCCGCCTGCGTGTGACAACGCGTGTCCGTGCTCATCGAGTGTGATGCGTCACAGCATGTACCAGCTAGCGCTTCAGTAACATCAACTGTAAAAGGAGAGAGTGCCGGCCTGGCGGGCTAGGCCAGCTGCAGCAAGCGGCAGGATCAGGTTTGAATGAAGGGAGGGGGAAAGGCCACGCCCGCGGCGGCAAGATCGCCAGGTCGAAGGATGCAGGCCCGCCTCGCACACGCACGCACGCACACGTGCGATCGCTTCGCATTCTGTCGCGGTGGAGAAGGTGCTTCCGGTTGCTGCTCGCGCAAAAATGACAAAATTTGGGGCGAAATCTCTAGGTTGTCGGAGGGGAAAATTCGTTGCCTAGCTACCGTAGTTTCCTCTATGTGCGGCAGTACACACGTGCTTAGGCAATACACGTACATGTACACGTGCTTAGGCAATGGTCTACCGTCGGTCTTCACGTTCTCCGTGTCTGCTCTATCAGCATGAAGTACTGAGGTCATCATGATGCCGCATTTAAAAGGAAAGTGATCATGTGTGTGTAGACGGACGGAAATCGGGCCGCATCATGGGCGTTCGGAGAATCCGAAACTTGCGTTCAGGACTGGCGCAAACAGAAGGAGAGGATTTTTGCCAGCAAAGCAATACGGAACGGTTTTGAACCGCAGCAGGACGCAATCTGAGATGATCCACTTCGGCGATACGATCGCCTTGGCCCTATCTTGTACGCAATCTGCGACGGGGAAAGCCCGCCGTGCGCCATGTTTTTGCCGCTTATAGGTCGCGTTGAAGCGAGAAGCATGATAGCACGAAGGGCAATTAGCTCGCCGCGCTTCATCACTTGAGCGTTTTGACAGTTCGTTTCCACGGTCAATGAGCGAGATGTGTTCATGTTTGCTTGTGCGCGCATGACACCGTGCTTGGTAATTTATTTAGTAAGTGAATACGGAACCTAGAGCACGGTGACAGCGACGGCAGAAATGCGCCTGGAGTGTCCATTATCACAATAAAATAGTTGTTTTGGTTATAGTGCGGTACCGCTTATAGTGTGGATATTCGAGACTCCGGCGACTTACGTTATAAGCAGTCTACACTGTACATCGCCGCCATGCTTGTCCACCCACCAAAACGACATGATTTATTGGCATCCCCTTTGAAATGGGGCGATGACAAATAGTCACCTAGCCTGCTATCAGGTATGCTATCCATGCTTTTCCTTCTAGCATTCTTGTATACATCTCTTCAACCTTTGTTTCTCTTCCTCAAAACTTCTCTATCTACCTTGTACCGCTACCTAAGCCTGTAACTGATCCGAACGTACCAATCTCTTCCCTGCTGTTTTCCCACCAATACTCTAAACGTCTCTTGCTTATCTCGGCTGCTGACCGGTTGATACTTCTGTCTACTTTAAATTTAAGTGCTTCTGGAAGTTGTACGTTACCTACAGTTATCACTAGGTGAATCCCTTCGCATTCCATTAGGATGTGCCAAGTGGTCTCCGGATTTTTTGCTGCAGCACACATATGCCTCATCCAGTCGCAAATATTTGCTCTGGTATGTATTAGTCCTTGGGCAACCATCTAATTTTACCTTCTAATTTCTTTCTTCTCAATCTTTGTAAATGTCCATGGTCTTTTTGTTTTTTTGAATTCCAATTCACTATCTCTGTTTCTCTCACCTTTCTGATGACTCTTGGTTGTCTATTTACGCTTTCATTCACCCTGTACTTGGTTGCAAACTTTCTTGACAGGTGCCCTTACACCCTGAAACCTGGTTGTGCACATCTCAACCACATTTTGCAGTTACCAATTCGCTGCTGGTGTAAAATTTACACTCTCAAGGGAGTAGAATGTACTTGGTTTTTGCAATATTAGCTCTGCGTTTGTCTGGCTGAGCTCTGCGCCTCGACTGTGGCCCCTTACGATTATGCCTCTGCTCACCTGGCTATCCACCTGCAGGTGCCAGACATGCTCGAACTCTCTAATGTCGTCTGTGCCCACAGTGCCATCTCTGAGCTTTATCGCTATCGCCTCTGAACGACGACAACCCTCTAGACCAGGGGTTCTCAGGTACGTTCATCCCAAGGAACCCTGCTAAGCACCATAAAGTGCCAAGGACCCCCCCCCCCCCCCCCCGATTTAACCGAATTATCGAGGGTATCAAGAAAACAAACAAATGCTGCACTACGTCAACACGGTTTTATTTACTCAATGAATCGTCAAATCTTGTTTCTATTTAGCACAAGACCAGTGCGGAAGCTGAAATTCTCTTCATCTCATGACTGATTAGCGCTAGCAGCGGCGAAGGCCTCGCGACATCCTTCGCGGCGCGCGTTTTCATCTGAGACGGCTTTGCACCAACGGGCGCACATCCCGATTATTTTTTCGCCACTCAGCTGCTCGCCAACAAATTGTCCGTCCATCGCGATGTAGCCGGTGCTTTTTATCTTCGACAGCTTTGCACTGAGTAAAAGCGAAACTACTGCTTGCCGCAACCGCTATTCATGGACGGCGACCTTGCGGTTCAGAAGGCAGGTGGCTGACGCACGCACCAACTTGGGGCCGTATTCTGAAACGTTCGCCTAGGCGAAATCAGCGTGCGCGCTGATTGGCTGGTTGAACAAAATTGAATGATGTCGGGCTCAACCACCCAATCAGCTCATCCAATTTTGCTAAAACAGCCAATCAGCGCACGCCTGAAAGCGAAAAAAGAAATTTCGCCTAGGCAAACGTTTCAGAATACGGCCCTTAAGTCAAAACGAAACTACCTTTCGCGGCAAGAAGTGCGGACGAAACCGCGGCCGCTATCGACGCGATCATGGACGGTCACTTTACAGTTCAGAAGGCAGGCGGCTGACAGACGCACCAAGTCAAAACGAAACTACCTTTCGCGGCAAGAAGTGCGGACGAAACTGCGGTCACTATCGACGCTGCCATGGGAGGCGACTACGCAGTTGTGAAGGCACGCAGCCGACGCGCGCATCGAGTGAAAACGAAACTATTTGCCGCAACCGCTGCGGACGAAACTGCGGTTGTTATCGACGCGATCAGAGATAGCGACTACGCACTTACGGAGGCACGTGGCTAGCCGCCAACGCGGTGTTACGCGCGGCGATAAACGCAAGAATAAAGGCTTTAAAGGCACAATTAGGCACGAAGTGCTTCAGCGTTGCTGTCAGTCACGTGCCGCGTACGATTGCCGCTGAGGACCACGGCGATGCGGACTGCACCGCTTCGTTTCGGTTGGATGCTACGCCGTTCTTGCTCTTCTGCGGCGCGCATTTGCGGTGCTCAGCGTTTTTTTTTTTTTTTTTATTTTTCCTGCAACGTATAGGTCAGTGCGCACGCTATCGGCACCTACCCTATCTACAAATAGGAGAAAGGCGCATGGTGGTAAGTTACGGCCTCTGAGATTCAAGTGCAAAAGCTTAGGCGCGGTGCCCGTTCTCAGAGGTTGGGCGGCTACACGCTGCTTGCGTATTTATTGCGCAGTTCGCGCGTTGCTGTTACGCACTGTGATGTGCTTTTTGACACTCGGGCATTCGTAATGGAGGTTCTTTGGATCAAGCGCACCTCGTGTTCGCCGTTTTAGACACTTGTCGAGAGCGGGACCAGGGAAAATTTATCAGTGGCTCGCGGAACCCCGAGCAGGGGCCTGCGGAACCCGTAGGTTCCACGGAACCCACTTTGAGAACCCATGCTCTAGACCTTGCCCGGCGCACAGTCGCCAGTATTGGCCACCAAAATTGCACACCAAAAAAGAAACTTTGTTGGGGCGTATTAATTGTGCTACCGGTTTTGTTGAATTTTTACCAGCCGCAAATTTTCTATTTTCATTATTTGTGCTTTGCGCGACTGCAGCTTCGACGTTTTGGTTTGTGGCCTTGGCCCTCATGGGTCCGGCCCTGTTCCACAGTGGAACTCCATTAGCTCAGTACTTTTTGCTAGCTTTGATCACGAATATAGGTCGAGGTTCTTTGGTCACGAATGTAGGTCGACCTATATTCGAATAAATACGGTAGTTAGTAAGCGAATGTTTACAAGTTTATACAGCCGATAAAACTAGTATCCTTACTTTGTATAGCTGTCTACTAATTTGCAATCGCAATCGATGATTTGCCTTTCAAGCGAAACTGCTACTTTTTTAAATAATAATAGATGGTATCATTACAACCAGCAACACCAAACTACAAGGTGTATTTTTTTTTTTAATTCCTTATATTTACAGTGGAAAGATTCCACTTCTTTGAACATGTCGCACTCTTTATTGCTTCTTGCTTGCCTTCTTGTACAGTAGAGGGTCTGGCTCAAAGTAGAGTTGTCATCAGCTAATAAAGCTTGTCCAGCTTCGACTCGTTCCAGGCTTTCAGAATTCAGACCAGAAAAAATAACGTGCCCTTTTCAGCAATGCCCGGCACGAGCTGACCTTTTCTTCCAAATGTTTTCTGAGCCATTTTTCATTGCCAACATCAGTCTCTGTGCTTCCAGGCCTTTTCCTGCTTGCAATTCTCTCGGCAAATCGGGCTCTGGATCTCCTTACACTTTGCAGCCGTTCTCGTTGACAAGGGCAACCTTTGTGGCATCTCCATCATACCGTATGCCTTTGGTGTAGTCCATTAATGCTTGCAGTGCATAATGATGAGTAGTGGCTTTCATACAAACTCTCTTTTTGGCTAAACCCTCGCTTGCAATCTGCATTACCATGAGGTAGACACAGCAGAGATTTTATGAGCTAGGAAAACGATGAATACTTCGGCTGACCTCTAGCACATTTCTGTTGGTATATTTTGGCCCAACGAGCATCGATTCGGGCGAGCATTAAAATGCTCGTCATGCACTTTTTATTATGGATAAGACAGAAACCGACACAGTGCAGTAGCAAACGAGCAAGTACTCTAACTGCACCGTGCCGACAATGGTGCGCCTGAACTATAAACCACGAAAGAACACTACAGCAGGCCGTTTCAATGGCCAATATCTGTCGGCAACAAGAGTCGATCAGGCAGACACCGTTAAATACGGAAGTGGCTCTAAGCAAGCATAACTTCCGAATTGATTCTTGCTCACGTGTTACGAACCCTTGCGAACACAAATGAAAAGCACTGCCACTGTGGACCCGCAAAAAGTTACAGTGATGAGCGCCGCATGGGTCTCTTGCAAAGACTACCTAAGTGCAGCATGCTGTCTCTTGGTTAAATCTAAAATCTTCTCTAAATCAAGAAATTCTGGAATTGAATGGGACGAGGCTGGGTTCATTCTGACTGAACCCAGTTTGAAAGCTCGTGTGAAGCCTTATACTTGACTGCTGCGACTACTTAAGCACAAAACTCGAGCATGCACCCCTCTTGCAATAAGAGTGTGGTTAACTATTCAACGAGCCTCGTGACAGACAAAGTGGCACTAACGCTTGTCCACTTGCCCATCTGTCACTGCGCATTCCTAAGCGTTGGCTCTGAACAAAAACCTTGCTCTTCTAGATGCAACAGAAGTAGTGCAATTGGCACTCACAATTGAGATGTCGTCCAGGATGAGGCCAAACTGAGAGGCCCGCTCTGTCAGCTCATCACACACCTTCTGGGAGACCACCTCTCGCTGGGTGATCATTTCACTGGCATCAAACTGGGCCTGAAGGAAAGAGTTATTTGCCTAATCATCATTCCTTCTCAATGTCTGTTTCTGAAAAAAGGAAGCTCACAGGTAGCACACAAAGGAAACTCAGCTTAAGAAAAGCTTGAATTTGTTGACAACTCAATGTGTGCCCCAGGGGCACACAATATACAAATCAAATCTGCAAAAGCCTGTAACAATGTGGAGAAAATTTTTAATTACACATTTCATTTCAATGGTAAGATACATTTCATACAAATTTCATGACTTGTCATATGAAATGTATCATGACGGCCCATGGTTGTGTGCAGTTCCGGCAGGTTTTAGGACTTTTTCTTCTATTCAGTAACCTTCACTGTGTATTGACACATTGTGATACACATGGCTAGAGTACAAATAAAGCTGGTCCCAAAATCAAGTTTTCTATGTTGAAAGCAAGCACTATGTGTCAATTCTTTTGGTGTCCTGGTGTTGTGCTACACTTGGTCCAAATTCAATGTGACAAAGAAGCCCACATTGCCACCCTTGTTGGCTTCACACAATGTATGGCCGAAATATGTGCACTTAGAGAAATCAACTAGCATCAACACTGGCTGCTTCCACCATCTTTGTTGGGGTGTAGTCGTGAGGCAGCTGCATGTTGTGAGCTGTGTTCACGCAGAGCATATCACTCAATGTCCAACAATAATTAAAGAACTTCAAGGATGTCGTTTGTAGAAATTACAGGAGGGGGAAATAAACCTTATTCGTACACACACTCTGAAGAATAGTGAAATATCCTTAGCTGCAATTTCTTGCAGCTAAGCAGCTGCTGAGTTGGACACGCACTTCAAGCGCTTCAGGTCGCTTTCTTTAAGTTGACTTTCCCATTCTAATGATGTCAACTGCCTTATGGAATTGATGGTTAGTAGTGTCCGACTTGAGCCAAAGATACTCATCATTTTAAACGCCAAATGGCTGAAACTTACTTTCCGCCAGGCATTTCTAGAGCCCAGCACTCGAAATTGGAGTCATGATGGCTGCGGTGTAAACCAAGTAGAAAAACAACAATTCAAGGACTACATTTAGTTTCAAGGATTTCTAAGGGCCCTTGAATCTCTTTTTCCAAATTCAAGGGTTTTTAAGTACTTCATGGAGGTGCACGAACCCTGTACGAGTTATTTGAGTCTTGTCTGTGGCATGGAAATGGTTTGCAGACTACGCAAAGCTTTGAGCCTTTGTCCGTTTCCACTTTGATGTTCCCCAGCAGTGTGTGGCAATCCTCAGGTCCCATGATCGCCGCATGCGTGCCAGGCAGCGTGGGGAGAGGAGAAACTTTCCTTTCGGGGGCAGCGCAAAGGAATCGCAAGCGCTATCAGCGTCACCGGGGGTGACTCTGACATCGCCCGAGTCTCTTTGGTCACCAGCAAGCAGCGATAGCGGAAGGCTCCGCCGCGGCCACCCGTATCCCCCAGTTGCCAAGTCGGAAGCTCTTCTTCACCTAGCGTATTATTCTCATTGAGGGAACCCTCAGTGATGTCAACTATAGCTAGCTGGCCTGTTTGAAGTGTTAGTTGCAGTCGCAATAAATGCTTTCCGAGTGTACAGGTGGTTGTCCATTGTTTCCTCGAGCTTGTACTGGACCACGGTTGATGGGCAGGCATGCGCCAACCGCGGCGCTCGGTGTGCCGAGGCAGAGCGCCGTTGGCATCCCCCCTATATCCCGACAAGTGCGAGCACTGGTGCTCGCTCTTGCGTCCACTTGCGCTCATGGGCACTCACTAATATTGAAACTAACGCCCACTCACAGGTTACATTTACTCATACTCATTCGTTGCATTCCTACTCGCATTTACTTATTCATGATCATATACATACCGTGAAAAAGAGCATGGGTTTTATGCTGACCTATGCAGTGGCAGACAAATAAGCTGCTAACTACACGGGGAGCAGAAATTTATTCACATAAAGCGGAATGAAGAGAGAAAGAGTGAAATTAGTCGAGGAAACAGGCCAACCTAGAGGCAGTAAGGGTAAAAGCAGACCAATTCAGGCTGGTACTCGCAAACAAATATGCAGCTTTAGAAAAGGAAGATAAAGACAACATAGAGGTAATGAATGAAACCGTAACTAGGTTGATCTCAGAAGCAGCAATAGAAGTGGGAGGTAAGACACCAAGGCAAACAGTAGGTAAGCTCTCCCAAGAAACAAAGGACCTAATAAAGAAACGGCAAAACATGAAAATGTCCAACTCAAGAGATCAGATAGAATTCGCTGAACTGTTGAAACTGATCAACAAGAAGAAAGTAAGGGATATTCGAAATTATAACGTGGGAAAGATTGAGGAAGCCGTAAAATATGGACGCAGCATTAAATCAGTAAGAAGAAAGCTTGGAATATGACAAGGCAAGATGTATGCAGTGAAAGATAAGCATGGTAATATCATCAGCGATTTCGATGACATAGTAAAAGCAGCGGAAGAATTCTATACTGACCTGTACAGTGCCCAAAACAGCCAAGCTACTTTCATTCAAAATAGTGATGAACCGGATACAGAGGCTCCTTCTATAACTAGCGATGAAGTTAGAAGGGCCTTGAAAGACATGACCAGGGGAAAAGCTGCTGGAGAAGATGGAATAACAGTAGATTTAATCAAAGATGGAGGAGATATCATGCTTGAAAAGCTTGCAGCCCTTTATACGCAATGCCTCACAACTTCATGTGTACCAGAGAGCTGGAAGAACGCCAACACTATACTAATCCATATGAAGGGAGACGTTAAAGAATTGAAGAATTATAGACCCATTAGCTTGTTTTCAGTATTGTATAAAATATTCACCAAGATAATTTCCAATAGAATCAGGGCAACACTTGACTTCAGCCAACCAAGAGAACAGGCTGGCTTCAGGAAGGGATATTCTACGATGGATCATATCCATGTCATCAATCAGGTAATCAAGAAATCTGCGGAGTACAATCAACCTCTCCATATGGTTTTCATAGATTATGAAAAGGCATTTGATTCAGTAGAGATACCAGCAGTCATAGAGGCATTGCATAATCAAGGAGTACAGGAGGCATACGTGAATATCTTAGCAAACATCTACAAGGATTCCACAGCTACCTTGGTTCTCCACAAGAAAAGTAGAAAGTTACCTATCAAGAAAGGGGTCAGGCAAGGCGACACAATCTCTCCAATGCTATTCCCTGCATGCTTAGAAGAAGTATTCAAGCTCTTACACTGGGAAGGCTTAGGAGTGAAGATCAACGGCGAATATCTCAGCAACCTTCGGTTTGCAGATGACATTGTCTTATTCAACAACAATGGAGACGAATTACAGCAAATGATTGAGGACCTTAATCGAGAAAGTGTAAGAATTGGGTTGAAGATGAATATGCAGAAGACAAAGATAATGTTCAATAGCCTGGCAAGGCAACAAGAATTCAGGATCGTCAGTCAGCCTCTAGAGTCTGCAAAGGAGTACGTTTATCTAGGTCAATTACTCACAGGGGACCCGGACCACGAGAAAGAAATTTACAGAAGAATAAAATTGGGTTGGAGTGCATACGGCAGGCATTGCCAAATCCTGACTGGGAGCTTACCACTGTCGTTGAAAAGAAAAGTGTACAATCATTGCATTCTACCGGTGCTAACATATGGGGCAGAAACTTGGAGGTTAACAAAGAAGTTCAAGAACAAGTTAAGGACCGCACAAAGAGCGATGGAACGAAAAATCTTAGGACTAACGTTAAGAGACACGAAGAGAGTGGTGTGGATCAGAGAACAAACGGGGATAGCCGATATTCTAGTTGACATTAAACGGAAGAAATGGAGCTGGGCAGGCCATGTAATGCGTAGGATGGATAACCGGTGGACCATTAGGGTTACAGAATGGATACCAAGAGAAGGGAAGCGCAGTCGAGGTCGGCAGAAAACTAGATGGGGTGATGAAGTTAGAAAATTTGCAGGCGCAAGTTGGAATACTCTAGCGCAAGACAGGGGTAATTGGAGATCACAGGGAGAGGCCTTCGTCCTGCAGTGGACATAAAATATAGGCTGATGATGATGATGATGAATCCATTGCCCCACGTGGTCATCGCGCGCCTGCACGTGATCGCACGGGATGACCACAACCGCTGCTATTTTCTTTGTCGTGTGTGTCCGGTGTGTGTCCTACGCCAACGAAGAAGCGTCGATTGCTCTCGAGGGGAGTAGGCACAGATGATCGCCAAGGCAGAAAGTGGAAGGAAAAGAATTTCGCAGTTTCGCCCGAAATGCGAAGTATCGATTGCAACAAAAAAAATTTGTAGACAGCTATACAAACTTAGGCCGTATAAACTTGTAACCGTTCGCTTACTGATTAAACAGTCAAACCTCGTTAATACGTACCCGCTTAAGGTGTTTTGCAGTTTAAATGTAGTCACGAAGATTCCCCCACCCAGCCCTCATTGAACCCCATGTAATTGGCTGACCGCTTATGCCGTAGTCGCTCATTGCCCACCTAACGGTTAGTGCGTACTATTTTTCTTTCTTGTTCTACACATACAGGTGCAAAATCGCCAAAGTCTCATGTGCGCAGACGCTCGATTCGAGAGTTGCGAAGCCCGGACGACAGGTGCAAGCAATAGTGAACTTAAAACATGGCCACCACCACGTATTTCACGCTCGTACAGCTGTTGCCGATTGCTGAACACAAAAGCACGGCCTTCAAGATTAGCCCTCGGTAACGCGGAGAAGCAGCTGGTAGGTGGTGCGAATTCGCTGTCGCCGTCGAATCCAATTCAAATAGTAACCGTGCAGAAGCACATTTTATTGCGAAGCGCATTTCTGCCCTTACCATGAACGTCGCTTTGAGGTTCCATATAAAGTCCAAACACAGCCACATCATCGCCACGTGCCGTACGCTGTGTGTGCGAGTGAAAGCTTGCGAGGGTCATCAGACTCAATCTCGCGCGTGCGCGAGGGAGAAAGGTGGGGCGGAAGCACGCTGCTGTCGCGCGCGAGGCACCGCGGGGGAGGTGAGAAAGGGAAAAGTTTACTTCGGCGGCAGCCGCCGTATCTTGAAAGCGATTTGCAGCATGGAAAAAGTGCACACCCGCGCGGGCCTCACCTTCAAAGCGATCTGCAGACAAAGTGCAACTTGTGCCAGTAGCTTCGTATGCGCTGTGCTTTCAACGTCTAGTTCGCGTTGAAGCGAGAGACTGCATGCTTGCAGCGGCTGCAGCGCCTCCTCACTCCAGCGTTTTGAGAGCAAATTTCCGCAGTTATCGAGCGAGACATGTTCATGTTTACCTGTGCGCGCGTTACACAGTGCTTGTTAATTTAGTTATAAGCGGGGCCTCATGGACAAACTAGCTCGCAGCCTTATCGAGTTTGAAGATGCCGTCGTTGTGGCAAGGCCGCCACGAAGGCAAGTGAAGATTACCAATTTTTTGCTGCCTACCTGCAAATAAAGCTTGTCTGAGTGCGTGTGTTTGAGAGCATCGTGACATAGTTCTTTTCCGGCCGGCAAGTAGCCGCTAAACTGACATTGGCGGTTAATTCGTAGATTGTTTAGTGCGTGCCTAAACGTCGTTCTTGGCCAACTACGTATTAACGAGGTTTGACTTACAACAGGTAGACATTAACACATCTTGCTCGATGACCGTGGGCACATCTTGCTCAATGACCGAGTGGGCATGGCAGACCGAGCTTCGGCATGATGTCTAAGCCTTTCTTCTGTATTGCGCAAGCTTTTCTGCTGAGCTTAGCCGGAGCGTCAACGACGCTTCATCAATTTTCTGGCCATTTAAAGATACCGCCGGAAGAATCGTGGACAGCGGGAACAGTGATGCAGTGCCTCGTTTTCGAGGACGTCATCTGCGACGCACCCTCAGCGCCACCTCGGGACCAAGTGACGTCATCATGCCTGACTATAAAAGAACAGCTGCAGCTATGCGAGTTCAGTGGGCATGGCAGACCGAGCTTCGGCATGATGTCTAAGCCTTTCTTCTATATTGCGCAGGTTAGTTCATACTTTACTATGCTTGGAAGTGATTGCCGCAGTATATTGGTCGTGCCATGCCCACAACAGTGCGTTATCATAGCCTACAATGTGTATTGTGTGTGCCAGCTTCTTTGGGGGGACGTAGAATTGAACCCTGGCCCTCAGACAGCAGAACTTCTGAAACAACTGTTGGAAGGGCAACACAAACTTACCGCTGAAGTGGCGGCACTTAGGACTCAGCAAAGCACAATGGAAAAGTTAATGTCGGATATGGCGTTACGATTCGACGAAATCGATAAACAAGGTGCTCGCATTGCATCTCTTGAACAATCTGTGAATCTTCTGCATAAAAAATTACTGACCTAAGAGGACCGGAGCAGGCGGTCAAATTTGATTGTTTTCGGGGTACAAGAAGTCAGTCCCGAAACTGATACCGATCTGAAGCAAAAAGTCTTGAGGGATATCTTTCAGCAGAAACTTAATGTTACCTGCAACTCGGTAGGGAGAATTCATCGGTTGGGCAAACCTGGCAAAAATAGGCCAGTTATAATATACTTTCAAGATTATAACGAGAAACAGCAAGTATTGAAAAACGCCTACAAGCTTAAAGGATCGAAAACGTCAGTTTAAAGCGATTTTTCTCTGGACACGCGCAGAAAGCGGAAACTTTTGTGGGAGAGTGCGAAAAGCGAAAAAGAACTGGGCAAGAAAGTAAACCTTATCAATGATAAATTACGAGTGGATGGGCAATTGTTCATGTGGGACGAAAACACTAACACCAGAATAGAATTAAATACTCGTCAAAGCTCATCCACACCTCAATGAATTAGTCCGACTACTAAGAATTTACGGCTTTTAAACATAAATGCACGCAGCGTAGTGAACAAAAGTGCCCAGCTTGAGGCTACCCTTTTAAGTTACGATCCACATGTTGTTGTGATTACCGAGACTTGGCTGCGCGATGACATTGATAGCACAAGCGTTTTTCCGCCTTCTTATCAAGTATTTCGACGTGACAGGCCTTCCAGAGGAGGTGGTGTAGCTGTACTAGTCAAACAAACATAGCATACCTGCTTTTCTACTTCAGCAGATTGAAAATCACTAAAGTATCGGCCTAAACCTTCGCTGTTGGGGGCGATCCTTTTTATTATTCGCTGTTTATCGCGCACCTGAGTCACCTACCCAGTTCCTAAATAACCTATATGAGCATATGTCGGCTTTTTCTCAGGATAAAATACTTTTCGTTGGTGACTTCAATCTGCCCGGTGTTAACTGGGATTATGCTGCTTACAGTCACGATCAGAATGTCGATTACTTGATTGATATTATGCTAACTAATAACTTGCAACAAATAGTGACACAGCCGACGCGCTTACAAGGAGATAGTGAAGCTATGCTTGATCTTATTTTTATTAGTTGCTCTATTGAAAATTTTGTCACCTCTGTAGAAAAAGGTATTTCAGATCATGAACTTGTCTACTTTGCATGTCCCATGGAACGTTGCGATACTGCCCTAGATAAAACAGTGATTGTAAAGGACTTTTCCCGTCCCTGAGATGAAAGTGTTTTGGACTACTTAGATCACTGCCTGAGCGAATTTGATGGGAATGACGTGATGGTGCTCTGGAATAAGTTCAAAGAAATGTGCCATTTCTGTCTCGATAATTTTATTCCAAACAAAGTTAAAAAGAAGTCCAAACGTAATCCGTGGATTACACGAAATGTACTGCAACTTAAACAAAAACTAAGAAGACTAAAGCGACGGCATGCCCTTTGCACTGAAATCCAGAACACTCAAGAAGCCTTGAATCAGGCGGTATCCGAGGCTAAGCAACGGTATTTTCAATATACAGTAAAAGCTCGATGATATGAATCTCACGGGGTCACGAAAAATATTCGTATTAGCCGAAATTCGTATCATCGAAACACAATTAAAACTACTGTCGAATCTCGATAATTCGAACTCGAAGGGGCCCGAAAATTTGTTCGAATTAAAAGGACGTATTTTTGAAGTATTCGTGCACCATAGCACGATGCACGAACGGTGCGGGCCACGAAACTGCCCACGCCGGCTAACGGTCGCTTCCCGATAACGACAGAAAACGAAGCTTCAGGGAGCGAGTGGGCGGCGCCGGCACACGGGTACGCACGGAGACCGTCGAAGGTGAGGGAGGAGGGCGGCAGGGAAGCGGATTTGGCCGCGTCAACTCCGCCGCTTCGGTGGCTCCCCTCGCCCTCTCTCTCCAACTCCCTCGTAGCTCTCTCACCTTCGACTCCGTGCGCGCCCGCCGCCGTGCTGGCGCCAGCTTATTTTAGCCGCCCCCTGAAGTTTCGTTTTCTGCCGTTATCGGGAAGCGAGCGTTTGCGGGCGTGGCAGTTTCGTTGGCCCGACTGTGCCTTCGCCGCTGCTTCCCTCTGCGCTGCTGCCGCAGCGTGCAAGGTCAACATGTGACTAGCAAATAGAGAAGGGTTCACTGCCATTTTATCCGCGTGGCTGAGACATCGGCACTAGTGTGTGCTAGAATACGGTTGTCTAGAACACTAGTCGGCACGTACACGCTTGTTCCGGCGCGATGCAGAAACGGCGACCTTGCAATTTGAGAGAGAAGAAAATTTCCGCCGCGGGTTCTTTTTTTTCCCCGTTCCTTCGCGCGCGGCATTGAGGGGTCTCTCCTGAGCTTTTGCTCTATGGCGGTGTCGGAGCAATGCCGGTCGGAGGCGCCGCCGCGTGATTTGGCGCGCTGCTAAGAGCATTGTCGGTGCGCGGTATGTTCGAAATAAGCGTGTTCGAATTCGCTTGCTTCGCGTTGACGTTGAACGAAAGCACATTTTTCATGATAGTCTCGCTGTGCAAAAATTGTGCTCAGTGTTGACGTTGCGAGGCCTAGCTCCTTAGTCAACTCCGACCGCTTCCTCTTGGGATCCTCATCGACCTTTCGAAGAATGTCTAATTTCTCTTTAAAGGAGAGTGCTTTCAGCTTGCGAGACATAGCTCGCTGCGACTAGGCAAAATGGCGCAAACATGAAGAACGCGGCCCGAAGCACAGCAGCCACTCGATCTGACGGCTCGCAGAAAAGGAGGAAAAGTACAAAAGCACCAAAAGCGCCACCGCTTCAAACTCTTCGCGCCCAGTCGCGGAGTCCGCGCTGTCCAGCGCCGCGCCTCCGCACCAAAAGAGAAGGAGAGAAAGCGCGTGACTGCGCGCTGTTCTCTTTCGCGGCCATCGGTGGGGCGGCGTTTATTCGTATCAACCGACGCAGGCTGAAAATCGATTCGTAACAACCGTTCTCTAGCACGTTGCAAAGTAATGGGGCTCGGCCGGGACCACAGAAAAATTCGTATCATCCGGAAATTCGTATTAGCCGTGATCGTATCATCGAGCTTTTACTGTACCCTGCCAGGCTTTATGCGCAGTGCACCAGAAAAATTCTGGAACCATCTAGCTAGCACAAAGAAAATCATTGATTCCATTGTGCACAACGGCATAACTGTTAGAGAAGCGATGTATAGCGGAACATTTTAATCAACTTTTTCACAGCGTATCTTCAAGTGTCTCAATCGATGTACCCTTCAGCCGTACCCCTTGTTATGTTGACCCTACTGTTATATCGTTGCCTGGTGTGGTTTCTATGCTGCTAAATTTGAGAACGAAATCATCACCAGGGCCGGATAACATCCCAAACGCCTTTTTGCGCCGCTATGCGGAGATGATTGCACGTTTTCTAGTGCGCATTTTTAGTGTATCTTTATCTTCCGCCACCCTTCCCAAAGATTGGCGAACCGCTCGGGTTGTACCAGTGCTTAAGAATGGCCAAGCGACATTAATAACCAACTATCGACCGATCTCCCTTACTTCATCTTGCTGCAAACTATTGGAACATATTATAGCTAACCAGATAAAAGAATTCTTAAGTGACAACAGCATCCTCACACCGGTACAGCATGGCTTTAGGAAGGGGTTTTCCACCGTCACCCAGTTGGCTTCAGTCATCCACAGCTTTGCTAGCATTCTTGATAAACCTGGTCAGATTGATGTTATATTCCTGGATTACAGAAAAGCATTTGATCTTGTTTGTCACCATAAACTAATTGAAAAGCTCGAAATCATAAAACTACCGCCATACTTAATTAGCTGGATATCTGCATACTTAACTAAGCGCACACAATTCGTCAGCATAAGCGACTGCCCTTCAGATGAAGCACCAGTTACTTCCGGTGTTCCTCAAGGCAGCGTGCTTGGCCCCTTGTTATTTTTAATATATATTAATGATATTGTAGAAGTAATCGCTCACCCCGTCCAATTAAGATTGTTTGCTGATGATTGTGTTTTATTTAATGAAATTAAATGCCACGAAGACCAAGTCCTCTTAAATTCTACCCTTCAGCGCATTCATTACTGGTGCCAGCAGTGGAACATGGAGCTCAACACTAATAAAACAGTTTCTATGAGAATTACTAAAAAAGCCACCCTTTACCGTTTACTTATGATCTTGCCTCTCAACCCTTATCCGAAGTCGAGGAATATAGGTACCTGGGGGTTATAACGCATGATCTTTCCTGGAACAAGCATATCTCTACTACATGTGCTTCAGCTTTAAGAAAACTTGGTCTGCTCAGGCATAAATTAAAAATGGCACCTCCGGAAACCAAGCTGTTGTCTTACAACTGTAGTATAAGGCCTACACTAGAATATACGGCAATTGTTTGGGACCCGTACACGATATGCAACATCGATGCATTAGAAAAAATTCAGCGAAAAGCTGTACGCTTTATATTTTCTAAATACCGTCCAACTGACTCTCCCTCAAACTTAATGCAAATGAATAATATACAAACACTAAAATTGCGAAGGAAAATTCAAAGGATTAAGTTCCTCTATCTGCTTCAGAATAATCAGCTATCTCTTAATCCGCAACAATACATACAACCGCTAGCAGGGCGATTTACAAGGCACCGGCATGCCAAGTCATTAACTCTGAATTTTGCCAGGACCATTCCATTGTAATTGTTATTTTTGTTTTGCTACTGACGTACTCTTGCATTTCCTTCCCCCCCCACCCCGTACTTCTGCCCCTCCTGCAAGGGCCCCTATAAGGCCTGCAGTATTTTCTAAATAAAATAAATAAAAACTTACGGTCAAAACGCTGGAGTGAGGAGGCACAGCAGCAGCAGCGAGCAAATTGACCTTTTACCGTTTTGCGCTTCAACGCGAATGTCGAAAGCACAGCGCATACGACACTAGTTGCACCTTGTCCACATCGCAGATCAACTTGAAGGCCACGCACACTATGTGCACGTTCAAGAAGCGGCGCCCGAGCAGCCTCGCTGTAAGCAGCAGCGGCCGGAGCGTAGCGCCTGTGCTTGCCGTGAAGCGTAAGAAATCCAAGCTAACTGACTTTTGGAAATAAAACTTCCGGTAAGCGTAAACTTGCCAAGCTTGCTGACTGTCATAAATATACAGCGAAATTGTGATAATTCAAACCGCTTTATTGCGGCAGTGCATGTGCCGCACGATCGCGATCGTGTTTGTGATCGCGATCGGCCGGGCCGGGCGTTGGAATGGGTGTCGGCCACAGTGTACTAAAAATGCTGTAACAAGGCATAAAATGCTTTCTCTCGTCAAGTTACACTTTTTTGACCACCTTGAGCGGGATGCGTTACATATTGCTTTCAATATATTGTTGGACAGACCGCGGTGGCTACTTCGAATTATCCAAAATATTGAATTAACGAGTTAATTAACGAGCATTTACTGTATTTGCCAGATTTGAACACATCTCCAATTCGTACGAGCACCCACTTTTTACGAGTTCAAAGTAGAAAATTAATGCAGAATTGACAGAGCTCCAAAAAAAGTTGAAATCAAACGCACACCTCATTTTTAGCAAGAAAAACGTAGCATGCTTTCTATTCTGGCAAGAAAAAGACAAAACCAGCTAAAAAGATGACTGCCACCTAGGACTTCAGTTTCTGGTTTAGCAGTGATCTTTTGCCAGAGACCGCAGGACCTGGCATGATAACCAGGACCGTTATAACGATCAGCCTGTTCTTACTGCATGCTTGTTGCCAGTGGTCCCTCGTCATGGCTTTGTCAGCTGCTCCATTATCAAACCCACAGCTGTGCCAACATATAGCAATGGGCATCAAGTGTACTTGTTCTAAATGCATGTGCGAGAGTAAGAGTCTCCCCGACATGCTACAACATGGCCATTCGATCGCGGTATTGCACAGGTCCAAAGCAAAGGGTGCAATTACCCCCTCGAGGGGGAAACAAAATTCCCAATTTTCAAGAGCAAAGTTTGGAGTGCATTTATTATGCGAGTAATGCAATATTCATCAGTATTCCATGATTGTGCATGATCAGCCTGGCATGTTGCGATAAATGCAGCACAATGTGCATCCTTGTGAAAACTCATGGTTACGCAGAGCTGAACTCACCACGACTGCCTTCAGCACCTCAGTGGTGATGGAGGGGAGCACACGCTCGTCATAGTCCACACCCAAGGTTGTGTACATGCGAGGCAGCTGCTCTTGCACAGGCCGAAACAGGATCCGCAGTGTGATGTTCACATTCTGCAAGTCTGCAGTGAGAGAGGCATTGTTCAATTCTGTTCTCGCTATTCTTGTGCAATGAGGCAATTGACAACAGTACTAAACTAAGCACAAACTGCCAAATGGTTTACCTGAATTTAAACCAGTATACTATGTACTGGCAAACGAAGAAGCACATTATGGTCTGATCAATGAAGGCAACAGCAGAAAGCTGTGCGAACACATCTATAGCTATTACATAAGCTATCAGCGTACAGTGCACACTTTTCTAAATTTCATTGATCATAGAGTGCAAGACAGATCTTAAAACATGCATGAAAATGATATCATGGTTTTTCTTTTATGCGAGTCCTACTCAATACCAACCCACAAATCTTGGAAATGAAGAGCCTTCAGTTTGTAAAGGCTGCAATCTTGGTGTTAAGTGGCTATGGTGTTGGGCTGCTAAGCATGAGGTCGCGGGATCGAATCCCGGCCACGGCGGCCGCATTTCGATGGGGGCGAAATGCGAAAACACCCGTGTACTTAGATTTGGGTGCATGTTAAAGAACCCCAGGTGGTCCAAGTTTTCCGGAGTCCTCCACTATGGCGTGCCTCATAATCAGATGGTGGTTTTGGCACGTAAGACCCCATAATTTTTTTATCTTGGTGTTAACCTTTTAATGAATATAAACACCCCGCAAAATTTTTTAAATACCCGGAAAAATGTAAGAACACACATTGAGAACAAGCATAATCAACAAAAAGAAGCAATATTTTGCAGAAAATTTTTCAGCAATAGGAGGAAAACACCAGGCAGAAAACTGGGCTTCACCCCAAGCCACCTATGGCATTGGGAAGGACGCCTTGTTTTGCTTCTTACATGCTTCCTTACATTCCTCATTCCGCTTAGAAGCCAAGCCTCTAGTTTCTGGGATACATGCCAATGGGGCAACAATTACAAATGGTGTTAGGTAGGCTATTGCATCATCAATACTGAGCGCACAGATTTCATCCCAAGTCAGCTGTGTAAGTTGGTGAAACCCCGTCCAGTTGGCTGAATCGGCTTTTTATCTGGAGAGCATTCAGCTGGTTTTGTTAGGTTTAAAGGGACACTAAAGGGAAAAATGATTTGTTCTGTACCGCTCCCACAAAACCGAAAACACTATTACCGAGAGAAGCCGCTTGGTAAGCCAGAAAGAAACGACAAACATTGAGGCGAGTGGCGACGCCACCATCAAGTTCCCGCACCAGCTCACCATGACATCATGGATTTGACAGAGTCTTCTAGGTCCCAGTTAATTTTTTAGCGGTAAAGATTGACTACATTGTGTTCTAAAGGAGCCCAAGACCTGAACATGGCCAGTTTTGCAAACTTCTACTGAACCAACGTGGCCCAAATATGAAAAATTACTTTAGAAGTCAAGACGTCACACTGAAGTGCTGACGTCGAGGTTACCGCGAGAATTTTTTTTTAATTAACTTTGAGCTTCATTTTCTCTTCTAATAATTGAACTATTGCAGTGTAATTAACGACAGCAGAGTTTTCGAAGAATACTTTATCAGTGTAACTTGATTTATTCAAACAATCGGAAAGTTATCACTTCCATAAGGGTTTTTTTAAGACGTTCCCCTCTAGGTATGACACGAGTGTACCTGATATTATGCTTATGTTTATTGAGGAGAATGTTTTATGCTCAACACTTCAGAACCCTGGCTACTTCTTATTGAGGAAGCATGAGCCTGAAGAAAATAAAGTTTACGATTAGGTGGCCCCCCACATCACGAGTCTCCCCACAGGGTGCTACGTGCATTTACGTCTGACAACTATATAGGGAGCGGCAAGTTCATTGTTAAGGCTCCGAAATTCTGTTCTGTGAAGTTGACAGCTCGGAGGCATGTCGATGGAAGTGACCGACTAGCTAATCGAACAGCAGTGCTCGAACAGCAACTGCCTCAAAAAGCCATTTGACGCAACACCTTGATATATTATGGCCACACCGCCCAACGAGGCGAGAGCATTGTTGTGGTCTTTCCGAAAAATGGCATTTGTCTAAGAAAGTCTCTGCAGATTTTAGGAGTTTCTAACACGCAGCACCTTTGGACCAGGTTTATAAAGTTAGTTAACATCTAGATTTCGTAGAAGTCCCCTAGTATTTCTGTCTCGATATTGCAGAAGAGGTTTGTACTGTGTGTCTTATATAGGACAGCTGTTCGCAGAACTCTTTTTGGGCTCTTTTTAACAGACGAGAGATTCTCCCTGCTTCTTAGGCGTCATTGGAGTGGGAGTCGTGTCCATTGCGTCTTGCTGGGCGCTGCACACCCGTTCTTGTGAGCAGTGCATTCACCTTGAAGGCCTTGCCTCGAGACAACCAGCCTAGAATCGATGGCCTCTTCTGGGATGGCAGTGCAGCGCTGGCTGCAGTTGCCAAGGGGTCAAACAGCGCTGCTGCCTGCTCACCGAGCACGGGCCGAACAGCCGCCGGAAGCCATTGTGGCGCAGCCCCCTGACACGCCACTTTGGCAAAGCTGTTCTTCGGCAGGTATGACACCCGCCTTCATGCCTCCTTAAACAAGATGTTTTCCTTGGCTCTGATCATTACGATTTCTTTTTCTTCCTTCCATGACAGGCAGGACAAGAGTATGTGGCATGCTCGCCATCACAGTTCACACAGTGTGGAGGATTCTAGCGCGTTTTGAATTATTGTTCACCGGCACTACATTTAGCACATGGCTGTCAGCCTCAGCAGTTCTGTCAACTATGGCCGAATCACTAGCATTTAAAGTATCCAAGAGGACTTGGGGCATATGATCTGACCCGGATCTTTACATACCCTGCATTGATTGCCTCGTGCAGCACACTTGAGCCAAAAGTGAGAATAAGGTGCTTCGTCTCGATCTCTGTGCAGTCACGCCTCATCTTAATTTGCTTCGCATTGATTCTGGTCCCTCCAACCCTTCAAAAGTTCAGTCTCAGTCAATTCCATTAAATCATCTTCTGAAACAACACCATGTATGTTGTGCATGGGTGTCACGGTCACAGGAACATCCCCGAATGATATTAGATTATAAAGCCTGTCATATCGCTTTTTATCGTGGAGTTCCAAAAGGAGATCGCCGTTAGCCATCTTGCATGCTTTATAGCCAGGACCAATAGCTTCAGTCAGACATTTTGCAATGAGAAAAGGGGAATTAGTCTTTTGTGGTTTCTCAGAGTGAATCACGTGGGAACGTTTTCAGTTTGCCAGCCAAAAAACTTTAATACTTTTTGCTGCACCACCTTTTCTGAGCACTGATCAAAAAGGGCAGGAAATGAATTAGGCATAAAATTGTTTTTATTTCGGCAGTAACACCAGCCACCCACCATGTCACCCAACAAGGGGGCACCACAAGACCTGTAAGAAACGCATCCTGTGCTTATTGCTATAGCCAAATATTCACAAACAAGGTTCATTGTCCCACACCCTTGCCACCTGGAAAGTAAGAAGGGAAGACAGGAATGATAGAAAGTGACAGAGAAGGGCTGGAGAAGCGGATTTGGGTCAGCAATGTCTACACGAAGCCAAGGCCAAAGGGGCCGTCCTAGTGGGAGGCCTTGGAGGTCCCAAGACCACGCATCAGCTTAACTCCCCGGATCCCCTTTTCCCCGGACATGACTAAGCAGCGCACAGCTAGACGCAGGGGGGTCCAACTTCCATGCGCTCGGGTTTGCGGTATCACAAAACACACCAAACACCTGCCCACAGAGACAGGCACAGTTGAGACCACTTGTAATGCAACTGCCATACAGAGCATGCATATACCATGGCAAAAAATATGGTGTCCCTCACTTGCTGTCAAATGGGCCCTTTATTACGGCACTTGCACTTATTTCTCATCTCTCCTGGAATAAATCGTCAGAAAATATGTCTCACCTTTACTGCCAGTTACAACAGGCACATTGCGTGGCCGTGAACGCACGTCGTAAATAATTGGCCGCTGGACCCAGGGGATGAGGAAATGTGTGCCTTCACCAACCACATAGTTTTTGACGCCCGTGAAGCGATCAAAGATCACTGCCCGATGGCCGCCATCCACTGCACAGAAATCATAGCTACAATGACAGCTCCTCTCCCACACGTCCTTGAGCATAAGGCAGGCTACACTAAAGCTTAAAATTGGAGCAATGTACACCTCATTATGACAAAACAGGCTAAAAACTCAACCAAGTTCCAGTAGGAACCCATGCACTTAACACCTCATTTCAACAAAGCAATTATTTCAAACAAATTTATACATAACTAACCTTTTTTTCTGTTAGTTCATAATGACTACTCACAGACCAGTTGAGACTATGAGCCGACACACAATACTGGCCACGCTGCCAAGATGGCGACTGCACCCTTCAGCCCCACTGACGCAACTCACCTGCGCTCCATGCACACAAGCAGCTGCACTGTGGAGCTTTCACCACCTAGGCCTTTTCCATGTCCTGGGACGATATTTCGAAATGACCCCATTTCATTTTCTACTGTTTTTGGCATTGGCTCAGAGGAAGCTATTATTGCCGGGATCAACCATGTGACAAATGAAAAATGACAGGAATCGCTGTCATGTTCTTAGTGATCTCTTGGCTTAACAGCGTTCTGTGAACGTGTTGGAACACTTCTCCAAGCCTGGTAACATTTGTTGCGCTTTTGTGTTCCCAATGAAGGACAAGATGGCTTAGCATTGACAGCTGCATCAGAAACAGCACCGCTAATGAAGAAGTGGCAGAACACTATCTTTTGCGGTGCTTCGGCAATGCACTGTGGGCTTTTGCAATGGCTCCCTCCCCGCAACACCCGTCTGGTGCAACAGTTTTTATATTTTAAGATATACTGCAGTCCAAGACAAAGCATGCGAATAAAAAGGAGCGTAGTGCAGGACAATGAAAAACATGTAAAAAGAATCATGAAAAAAAATCAGTGATGACTTATGAAGACAAGGAAATTTTGGCACAAAGATAGATACAACATCAATAAGCATTCTGTAGATATAAAGAAGTAATGAACATATTCAACTTCAGTCCCCCTTAGTTACAGTGAGGATTTACTGTAAATCACAGTGACATTATGTTTACCATTTGAGGGTCTGTAGATAAGGAGTGATCTGCATAGTTTGTATGCAACAAAAAGCTGTGGTAAATTTTCAATTGTTGGACAACGATACGCCAGCTCACAATCAACTTGCAGTGCAGCGACAGCTATGAGGCGTGCTCACGTGCAATAGAATGTAGTTCCATGCTTTGGTTATATTGTAAAGACATAGCTTTAGTAATATCACGTGCTACTTTGTGTAAAGTCGGACGCCCTAAATAACTTTCACAAAAGTGACAATGGCATTGGTACCCACCACCAATATAGTCCCTCACAAACCTTGCCTGCCGATTGCCTACCAGGTCCACAGTAATATTTTTCCAAATGAGCAGTGAAATTCTTCAATAAAAAGGGTTTGGTTAATAACTTGCAGTTAGCTTAAGAAAAAAGTAAGTTCACGGACATCTTTGCTGGAACACAGAGTACTGGGTTGGTGCTGTGCTGCTGTTGCCATGACGCTTCACAGCAATGCTATCATCTAAAACAAAAACAAAAAAAATGTGTTGTGGAGCCAGTAGGATGGTGCTTGTCTATTCTGTCATCTGCTACACATTTGGGCTCATGGCACCTCGATCAAGCAGCAACCAAGCAGAAAAACAAATGAAAAAGTTAACATGTTTTATGTTTTTCTACAAGCATTGTAGGCAAAAACCAGAAATGAAACTGTATGAAAAGGCTCAACAGACATATTCATCTCTGCACAAAAGTATTGTGCTTTGAGATGGGCAAAGTAAGCGCAGCTGTCTGTCACTTCTGATGACGTTCACCGGGTCTCCTTTGCACTTTCGTGCTAAGCCTTCTTCCTCCGAGCAACGTGCTTTATGGATTGAGGAAGGAGCTTGGAGAGTCTCGGCAACAATCCAATTAACGAGAAGGCAGCAAGCCGACACCTACCCATGATGACTTGTCGCCACTGCTACTGCTGCTATGCATCAAACATTCCAAAAGGCACAATGATGCTCAAGAAACCTGCCATGAATGCATTTGTTTAAATCAATATTTTTTTGCGGTGTCCCATGTGATCCTGCGTTGCTCACGGTGCATGGTTCGATTGTGTGCAGAGCAGTGAGGTAAACAAGCTTCAGTGTGGTGGATGCAAAAGAGATCCCTTAAGTACATGGGAGATCTGCATTATTCTTCCATCTGCTACACATTGGTTGCTCTGAGCTTGCACTGCAGTGGAGGTTGACTGAGCCGGAGCACTATGCTTGGAAACAATTGGAAGTCTGCTTTTAAGCCTAAAGATGAAAAACAAACTTTTTGTGACAGCTCCCCATATTATGCAGCATTGCTGAAATTGTAATTTACGTGTGTGAAACTGAATTGGCTAAACACTTTATGGATTTAATTTTCAGGTGGACAAGTTGGAACAAGCTCGCTATCCACAGTCATTTGTGGCAATTTGTGTTAATTCCATAAAAGAAATACATTGAGCAAAAGTGGTAGAGAGGGTAATAAACAGCAGAAATTTCCTACCTACACGGACAGCTACCGATTTGTTACATATGAGTGCCAGACATAAAAAGTTTACGTTTTTAGCTAATAAACTTGATTGAGTGCAATTGCTCCCGTGTCCAATGAAAGTCCCCTGCATTTACCATAGAATGCCTGTCAAATGTATTTCAGGCATTATACCGGGTGTTCAAAATTAAGTTTTGCGGAATTTTTAGAAACTGCCTGTGGCAGGTAGCATAATTCTTATCATTGAGCTGGGTTATTCGAAGAGGTGGACATTAGTAGCACGAGAAATCGAAACACATATTCAACTAATTACCAAAAATTGACAAATGAACTTCTTAGTTAATTACTTTACGACACATATTGCAATTTACAATTGTAGCTGGTGAATTTGCAAGATGCATCCACTTGAAATGAATTTCCAGGATGACACCAGTTTTGAGATATTTCCCAAAGTGTGGAACGAAATACATGGGCATTCCAGTTACTTTTGTGTTTCAATGTATGAAACAGCATTCTGGTAAAAAAAAAGTGGAACAGTGCATTTTTACGCCGAGTTTGATGGCGCATATCTCCAAACTGGTGTCATCTGGAAATTGATTCCAAGTGGATACGCCTGACAAGCTCACCGGCTACAATTCATAAATTTCAATATGTGTCGTAATCAACTAAGAAGATAATTAATGAATTTTTGTTAATCAGCTGTATACGTGTTTCGATTTCTCATGCTACTAATGTCCACCTCATCGAATAACTCAGCTCAATGATAAGAATTATGCTACCTGCCACAGGCAATTTCTAAAAGTTCCGCAAAACTTAAAAATGAACACCCTGTATACATGATCCTGTTTAGTTGTAGCAAGGTATATGTGGGAAAATCTGTGGGAAGTTTATGTGGAAGAAAACAATTTCTCTGATTCTATGCATCAGATAGGAGATCCCAAGCTATAACTTATTTTAAGGGCACATTTTATTTATTCAATAATGCGGCTAGAACGTAGAAATACACTCGAACCTCGTTATAACGAAACAGGATATAACAAAATAATGGATATAACGAAGTAAATGAAATTCCCCTTGTAATCCTCAGAGATCCATGTATTTAAAACCTCATTTGAACGAAGCAAAATTGTTCTGCCAATAGATAAAATGAAGTAAATTCATCTCCGAAACCAAAAAATACCGGACTGTTGCACGCTGAGTACATTTCTTTCCGCAGGGTTCGGCACTCGTTCGCCGCGGCAGTTCAAAATTCCCGTGCCCCGCATCGAATACGTGGTCAAGTAACACCGGGCCTCTTCGATTATCAGTCCCCAACAGTCGCATTAAATTTTCTCGAACAGCTTTGGAAGCTCCACCCCACCAGTCCGAGAGCTGCCAGAATTGCGTTCATTTTTCATGGACTGGAAGTCGCGGACTGTCCACGGACTCTCGGAGCTGTCAGCAGATTTTTGCTAGGACAAGTGAAAGCAGCTAGCAGACGACGTCTGAAAAAGATGCACGCGGCGTTTGTCACCACGTTGTGAAAGATACCGTGTGCTTCTGTGTACTTTGCGCTTTCCAGACGGCAAATATCCTGCACCCAGCTATCGCTTCTGTTACATCGGTGCTTTGTGTGCCATCATGCGAGTTTTTCATGAGAGGTCTAATTGCTGCAGCTTTAGTCTTCGTGTTTTTTAAAGAGAGAAGTACAGCGATCAAGCGCACATGCTTGCTTTTCTTGATGGGTTTCGCGAAATCTATCATGCTCATTGCTATATGCATAGTAAACAAGTAGATTTCGCTTTTCAGGTGAGTAAAACTAGTGTGTGAGGAAGCATATCGTATTGCATGTGGCTACATCATGCCGCTAGCTAGGGTGGTACATACAATCGGAGCTTCGCCAATTGCCGATGACATATACAGTGGAATCTCGATGATACGAATCTCAGGGGGTCAAGAAAAATATTTGTATTAGCCGAAATTTGTATCATCAAAACGCAATTAAAACTAGCCAAATTAAGGAGGGACACGGCGATCAGATCGCGAGAAAAATCTATTTTTGAAAACCACGCATTTCGGTATCTGCAATGCCTAATCTATGCTGTAGCAAAATGGTTTGGCTGAAAACGCACTAAAAGTGGCCAAAAAAGATTAATTCGTCAATGTGCAGGGTGAGAAAACAGATTTAAATCGCGCAACATCACTGCAGTTCACGGAGACATCTCGAATTTCCCGCCACCGAGCGCCGCCATCTCGGTATCGTTCGAAAGCTCAAAGTTTCGCCATTCCGCTTCTCAATTCGTCCGTCGTCGCCATTTTGTAACAAACGCACAAACATAAAAGAAGCGCAGGTCTGTGATAGGTAGTCAGACGGGCCCTCCGATGAAACCGGGCCTCAGATTGGCTGCCGTGCCTAAAGGCGTCTCTCCATTGGTTGCTGCTGTGACAGGGACAAGATGGCAACCGCAGTTGTCTCCTTCGTAAACCACGCCGGCTTCTTCATTTGACACGCAGAATTCAGACTACTGAGAGCTCCCAGGTTAGTGATGGATCGTCGCTCGTTGGAGAAGAAATTTGGGACGAAGCCTCCGGAATACAGAAGCGCAAGCCTCCAAGGCAAGAAAAATACGGCGATTAGCGGGAGAAGCGGAGGAGCACCCGACTGAACATGCCGCGCTACCTTGCACCGTGGATTACGTGCCGCGCTATCTTGCACCATGTGACTCCGGCAGCGAAACAGACAATCGCCCTGTGCCATCGGCACTGATAACGCAGTTGACGGAAGACGCGCCAACAGAGGCTCCCGCGCCTCGGCGTACGGCTGCGCGAATCAGCCGAGATCATATCTCGGTAGACATAGCTCGCTGCGACTAGGCAAAATGGCACAAACACAAAGAATGCGGCCCGAAGCACAGCAGCCACTCCGTCTGGCCAATGGCACGCGGAAAAAGAGGAAAAGCACAAAAGCAACAAAAGCGCCACCGCTTCAAACTCTTTGCGCCCAGTCGCGGCCTCCGCGCTGTCCGGTGTCGCGTCCGCGCCTCCACATTAAAAGAGAAAGGGAGAAAGCGCGTGACTGCGCGCTGTTCTCTTTCGCGGCCGTCGGTGGGGCGGCGTTTATTCGTATCAACCGACGCAGGTCGGTTGATACGAATAATGGGGCTCAGCCGGGACCACAGAAAAATTTGTATCATCTGGAAATTCGTATTAGCCGTGATCGTATCATCGAGATTCCACTGTATGTTGATCCCTTCTCTGTTGCCAAGTTCGAGCATTTGCTTTTCGACGTGCAGGATTAGTAGATGGTGTACACGCCCTCTGCCCTACACACATTGGGACTTTAATTAGTAGACGGTCTCACGAGCTTTGAGGATATCGGCGGATACTTTCTGCATTAGCAGCGATGTGGCACGACCACGATTTTGCTGATGTCTGTGTGGGAATTCCGCTTAAACATCGCAGGAAATGTGCTAGCTTAAATGCAGCGGTTAAGGGGCGCGAATGTAAAGTGCGCTTTGCGATCACGTATGCGCTCAGGCTGCGATTCCACTATGCAAGCTTTATGGTTGTGTCGGCGACGTGACCTCGGAGACTGCACCATTTTGGAGGCCACAATATTGAATTTGCTGGATAGGGGGCTATCTACGAGTAGCTAAGAGCAGACGACGGCAGCCAGGAGAGTGACTTCCAGTCACGATGCCTTCTGGTCACCTCGGACAGTCCCCGACAGCTGGATCACGTGACTGTAACACGCTCTTCTGTCCGGACTAGACAGACTGGAAGCCGCACACGGTATGTGGACAGTCCGGGACTGCATAATCGAAGAGGCCCACTGGTCTATCTCAATGACGCACGTAACTGCACAGGCCGCAGCTCACTGTCGCACTTCTCCACTGACCTCTCCCTCTTGCGCGTGGCTGGCTGCACGAGCCACGCCATGCTGCGCGGCTACGCGCAGCAGGGGGAAAGATTAGTGTATTCACTTCTGTGCGCCGTGCAGGCTGGTGCAGCTGGACATGGCCTCTGAGATCTCCCGGGCGCAATCTGATGCGCAAGCCTGCACGAATCGCAAGTGTGGCTACACGCGGTGGTGCAAAAGATTAGTGCATTAACTTGTTTCTCAACGGCACGTCGCACAAGCAGCCGCAGCTGGGCATGGCCTCAGAGACCTCCCCGGCACAATCTTGTGGGCCGTGCATTTGCTTCTCCCTGCGGTGGGCATGGCCTCGCATTGGCATCTGTGCAATCTCGCAGGCCACGAGCCAGAGAAGTTCGCCGGCCTTCACAGTGGAGCACTGTGTTGGGTGCCATGTGTTGCTCCACCGCGACGAGCCAAGTGAAGTGGACGCGAAAGACCATCACAGTGGAACAGCTCTCTAAAGGCTGTCATTCTTTTGTTGTTTTATTCAAATTTCTTTGCATGCATGGCTGTGTAGCAGTTTCGCGGGCCACAACACTGTCTTCTTATTTCCATGTTTACAATTGTGCACCCCACTGGCCATATATTGCAGTAAATAGCAATAATGGATATAACCAAGTAATTTCGGCTCCCCCTTCAACTTATTACGAGGTTCGAGTGTATGACTGCAAATACATAGTGTTAGAGAATCAGATTCAATAAAAGGGATAATGACACCGCCATCTATGTTGTGAAAGCACCATTTTCTTTGCACGGAAGAAGCCCTTTAGAATAACAAAGTGTGCCCAATCACTCGTGACAATCTGAGGTGGTCAACCTGGCATCAGCAGAAACCATCCCAGCAACAGCATCAAGTACTTTTCCTTTTTTGATTGAAACAGGTAGTAATGAATTGCTCAAGTGAGAATTAGTTGAGGCCATCCATATTATTTAAAGGGGAGATGCCTGCAACAGCCATCCTTCCGTGAAGCTACATAGTTAACGCACACAACTATTGCTTTTGGTTTGTTTGCTCAATGATTACTTTCTGTGACAATCGTGCCAGTCCTGTGGCTCTATCTTGCTGCCCCTGGCCTGTTAGCCAGCTAGCTTTTGTAAAGTTATCTTTGAACTTCTCAAATCCATTAGCCAGTTAAGATAATTACACTGAAATATGTTTAGCTAAAGGATATCAATCGAGGAAGTGAAATGGCCTAATTTGATGTAGCCAACAGAGTGCAGCAAATTAGGCACACAGCAATGGACCAACTCTACAGCAAAGCCCAGATTCTTCATTCACTTTATGATGGTCATTCAGACTTTCGGCCACTGCCCTTCACTTGGAGAACTTGTAGCACTAACTGGGTATGGGCCCAATTGTTATATTATAAAGCATCATTCAAAACAAAGAAGAATGCAGAATGAAAACAAAGCGCACACAATCTAATGTCTTTACTACATTTTTTTTAAAGCTAAATGATGCAAATATTCTAGCTGGGGCAGTGTGCCTCCGAAGCTCCTGTCTTCGATTATGAACAGACTGAAAACTATCGGTAGACAACTTGATTGTATTACCAAGATCATTTGTAATTAAATGGCGTAGTACCAAAAATATACTTGTTAAAATAAAACTAAAATCCGCAGTGCATTTACCAGAGGTGCAATGTGTAGTTCTCACACACCAGGCCCTATATGGTTAGCCTACAAATGTTTTTTTCCAGACATTTTGCACCCTAATGTGCAAGTACAATGATGTTGGATAAACAATACTGCAATGCTATAATGAATTACCCACAGTGTTAACTTCAAATTGCCGAGGTGGGAATGCCCTTAAACATTTTGGAGCAGCCATTGGAGCAGATGTCATGTTTATTTATTTATTTCAATACCTTCAAGGCCCAGGGGGCGTTACAGAAGGGAGTGGTACAAAAAAAAAAGTGATAATGCAGCAAGAATAAAACAAATGGTATCAGCAACGAAAAAACGTATGTTTAAGCGAAATGCAAGATCACATTGGTAAAAAGGCAGATTAGGCGAATACATAGTTTTCTGCGGCAGTTAAAAAAAATTACATGTCAGAAATGTCAGCAACACAGGCGGGTAGGTGGTTCCAATGCTCGCCGTCCTTGCCACAAATGAAAACATTATGGTTTACACATAAGAAAACATTATCGTATACAGCAGCGAAAAAGTAAGTTTATGTAAAATGCAAATCAGATTAGGAACAAGACAGATTAGGCGAACACATAGTTTTCAGCAGCAGTTTTAAAATAAACGTTTCAACAACAGCACAAAGAGAAACAAAACTTACTTTCACGTTTTCTTTATAGTCAAGGATAAAACGGACGCCGACCAAAAACAAAAAGATTACTCCATCTCCCGCTAAAGGGAACCATGTGTGGATGCGAAGCAGCGGGGAGATGGTTAGCTTGAGCGGGAGATGGTTTCGCGGCAGCGGCCCAAGCGCTCATCGTGGCGCTGCACAGGAGAGAGAATGAGGCGCGCGCGATCCGTCATTTTCATACCGCGGAACTACCGTGGCGCCCCCAGCGGAGTATGCAGCTGTCGCACCACCTGTCGTGCACGCCGCTCCGGATTCCTAAAGGAGAGAGGGGAGCGTAGGAGAGGAGAGAGAGGGGACGCCGTGGGAGGGACAGAGCCGCCGGCAAGAAATGCTTCGCAAAAAAAAAATGTTTCGGCTCCAATCTAATCGTAATCTAGATTGTGAATGAGGCCCCCAAAAGTTTTGTTTCTTTCTTTTAATGTTTTTGGTCGGTTTTCCTTTTGACTATGAGTAATCCGAACCAGACGAGTTTTCGTTGAACTCTCGATTTCGTGTTTTCTTTATTTGGATAATCATGTCGTGTCCACTTAACTAGGAGCAAAATAAGTGATGGGTATTAATGACCATTTTAGGCAGAAATTAACTTCAATCATTCATGGGACCTGCATCGTACATCAGCAAGTTAATGCATAACTACAGCATTATCCCCGCACCTCTTCGATCTCTCCTAAAGAATTCCACTTTTAGAGCACAGCTCTTAGGCGGTTGCTCTTGCGTCAAGCTTCGGCATAACCAAGCGAACGAGCGCAGCTCAGATTGTCTGCGCCAGCCAATAAATCGTGAACTGAAAACACGCAGAGAGCCACGCTCAAATTTCGCATTAGGGAGTATCGGAATCACCGACAAATTTTTTTATGGGAAGATGATGCATGGGTTTAATGGCGCAGGGGCCAATAATGGCCAAAGAGTGCCAGGAAATATATCAGGTATTCGATGGTGCATTAAATGACAAATGGTATATATATATATGTAACTTGGCTGTATAGTAGCCCAAAATATTAGCTGTAAAACATACTGCATTAAAAACTGTGGCATGTTATTGGCCTCTGAAGGCCTAAAGTGCGCCTTGTGTTATTTGCGGAGAAGCCAGATATTGGTATGCAAGTTCACACGTATGCCTCTCGTCTTGGTTTAGGTGCTGCTCTGCTACAAGAGGATGAAGAGCGACGCTACCGTCCCGTATTACACCTGAGAAGGCCACACAAAGGCACAGAGCTCATTTATTCCTCGACGGAAATGGAAGCTCTAGTAGTCAAACCGGCATTTAGGAGAGTTGCGACCGTACCTGATAGGCCGAAGTTATTAGCTACCACCATGCACTCTGTTGGGTTTTACGCTACAAAGAAGGAAACCAACGTCTCCTTCGCTGGTCTTTAATTTTACAAGAGTTTTGACTTGTACGTCATCTATACATCAGGAGTCCTACACAGCGCACCAGATTGTCTATCAAGGACACGTCCCGTTGTTCTGGAGAAAGGCCAAATCCTTGCAGTATACTATCCATCACTGCGATAATGTGGTGACACGGGTGAGGAACAGTGCCAGGACATATTCTGAGCCAAACTGCTGGACCTACCTAATGAAGCATCAGGCACGAGGAAGCAACAGAAACGTGCCCTAAAGAAATTCATGACACCCCCAATGAAGTTCTCATCAAGGTCCGGTTAACAGTCGCTTTTTCCTATGCCTCCTTCCAAGTGGAGGCACTTCGCGAAATGCATGAAGGAAGAAACAGCGGCCACATGGGCATAAGACTAACATTCTTTAAGCATTCTTTTTTTTTTGGTTAAAGCAATTGTTGACTGGAACAAACTTAATGCCGAGGCTTTTGAAAATGTTGACTCTGTGGTTTCCTTTGAAAGAAATTTGAAAACGTTTTACTAATCGTAAGTGTACATATGCCTTGTATGCAATTTACGTTAACAGATAATTATTGATTATTTTTGCGCATGCCAATGTTTTGTTATAAGATTGTATTTCCCACCCTGTAAGAGCCCGAAAAGGGCACACAGTATGGACAAATAAATAAATAAAATATGAAGCCCCAAGATCAAGTACTACTGGCCAAAACTCTATAAGGCATCGGATGGTACGCGAGTCACTGTGACCTTTGTCAGAGGATGAAGATGCCGACATTAGCACCTTACAGTTTACTCCAACCAAAAGAAGTCCACAGCCCCATCCATACTGTTGGGATGGACATAATAGGGCCCTTCAAGACTTGGAGAAGATACAAATATACCATTGTCGCCACTGACTACCTAACCAAGTTCATTGAGGCAGAACCGCTGCAGAATAGAGAGGCTACGACAGTTGAGAAGTTGATCGAGAGAAGGATCATCCTGAAGCATGGATGGCCAGCCACAATAATAGCAGATTGCGGTACGCAAATGATGGCGCACTCTACCAAAGCCTACCTGATACATCAAACACGCTGCCACCACAGCATATCATCCTGTGGCAAACAGCTTATGTGAAAAGACGAATAAGAGAATCAAGCGAATGATTGCCACGGGGGAAAAAAGTGGCTTGAATTAAAAGAAGAACCAAGCTACTGCACGAACGACTGCAAGAAACGATTGCAAAAAGCCAGAGAGCTCGCAACATTCAGCTGGCACAGGAAAAGCAGAAGTTGTACTTCAACAAACACCACAATGACGTTGTGTTTAAAAGAGGCCAAATAGTGCTCCTCAAGACTCCCCCGTTGGCGTGGAATCAACTAGACGGTATACTGAACCTCACAAGATAGTCAAGTGTCTACCGTGAACTACGCGATTGAACTTCCATGAGAAGTGACATTGTGCATGCAGAGAACTGAAACCTTATCTAAGCCCCACTGCCGAATTGGAGCAACCGCATTCTGCAGACTAGTCAACTGTACATTGCTTTGGTGCATATGCGATATGTGTCAGTGTTTACATTCATTTGTGCGCACGTGAAAGTGGCACAAAAAAATCTTGCCTTTTGTAAATACAGTTAAACTTGGATATAACAAAATTGACAAATTCCCGAAAAACTTTGTTATAAAGAGTTATATGCAGGAAAATTTGAAAAAGAAACGTTTACCGTATTTACTCGATTCTAAAGCGCCCTCGATTGTAACGCGCACCTATTTTCCATGACCAAAAAAGAAGAAAAAAAATCCTTTACAGTAACGCGCACCTCATGCTTTCATACAGAAATACAACTATTGCTCAAGACTTACTCCCAATACCCTAAAGTTGCGATGAACAAAAAAGTACCGTGGGCGCGTGTCGTTTCGCACAAGCACGAGGCATCGGAAACGAAGAGCGAGCGAAACGATAGCGTCTTAGTAGGGTGCATTGATGCCAGCGCCACTTTTCATGGTGGGGACAGCCTTTGAACTGGCCGGCGCCGCCGCTCTGGCTTTTCGGCGCCATGTTGGTTCTTTCGTGCCGGCTGTCGAGTTGAACAGACGCGTGGCTCTATTTGCTTTTTTTGTGGCGTTGTGGTGCGAGAGCTCGTGTTTTGTGTAGTCCCTTGTGATGTTCGTGCTTGTTAACGAAACATGACGGGCTGTTGTGTTGCTCTGTGCACTGTATCGACCGCAAAAGAGCTGCGGGTATTTTGTTAGCCCCGCGACGTTGAACGAAGGAAAAAATGGGCAGCACAAGTAAAACGTGACAACTGGGTACCGACGGACACAAGGAAGATATGCGAGTGAGGATCATGATTTTGTTAAGAATAAAGTCCCTTTGTAATCCTTTTCATTATCACCGAGAAGTTGCTTGTATATGTTGGCGTGCCTTTTCTAGCGATTATAAGGCTGCAGTATGGTGCGATCGCCGTGTTTGACTTGTTGCAACGGCGTACGTTTATTCTAGACATTTGTGAATTGACCTTTTTTTTGTAGCTAGAAGTATTGGGGCACTTGTAAACTCGTTTCCTAGATACGCGAACGATGGCAGTACCTACCTGGTAGATTTTTTCTCAGCAAAAAAAAAAACAAAAAAAAATAAACAAGCACAAAGCATCACTCAGTCGGAAGAAAGTGATGAGAGAAGTGACTTCTCGACTTGGAGGAAGTTTCTTCTCTTGAGGAAGATGTGCTCACCCACTTGGCAGGCTTTTTATTAAAGCCCATTATCCGCACTGTGTAACACTGTGTGCATGTGCATTCTAGCGGCTGAAGAACCTGGACAGGAACACCACCTTACTTAACTAAATGAATATGTCCAAGGAGGCAAATTTTAATTTATGCAAGCAGACAAATTCTGGGCTTTGTTTTTTAATGTGAGGGTGTTCTCAAGTCTTTTGCTGAAGCTCAAGATCTGAGCTGTCCTGAGAACACCATTGAAAGCACTGAAGGAAATATTGGAAAGAATGTAACCTTGCCAGAAAACCCATGTTATCTGCACAAAGATGTGATTGGAAAACTTCTTGAGCGATTTGTGTCCACACATCTCCGCATCTATGTGCGATGGCTTAACACTCCTGAAAAGGCAGTCGAGTGTTATGCTAGCAAGACTGTAGCAGGTACGAGCGAGCAGTAGTAACCAGATGACCTTGCTGAGAGCTTATAAAGTGAATTAATTAGTGCTTACTTCTGTAAATAAATTGTGTTGTCACATAAAATAAAACTTCTCAGTGCATTTTTTTTTCTTCAGTAGGCACCTGAACTGCTGCAGGCCTACTCACGCGACGTCTAATTTTTCTCCTGGTTTCATAAATATGACGGGAAAACCATAAGAAGCAAGATTACTATTAAAAGAGCTTCAAACTTAAAATGTGATTATTAGTAATATTTGTGGGCCGTTTACCAGTGAAATGAGTAAATAAAAAAGGGGGTAACCTCGCAAACAAATCGTGCCACCTTCAGGTTGCGATACACGCAAAAAGTGTCAGATAACCTCTTTTGAAACGACCACTCTATGCTAGCAAACTGTTTATCAGATGGTAAAGCTGAAAATCTGCATTTAAATCGCGTCGGTATTTCCCTTAGCACGCCCGCAGCCTTTTCTTTCCACCCGATGCTTAATCTGCAGCCGCCACACGCCCAGCGCCTCCGTATTGGAAAGAACCAAAATGGCGCTGAAAAGCATGGATGTCCCCACCCTGAAAGCGGCGCTAGGCATCGAGGCACCCTAGCATCGTCAGCCCCCGGAAAGTAAAGCTAGTTTCGGTTTCAAGGCATATGCGCGCTCCTAGCGGTTGCCGGACATTCTAAGTTATTTTTCTTATTTTTCTTTTTGTGCATTTTAAATCGGGCGAAGTGTGGGAAGTGGTCGCCATCGTGCGTCCGTCGGGCTTTGCTCCGCTCACCCTAGCGATATCGCAAGTCATATCGTGCTTGGTTGTCTGCTTCGGTTGTTGTCCCAAGTGTGAAGATGGGAAAGATAAGACTGAGAAGCTTGATCAGGCGTGCAACGAACGGAAAACGCAGGAAACCAGGTCGGCCAAGCATTAGACGAAGATGGCTAAATCGGGGCATAACACGTGTTCTGCGGATCTGAGGTGTTCGAACACCGGGAATTCCAGTTGTGCAAAGTTTTTCAGGTTTCCTAATGACCACGGGTAAGCACAAGTATTTCACTCTATTTTCCGAGCAGATATTCATTTTGCATGAGCAAACCAGTTCTGTGCAAGCCTGAGTGGACTGACATAACAGCAGTGTCGCTCGACTCATTCGTCATGACGGCAGCCCATCTGTTGCCAGTGAAATACTTGTGATGAAGGGCTTGAGAGCGTGTTTTTGGGCTATACATTTTGTTCATTCTTTGTCGACATGCATAGCCAATGTTAAAAAAAAAAGAAAGACGCAGCCGTGGTGGTTAATTTTCGCATTGATTTGGATCTTCTGGAATCTGTTTTCACTCATTATGTACAAATTTTCGTTGTGAATGAAAATTGCTTCTGTTGAATGTCACTTTTTTCAGTCAGTCTGACCGGATTCGGTCAGTCTTTTTCCAGTACCGAATGTGTGAATAAAAACAAAAGCGTTCAACTTTTACTTGTGTTGAGTTTTGGCTGGCCGAGAAGTCGGCTAGTTTTAGTTGATCCACTTCACAACACACAAACAAAATTAACGATCGATGGTGCCAGGAAGTTATTTTCTTCATGCTACCCCTCACTATATCTGTGGACTAGTTAAAAAAAGTTAAATTATGGTGTTTTATGTGCCAAAACCACGATGTGATTATGAGGCACGCCATAGTGGGGGACTCCGAAATAATTTGGACCACCTGGGGTTCTTTAATGTGCACTACAACGCAAGCACACTGACGTTTTTGCATTTCGCCTCCATCGAAATACGGCTGCCGCGGCCGGGATTCGATCCCGCGACCTCGTGCTCAGCAGCGCAACGCCTTAGTTAACTGAGCCACCGCGGCGGGTTATGGTAATGTTTTAATTGTTAAATGCTTTTCTCTTAATGATAATGCTTTTCCTAGCTTCCTGTACCTGCCGTGGTGGCATAGTGGCTTTGGCGTTGCGCTGCTATTCACGAGGTTGCGGGATGAAATCCCAGCTGCCGCATTTCGATGCAGGCAAAACGCTAAAACGCACGTGTATCGTGCATTAGGTGCATGTTACAGAACCCCAGGTGGTCAAAATTAATCCAAGTCCCCCGACTACAGCATGCCTCATAATCAGATAGTGGTTTTGGCCCATAAAACCCCACAATTGAATTCTTTTTTAGCTTCTTGCTATTGTGTCCTTAAGGAAGCGGTGCATAATTGGTAGAACTGTCCTCTGCCAAAAACATATGTCCCACAAATGCTTATTTTTGTAGACTTTAATGCCTACTTCTGCATCATCACTGTTTGGCAAGAATGTTTAGCACATAGCATTTTGTAAAGTGTTACAAATTGTAATGGAACACTTTAAACTCCTACAAGCTAAGCACACTTAAACTAGAATCAATGGTGTCTGACACGAAGAATGCTTACCGTTGTACAAAGCACTGTTGGCCACGCCTCCCACAACTGCTAGGCCAATGCCAAGCTTGCCAAGAGTGTTGAATATCTGTGCAGCCATTGTTCAGCAGCTGTGCCTGTCAGAGAAATGACTAGTGCTGTTATGTCACGAGTGCAGTTGAGGGCCTCGCACAAGAATAAATCTGAAGAGTATCAGCCAATTTTATGATGAATAAATTGCGCTCACCGACCAAAGAGAAAAACAGACATTTCGGGACCTGTAAAAGTTCCTTGATCAGACAGTGGTTTTGGCACATAAAAGCCCAAAAATGAATTTTTTTTTTTAGCTTCTTGCTGTTATGTCCTTGAAGAAGTGGTGCATCATTGGTAGAACTGTCCTTTGCCAAAAACATATGTTCCACAAATGCTGATTTTTTAATGTCTACTTCTACATAATCACTGTTTGGCAAGCATGTTTAACCCATAGCATATTGTAAAGCATTACAAATTGTAATAGAACACACTCCTACAAGCTAAACACACTTAAACCAGAATCAATGGTGTCTGACAGTAAGAATGCTTACTGTTGTACAAGCACTGTTGGCCTCGCCTCCCACAAATGCCAGGCCAATGCCAAGCTTGCCAAGAGTGTCCCGAAATGTCTGTTTTTCACCTTGACTTGGTCAGTGACCTCAATTTCATGACCATCATGTTACCTGCCCAGACGAAGTTTCGTCCAACTCCTGACTACTTCGTCAATTTTAATATAAAAATGTGCTGTCCACCTTGGACAAACTCCTGCAACATACCTTCGAGGTCGTTATCGATGATTGGCAGGGGACATTATTAAGGGCCATCTTGGTCACACTGACCTAACATAACAGCTGTGCAAAGCAAGGATGCGACAATGGCTGTACCGAAAACATGCTCAATAAAGGTTAATCTGCGAGTGCCCGTCACAACGAACTCAGTTACGCACATTCCATTGGAATATCGGCATTTCAAAGCACAGTGCTACAGGCACTGATGGCGTTTTCATTCTGCGCTCATCATGGGCAAAATTCAAGGCAATGAATTTGCTGCTCATGGGCCGGTATTTTGTAGCGATGCCTTTCCGATGCTAATGCCTTTTCGCGCTTGGTCAGTGGGCAGAGCGACGGTCCACTCACGTTATCAACGGGATCAGCCGGCCGTGAGCGGTGGATGATAAGACCGTTAGTATGGAATAAAGCATAACGCATCGCTACAAAATTCCGGCCCTGGCTTGCACGTGCTGGCAGCATACACCAAGCGACAACTTTCTGTGGCAGCGCAGCCGAAGCACACTTTTTTATTGCGCATCTGCATGTAGTTGGAAGCTACGAAACGTCAAACAAACCGTACCAATAATTCTAAGTTTTTGGATAAAGAATTACTTCATATCAAATGAAGAGCTTGCGTAGGAAAAGGATTTTCGCTTCTTTCCGTTCGTAGTTTTCTAGAGCCCACGTTCCTGCTCCTGGCGCCAGCAAAACGCCGGAACTTGGCTTCGTAACACAAGAGCAGGAGCTCCGCACGTGCTAGCTTTGGCTGTGCTGCCACAGAAAGTTGTCTGGTACAGACAAAAATGCCGGCCAGAAAAGCACCTCTGCTTGCACCATGCGCGTACTTCCCGCTCGCCAAAGCCCACAACTTTCTCTCAAACCGACTGGTTTTCAGCACGACGTTCTCTGCGGCTGTGAGCGGCGCTGTATCGGACGCCACAGTTCCGACAATATTATGTGGCACAGGCGCATTTTGCGTATGCAGGAGCGTTGCCACACGTGTTGCCGCTATCGGGTTCGCGTGGACGGCGTGACTATTTTGAACACGCACAGTACGCTTAAAAACCAATCAACATTGCAAGGCATGCTCTTACAAGCAGGGAACAGCGGTTGGACCGACGCGGGTTCACTGGCGACATTACGTCATGCTAGAAAATGTGAGCAAATCATCAGTGCCCACAAATGCAGCACCACTTTAAGCTTACTCTTTCCACCACGGCTCACCTTCTTATAGGACTCGCTGAGCAGCAATACTGCCGTTCCACACACTACGCGGCCTGCACGCCTGCACGCGTTCCAGAAGCGTTTTTTTCTCGCAAGTGCCCGACAGCGTTGCCAACTCAAAAATAAAAAAACTGCAACAGGAACCCCCCAAAACCAGCTAAATTCAATATTTCTACCCAAGACGACTACAATTGCTATGCATTCAATAAAGTTATCAGTCAATCAAAGAAAAAAATTCTTTTTTTATTGACTAGAAATTATGGACTCAACTTTAACAAGGCATTTCTTTCTTCCCACAGAGTTTCCAACCTTGGAGTTTCTCGACCGCTTTTCCCAGTTTTTTTTCTTCCTCCATGGCTTTTCCGGTTCCGGGTGGCGCATTTACATTCGCGCGCCCGTACAGCCGGTCGATTGCAGCGCACCCGCGCGGCACTAACGGGAACTACGCATCTAGGTGCTTTTCGGTCCTAGGGGTCGCGCGTACCTATCTGCGTCGAGCCCCCTAGTCCCCGCTCGCCACCATAGCCGCGGGAACGCCTCCGCTGGACCAGGCTCGGCAACTGTCCGCGAGCAGGAGGCGTGCACACTGCTGGAATCGATGTCTATCCTGCATTGTTTGAGATAAAACGAAGCGATACAAGGTGGAACAACGCGTTTGCGCGAACGGAGCTGTGCGTGCGCAAACAGCGCGATGACGACCACGTTGAGAAGACGATCGTTTTCTAGTGCGGCCGTGGCGAGCCGACTGTTGGGTTCTAGCGCAGGTACTGAACGGGCATTAACTAGAGAAACACGGGATTTTGACGCGATTTGCGACAGTGTATACAACCGTACGGACTTACGTTAGTGTCATGTGGTCAATGTTAAAACGACGATGGCATTTGTGCGCTGGCGAAGTGTTAAAACGTGATTGCATTTGGCCGATCATGAAGTCGGAGGGAAGTATGCATGTGATCGTGGACGAATGGTAGAGCATCAAGCTCGTAGTCATACCTGAAAGAACCGATTATGCCACAGTGCTAGAGCCTAACTTCTTGCCATTAGTAAGCAGGCAAGAAGACAATACATTGCTGCTCTGCTCCTGTCGCGACTGTTTAGTCAAGTTTTAGTAGTGCCGTGTTACGGTGTGGTAAGTGCGGTAACGTACCGCGATGACCGAATACGTTTGAGCTGCGTGTGTGCTCGATGCGTACGGTAACTTGATAATGATGACAGCGGTTAACCTTCAGGCCTTGCGTATAAAAAATAGGACTGTTTGTTTTAAATTGCACCGCTGCCGACACTTTACACCAGCAGATAAGTGGAATATAGTTAGTTACTGCAATAAAAACTCGGCGCCCCCTCTAAGTAAAATCTTCGTCACTAGATGGCGCCACCAACCCGAAGTGTTTTTTTTTTTTCCTGCCACGTTTTATGTTTTGTTTCTTTGGTTGATTTTCGGTTATTTGAATTTTTTTTTTTTTCTCATTCGGCCTGAGTATACTACTCCCCCGTACGAAGGGTACGGCCACAAGTTCAGTTCAAGCTCAAGGTTATGCTTCCGGTTAGAGGGACTGACATACTTGCTGCCACTTTGCCACGTTGCAGAAGGTGAATTTAATTTAACTCGTCTCTTGGTCCTACCATGGTGAAAAACGCACGCGAGACGCGGACATGCACGGCGTGGGCTCTGTGGCCGACGCCACTTGCTCGCTATGTTTAGGCTTGGTCCGGCTCGGCTTGCAAAACATGGTGCGCACCTTACCGTATGCGGTAACGTATGGTAAAACTAAAAGGGGAAAGAAATTGAGATCCAAGCTAAGTGACAAATTGTGGCCAGTCAGTTTTCAACACCGTTAACTCAATGCATCATTCTGACGGACCACGGCGGCGCGGCCGCCCGGCCTTTAGCGCGGCGCGCTCCGTGGAGCCATGCAGAAGCTGGGGAGGCGGCGGCGCTAGGGCGCAGGGACTCACAGAGCTAGGGGCGTTTGCGGAGACGGGTCGCCAGCAAGTACCTAGATCTGTAGTTCCCTTTAGCGCCGCGCGGGCGCGCTGCAATCGACCGGCTGCACGGGCGTGCGAATGTAAATGCGCTTCCGGGTGCGACCATGGAGGAAGAGAGAGAGGCGACAGAGATATAGTGTACTAGAAGGGGGCAGTGGGCTTACTCTCTGGCGGAGGCTATGCGATGCGGCGGCTCCACGAATGTCGCAAATATGAGCTCCTCCGATAGCCCGAGCGGCGGCGCTGGAGTCGGTTTCAATGGAACGTGGGTACAGTAGTTACTAACGTGGGTGCGACGGCGCAGCTGCCTAGTGCCCACCCAGTGCCCGATCATATTAGTTGGAGCTGCTGAGCTGCGTTGTTTTTTCTGTGGACGTCGTCGCGTGGGTTTCTTTTTTTTTTTTTCCTTCAGTGTTTTTTTTTTTTCGCACATAGCCTGCTGGTATTAGTATGCCTTGCAGTAACTTAGCCATGCCGCGGCATCGACAAAACCACTGTTACGCGCCTGGGTGCCAAACAGGCTGTTTATGTGAAGGATGGGCCGAAGTTTGGCGTCCCGAAGGATAAAATAGGCGGAAAGAGTGGGAAAAGAACCTCCATAGAACCTCCCATGGACGACACGAGCGCAGTATGCGAGCTCCATTTCGAGCCACGTTTTGTGCTCAACTCCTACGCAGTTCCTGATCACTGTGAATTGTTTTTCTTTTTATGGTCTAGTTAGGTCAGTTAGCGAAGGAAACTGCGAGGAAGGTACACTGGCCTCCTTACTGGAAGTTGACTCTCTCGAAGCATCAGGTGACAGAAATGAGTGCAGTCAAACTGCTGCTAGCGCTACTGCCACATGGGCCACACAAACGTGGTACTCCAGCATTGCACGGGCCTGCGGGTTTCAAACGACCATAACCAGCACGTGGCCAGAAGCGACTCGAGGATCACTTACCACATTGCGGGCTATGTTGCGCGGAAGTGTATTGTCAATTCCAGCACAAAATGCCAAGAATGCATAAAGCTGCTCACTATGACGCCACCAGGCGAAAGTTTTCAACTGGCCCGGCTAACAAACTTCTGTGACCGAGGACGGCTCCTTTATCCCTCCAGTCAGCTGTACAGCTTTGTGAAAATTCTAGAGGATCTTTTCACAGAATGCTTCTCTCAGAGTGAGCTACACTCTGACAGCGTTATGGATATGCTGGAAGTTGTTAAGAGTAAGCTTTCCCTCGAAGTTGGCTGCAATGTGCACGCTCTTAGCCTCACAGCTAAAATAATTAGTTTTTACATTGTCACACGTCTGCATTCTTATGTGAAAGGAATTAACTGTGACAAGGCAGGAAAGCGGCAGAGGGCCAAGCAGCTGAAGTTGAGCCATTGCACATGAGTTGAAGTGCACGAAACAATGGCTTGCTGTACTTCTTGCAAATAAAAGCTTTGTGTCAGCAACAGCCCTGTTAACTTCATTTTGCTTACCCTTATATAACTGTACATAAGCATAGGCCGGAGCCTTTGTCAAGTGAACTAGTTTTCACTTTTTGTTCAGGCCTCCCTCCATTTCTTTATGGAAAAAACAAGCCTGATTTGATTTAACAAATGTGTGCCGGCGTAATGACGGTTAATAATAAACGCAGAAGGCTACTGTGAAGCATGGAACAACTAAAGTGGAACAATGAAATATTTAAGCCATATATACCTATTCATTTTGGCCAAGCAAAGGCACAAACCTGGTTAGCATGCCTGATTTTTTTTTTTTTTTTTTTTTGAGCCCAGCTGGAAAGTATGCACGCACTGTTTTCTGTCTGACAAAATTTTACACTAGGTCGACACGGCATAAAACCGTTTTCAATTTTTTTTCTACGATTGCCCGATAATTCGGAAAATTCGAAGGCCCCTTCCGCATAAGCAACATCCGTCAGCGACGAGCTCTTTGCACAAAAGGTCTGAGTTAGGATAGGCAGCCGTCTTCCTTTTCCACAAGGTAATATTATGGCAAATATCATGTGGCCTAAACAAATATAGTGCTTGCTAAAGATATGTAAAGACTGTCAAGTATGCCAAAATTAAAAACAAATAAGAGTGTGAACTGCTTCGAACTGAACCGATAGAAACGCAAGGAAAGTCAAAGCTTCTGCAAGCAAAGCTTCCATTGAAGTTGCCAGTGGCGTCACCTCTTGGATGCGACGCTGACTGCGTCAGAGGAGCGGCTGAGTAAGCCCACTGCCCCCTTCTAGTACACTGTAACAGAGAGAGGCAGCTGCGTTACAGTGGTACAGTGTACTAGAAGGGGGCAGTGGGCTTACTCAGCGGCTCCTCTGACGCAGTCAGCGTCGCATCCAAGAGGTGGCGCCACTGGCAACTTCAATGGAAGCTTTGCTTGCAGAAGCTTTGATTTTCCTTGCGTTTCTGTCGGTTTCAGTTTGAAGCAGTTCACACTCTTATTTGTTTTTAATTTTGGCATACTTGACAGTCTTTACATATCTTTAGCAAGTACTATATTTGTTTAGGCCACATGATATTTACCATAATAGTACCTTGTGGAAAAGCAAGACGGCAACTTTTGGTCAATTTGCTGCCTATCCTAACTCTAGACCTTTTGTGCAAAGAGGTCGTCGCTGACGGATATTGATTATGCGGAAGGGGCCTTCGAATTTTCCAAATTATCGGGCAATCGTAAAAAAAAAAAATTCAAAACGGTTTCATTCCGTGTCGACCTAATGTAAAATTTTGTCAGACAAAAAACAGCGCGTGCAAACTTCCCAGCTAGGCTCAAAAAAAGAAAGAAAAAAAAATCAGGCATGCTGACAGGTTTGTGTCTTTGCTTAGCCAAAATGAATATGTATATATGACTTAAATATTTCATTGTTCCACTTTAGTTGTTCCATGCTTCACAGTAGCCTTCTGCGTTTATTATTAACCATTATTACGCCGGCACACATTTGTTAAATCAAATCAGGTTTGTTTGTTTTTTTTTTCATAAAGAAATGGAGGGAGGCCTGAACAAAAAGTGAAAACTAGTTCACTTGAGAAAGGCTCCGGCCTATGCTTATGTACAGTTATATAAGGGTAAGCAAAATGAAGTTAAAAGGCCTGTCGCTGACACAAAGCTTTTATTTGCAAGTACAGCGAGCCATTGTACAAGTACAACGGCTCAACTTCAGCTGCTTGGCCCTCTGCCACTTTCCTGCCTTGTCACAGTCAATTCCTGTCACATAAAAATGCAGACGTGTGACAATGTAAAAGCTAATTATTTTAGCTGTGAGGCTAAGAGCGTGCACATTGCAGCCAACTTCGAGGGAATTAAAGCTTACTCTTAACAACTTCCAGCATATCCATAACGCTGCCAGAGTGTAGCTCGCTCTGATAGAAGCATTCTGTGAAAAGATCCTCTAGAATTTTCACAAAGCCATACAGTTGAATGGAGGGATAAAGGAGGCCTCCTCGCGGTCACAGAAGTTTCTTAGCAGGGCAAGTTGAAAACTTTCGCCTGGTTGCGTCATGGTGAGCAGCTTTATGCATTCTTGGCATTTTGTGCTGGAATTGACGATACACTTCCGCGAAACATAGTCCGCAATGTGGTAAGTGAGCCTCGAGTCGCTTCTGGCCACGTGCTTGTTATGGTCGTTTGAAACCCGCAGGCCCGTGCAATGCTGGGGTACCACGTTTGTGTGGCTTCTGTGGCAGTAGCGCTAGCAGCAGTTTGACTGCACTCATTTCTGTCACCTGATGCTTCGAGAGAGTCAACTTCCAGTAAGTAGGCCAGTGTACCTTCCTCGCAGTTTCCTTCGCTAACTGACCTAACTAGACCATAAAAAGAAAAACAATTTACGGTGATCAGGAACAGCGTTCTAGTTGAGCACAAAACGTGGCTCGAAATGGAGCTCGCATACTGCGCTCGTGTCGTCCAGGGGAGGTTCTTTTCCCACTCTTTCCGCCTATTTTTATCCTTCGGGACGCCAAACAAGGACAACTTCGGCCCATCCTTCATAAACATAGCCTGTTTGGCACCCAGGCGCGTAACAGTGGTTTTGTCGATGCCGCGGCATGGCTCAGTTACTGCAAGGCATACGAATCTCTTGCAGGCTATATGCGAAAAAAAAAAAACACTGAAGGAAAAAAAAAACCCAGGCGACGACGTCCACAGAAAAAACAACGCAGCTCAGCAACTCCAACTAATATGATCGGGCACTGGGCGGGCACTGGGCAGCTGCGCCGTCGCACCCACGTTCCATTGAAACCGACGCCAGCGCCGCCGCTCGGGCTATCGGGGAAGCTCATGTTTGCGACATTCGTGGAGCCACCGCATCGCATAGCCTCCGCCGGAGAGTAAGCCCACTGCCCCCTTCTAGTACACTGTAACAGTGGCTAGATCTAGCCACCGTAGCTGCGTGGTGAAAAGCCGCAGAAGAAAAGTCGTCCCTCGAGTTGTATCAGAGTGAGAAGCTCGAAATCCGCACCGAGTGCTTCTATAACAACTCGAAGGGAAGCGCACTGCTGGCAGAGGCGAGAGCACGACACCCATGGCGAGAGCGGGGCTGCGTACACGCATTAATTTGGAGAGCGCGCTTCACCGAGGGATGGATGGATGGATGGATGAGGCTGAACCCTTTAAATCGGCTGGTGGAATACGCCACCTAGCCGTGACTATTAACATATTTTGTATTTTGTGGCGGGTGAAATTTCACCCCTGGGGTGCTATGCAGGGTGCGCCGAGTTTCTCGTTCGCGCGAGTTTTACCCGAGTTTGCTCGATGGCAGTCAGTGAACGGAGATAGCAAGGAACGTGCAAAAACAGCAGGCAAAAAGAAATGTCGAGATAAAGCCGCCTATGACAACATGAGCGCACCCTGCGCGGTACAGTGCTTCCGCGCTTCAAGCATTGAAGACTGCGCAACAAAACGCGCCAGCGCCGCATATTGTTATCACCCTATAATCCCAATTTAGCAATACCGTCACTGTCCCGCTGTCTATCTGCACACTTGCCGTGAGCCGCTTGTCACGCCTTTCTCGGGCGCGTCAAGGGCGTGCCTCCTCTTTCGGGCATTATCTTTCTATCCTCCGTCGAATGCGAACAGGGCACATGCGGTGCATTCTTGCACCTGCACTTTCCCTCAATCGAATTATTTAAAACACAACAAATAACATAACGAATATTTTATTTCTTGATGTATCTGTTTTTCGTTCTGAATGCTATAAATTTGTGAAGACAAACGAAGATTGAGCGAATTATTAAATTTTGCACTTTTTTGCCGCGAGTGGCGACAGTGAGGCGAAAGCTTACAAGCGGATACATTCTAGATAGAGTGTACTAGGGGGAGTGGGTCCAGCGGACGCCTTAGCAAGCGCCGAGGGTGAAGCAAAAAACACGGAAAATGTGGCGGCGCTGCCGTCGGCTTATTCTGGGTTCTGGAAACAAAGAAGGTTAGAAGATAATCTGTTCTCATTGACGCAGTGATAGCAGAAAAGGAACACAGGCGCCTATGGCTCGCATTTCTGGATATCAAGGGAGCCTATGACAGTGTAATCCAGAAGGATTTGTGGTACATACTGGGCACTCTAGATATGGAAGATGGAGTAAGTAATCTTTTAAAAGATATCTATAAAAGTAACAAGGTGCTTATAAAATGGGAAAACAAGGTATCTGGGCCTATAGAGATCCAGCAGCGGCTTAGGCAGGGGTGCCCTCTGTCACCTATGTTGTTCATGCTGTATTTACAAGGATTAGATAAAAATTAGAGAGGAGCGGACTTGGCTTCAACCTTTCCTTTTTCAAGCAAGGAGAATGGATTAAACAGTCATTACCAGGAATGATGTACGCGGATGACATCGTACTTACGGCTGACAGCAAGGAAGACTTGCAGAGATTAATGGACATCTGTGGTAAATAGGGAGATAGCTTAGGTTTGAAGTTTAGTAAAGAAAAATCGGCAGTCATGATTTTTAATGATAATCAGGGCAGCGAGCATAGGATACAGGAGGTTACGCTGGAGGTGGTGGATAAGCACAAGTATCTTGGAGTGTGGATAAACAATGTGGCTGAGTACCTAACGGAACATGAAATATATGTAACGGCTAAAGGTAGCAGAAATGCAGTTGTGATGAAAAATAGGGCACTGTGGAATTACAATAGGTGCGAAGTGGTGAGAGGGATTTGGAAAGGGGTGATGGTCCCTAGTTTGACTTTCGTCAACGCGGTCCTGTGCATGAGATCAGAGGTTCGAGCAAGGTTGGAAGTTAAGCAGCGAGGGGTAGGTAGGCTTGCTTTGGGAGCACACGGAAATACACCAAATCAGGGGGCACAGGGTGACATGGGATGGACGTCATTCGAGGGCAGGGAAGCCAGCAGCAAGATAGAATTTGAGGAGCGATTGAGAGAAATGGCAGAAAAGCGGTGGGCAAGGAGAGTTTTCAGTTATTTGTACATGAGGAATGTTGACACAAAATGGAGGAAGCTGACCAGAAAATTGTCAATCAAATATTTAGACTGCAGGAGGGGTGCAAACCAGGAAACAGCGGTTAAGAAAAAGCTTAAAGAAACAGAGAGGGGTCTGTGGAAAACAGGGATGCAGACGAAATCAGCACTGGGAACATACCGAACTTTCAAGCAAGAAATTGCCAAAGAAAATATCTACGATAATTCTAGGGGAAGCTCTTTGTTGTTTGAAGCCAGGACGGGAGTACTGCGGACTAAAATGTACCGAGTCAAGTACCAAGGTATAGACACGTTGTGCTGTGCGTGTGAAGAAGAAGAGGAAACGGCTGAACACCTCATACTTTCTGTAAAGGCCTTAACCCTACAGTGTAAAGTAACGGGGCTGATTTTTTCAAAGCATTGGGGTTTAGGGACAGGGAAGGCAAAATAGACTTTAAGCGGGTAGAAATAACTAAACGGAGGTTATCTGATTGGTGGCTAAAATCAAGGCAGGGGTGAAATGTCACCCACCACAAAGTACAAAATATGTTAATAGTCATGGCTAGGTGGCGTATGCCACCGCCCGATTTAAAGGGTTCAGCTTCATCCATCCATCCATTCCTCTGAGTCTCCGGCCAATAAACGTTGGCTCCGGCTGTTTCGGCAGCGCTCATTGGCTGAGGCGAGCTCGCCGGCCGATATTAGCTGTCGTCTGCTCGACGCACCGTCGTTGTTGCGTCGTTTGCGTTCTTTCCGCTGCTCTTTTTCCATTTTATTTACAGTACATCGGTGGGGAATAATCTCAGTGTTACCGCCACCGAGTATCCGCCTGTCAAAGCTCCATGCAGCTGCGGTAGGGTCTCCGACGCGTCAAGCGTCCGGCCGGCGAGCGGGGCCGCTCATTCGGAAGAAAGTGACGGTGGCGCTACCTTCATTTTCCATAAAAAATGCCTCAGCGCAGAGCCCTCGTTGGACCCACTCCCCCAATCTAGTACACTCTAATTCTAGATGGTCGCGCGCAGTAGGGAGTTCATACGGTGAGCAGTCGCCAGGGGCATTGCAGTGCTATGTTCGATAAAGTCAGTCATGACAGTGACCTGTCCATTCCCTGTCTAGGATGGATGGATGGATGGATGGATGAGGCTGAACCCTTTAAATTCGGCGGTGGCATACGCCACCTAGCCATGAATGACTATGAACATTCATACTATGAATGAATGGACTATGACTATGACCTTGGTACTTGACTCGATACATCTTAGTCCGCAATACTCCCGTCCTGGCTTCGAACAACAAAGAGCTTCCCCTAGAATTATCATAGATATTTTCTTTGGCAATTTCTTGCTTGAAAGTTGTGTATGTTCCCAGTGCTGATTTCATCTGCATCCCTGTTTTCCACAAACCCTCTCTGTTTCCTTAACCTTTTTCTTAACCGCTGTTTCCTGGTTTGCACCCCTCCTGCAGTCTAAATATTTGATTGACAATTTTCTGGTCAGCTTCCTCCATTTTGTGTCAACATTCCTCATGTACAAATAACTGAAAACTCTCCTTGCCCACCGCTTTTCTGCCATTTCTCTCAATCGCTCCTCAAATTCTATCTTGCTGCTGGCTTCCCTGCCCTCGAATGACGTCCATCCCATGTCACCCTGTACCCCCTGATTTGGTGTATTTCCGTGTGCTCCCAAAGCAAGCCTACCTACCCCTCGCTGCTTAACTTCCAACCTTGCTCGAACCTCTCATCTCATGCACAGGACCACATTGCCGCAAGTCAAACTAGGTATCATCACCCCTTTCCAAATCCCTCTCACTACTTCGTACCTATTGTAATTCCACAGTGCCCTATTTTTCATCACAGCTGCATTCCTGCTACCTTTAGCAGTTACATATTTTTCATGTTCCGTTAGGTACTCAGCCCCATTGTTTATCCACACTCCAAGATATTTGTACTTATCCACTACCTCCAGCGTAACCTCCTGTATCCTATGCTCGCTGCCCTGATTATCATTAAAAATCATGACTGCCGATTTTTTTATTTTTTATTTGCTAAACTTCAAACCTAAGCTATCTCCCTCTTTACCACAGATGTCCATTATACCTGCAAGTCTTCCTTGCTGTCAGCCATAAGTACGATGTCATCCGCGTACATCAGTCCTGGTAATGACTGTTTAATCCATTCTCCTTGCTTGAAAAAGGAAAGGTTGAAGCCAAGTCCACTCTTCTGTAATTTTTTCTCGAATCCTTGTAAATACAGCATGAACAACAAAGGTGACAGAGAGCACCCCTGCCTAAGCCCCTGCTGTATCTCTATAGGCCCAGATACCCTGTTTTCCCATTTTATAAGCACCTTGTTACTTTTATATATATTTTAAAGGATTACTTACTCCATCTTCCACGTCTAGAGTGCCCAGTATGTGCCACAAATCCTTTTGGATTACACTGTCATAGGCTCCCTTGATATCCAGAAATGCGAGCCATAGGGGCCTGTGTTCCTTTTCTGCTATTTCAATACATTGTGTCAATGAGAACAGATTATCTTCTAACCTTCTTTGTTTTCGGAACCCATTTTGTAGTTCCCCCAGCACGTCCTCGCTCTCCACCCATGCCTGCAGTCTGTCCTTTATAATCTGCATCACCACCCTGTAAACCACTGACGTCACTGTTATGGGACGGTAGTTGTTTATGTTGGCTTTATCCCCCTTTCCCTTATATATCATGGTCATCCTGCTCAGTCTCCACCCGTCGGAGGCTTTACCGTCCACTATCATTTTGCTCACTGCACGCCTCTCTTAATGCTTTCTTAGATTTTGGGCCCAATGTCTTTATTAACATAATTGGGATGCCATCAGGACCTGTCGACGTGCTACTAGGAACCCTCTTCTCTGCCCTTTCCCACTCTCTTTGTTCAAGTGGAGCCACTGCACTAACTAGTCTATCCTCACCTGATTGAGCACATGCTACGTTCCGTTCTTTAAATTTTTCTATCATCATATTGTTCTTATATGTTCCATTGCCTCATATCCTTCTAGCCGAACACCTTTAGCTGTAACTATAAACCTCTGCTCTAGGCTAGTCTTATTACTCAAGGAGTTGAGATGTTTCCAAAATTTCTTCGCTGCTTTTCTATGCTTTTTCTTTACTTCTGACAACCATTGGGTCCCCTTTCTTCTAATCTTCTCATTGATCTTGCTTCCCTTCTACAGTGTCAGAAGTTATAACATTTTCTGTCTACATCAGCTTCTGGTCCACCCCTCTGCTTTGAATATCTGTGTTCCCTGGATGCTTCCTGACGTTTCTCTATGGCCTTCTTAACCTCCTCATCCCACCAGCTCTTAGGTTTTTCTTCCTCCATGTTCACAACAAATCCGTGCAGGGGCGGGGCCTCGTCTCGATGACGTATCACGCTGGGCTGGTGGTGACTAGGCACAACTGTGGCTGCTGTTAAGGGCTCGATGCTATTCCTAAATAAACTCATTACTGTTTTGATGATCCAAATATAATCTCACTATCAGGGAGGGAGCAGTCTACCTGACTGGAGCAGTATTTTGTTTTATTTGGGGTGTTGCTACGCTGCACACCCCAACGACCGCCGCTTCGCATCGGCGCCCGGCACCAGGGCACAACCGACCGCACCACCAAACAGAGAGGGGGAAAAAAAAGAAGAAAATGGTGTTGGGACGCGAGTACGCGCGGAGTAGAGAGAGAGAGACTACTCGACGGCGTGAATCCCAACTGTCAACTGGCTTTATTTTTCTTTTGCTTCAGTCGCCCTTGGGGCTACTCGCCCTTTCCACTCGTCACCATTGGTGGGGAGTGGAGGACGGGGGCGCGGGTGCAACCGGTTCGGAGGTGCGCTGGCTGCTCGCCTTTGCCTACCTTTGCCTGCACGTTGTGGCCCTCTCGCGGCCGCAACAGCACTCCCCCCTTAGTGAGTTGCCGAACGGAGTGACCAAAGGTCCAGGCGAGCAGAGGCTCTTGAGCACCGTCCACTTTGCGTACGTCGCGTGAGCACCTCTGGAGCTTGCGCTGCAGCTGGGGGCCCTGGCGAAGGCGGGGGCTCTCTTGGCGGAGACACCGCGGCGGCGTCACTGTCCATGTGTGCTGGCTTAACACGGTCAAGCGACACAACCTCTTGGCGGCCGCATTTATCGATGGTGACATGCTTGTCCCCACGGCGGAGGACCTTGAATGGTCCATCATATGGTGGTTGAAGAGGCCGAACGAACTGCGTCATGTCGCACAAACACGTATGGGTACGATGTGAGCCGCGGGTCGACATGTACAGCTCGCGTACCTGGGTACCGCAGGGGCAAAGCGCGAAGTTTGCTCATCATATCGCGTAGACGATGTGCGTAACCACTGGAAGCCGTTGGTGTCTCGTCTGAGCCATGCACAAAGAACTCCCCTGGCAGCCTGTGCCATAGACCAGCTCAGCGGCGCTGCAGCCAATGTCTGCTTTTAGAGTGGAGCCCAAAAGAACGAGCGAGAGCGGCTCCACCCAGCTGTGTTCTTCGGTTGCTGTGAGCGCTGCCTTAAGCTGACGGTGAAAGCGTTCCACCATGCCATTACTGATGGGATGGTACGCCGTTGTACGTATGCGAGTGGCACCGATGAGCTGAGTGATGCTAGTGAAGAGGGCGGATTCGAACTGCCGGCCACGGTCCGTTTTGATCGTGGAAGGCACCCCGAAGCGGGCAACCCAATGGTACAGGACAGTAGCGCACCCAGGATCTCTGCCAGGGGGGGGGGGGGGGGGGGTTGACAGTTTGCCAATACCATCTAAACAGCACTAATTTCGATTTCTTCACGGGAAATTGTCAATAAAATGCCTTTTTGCGAGTGTGCAGACGATTGCGCGTCTTACATCTTAGTTGCAGTACTCAAATGCGTAAGGAAAGAAAAGGGGTTAAACAAAAGGGGGGGTTAAGTCGGCCTCAGGGGGGGGGGGGTTCCAACCCCCGAATCCCCCCCCGTCGGTGCGCCACTGGTACAGGAAGTCATTGGCAACCGTTTCAGCGGTGATGTCCACGATTGGGATGGCCTCCGCCCAACGGGTGGAACTATCCACGCATATCAGCAGATAAGTCTGTCCGTGGCAGGGTGGTAGTGGGCCAACAATGTCCAGGTGAACATGATCAAATCGGGAGTCCGGGGTTAGGAGTACTCCCAGTGCTGTCAAGGTGTGTCGCTGTATCTTGGAACGCTGGCAGGCTACACATTCACGTGCCCAGCGCCAGACGTCGCGATTAATGCATGGCCAGACAAACTTTGCCGTCACCAGTCTCTGTGTGGCTCTAATCCCTGGATGAGAGAGTCTGTGCAGCGATTGAAACACGTGGCGACGGAGGTTGGAAGGCACAAACGGGCGAGCATTGCCGATACTTATGTCACAGCAAATTCTGTCTTGGGATCCGGAAATTGGCAGCCACTGCAGCTCCAGGGCAGTGGTTGCGGACAACAGGCTCTTTATCTCGTCGTCTTCACGTTGAGCTGCTGCCAAAGTGGAGAGATCAACCTGCTGTGTGGATACAATGGCATTTATAGGGTTCCGGGAAAGGGCATCTGCAACCTCGTTGTCGCCCCCCTTGACGTGGCGGATGTCTGTCGTGAATTCAGATATGACATGTGGCGCAATTCCCGCGCTGTGTGCGCGCCACCGTCGGAGCTTAGCGAACGCAGGGCGTAGGTAATCGGTTTGTGGTCAGTAAGGACGAAGAATTCTACGCCTTCCAGGAAGTGGCGAAAATGTCGGATGGCCGCGTACATGGCCACCAGTTCTCTCCCGAAAGTACTGTAGCGGCGCTCAGGCGCGGTTAGCTTCTTCGAGATAAACGATGTCGGGCGCCAGATTCCATGCTGTAAGACAGCACCGACGGCTGTGTCGGAGGCATCGACCATCACACACTGCGGAATGCCGGGCCTAGGGTATGCAAAGAGTGCGGTGTTTGCCAGGCCGTCCTTGAGCGGAAGGATTCGCTTGGCTCGTCATACCAGGAAAGGGTGTCCGAGCAGTTTCGTGAAGTGGCCAGCAGGTTGTGAAGAGGTTGGAGGATTTGCACGCAGTGGGGAATGAAACGGCGGTAGAAATTCACTAAACCCAGAAATTCTCGCAGCTGGCGCTTTGTATTTGACTGCGGGAATCCTTGCACCGCTTCAACCTTGCTGGGATGAGGCCGCACTTCTGAGCTAGAAATTACGTGACCTAGGAACGACAGCTCAGGTACACCAAGCTCCGATTTGGCCGTGTTCACGACTACCCCGTGCTCGACTATAGCGCTCGGAAACGATGCGCAGGTGCTTTATATGCTCTTCTGGTGTGCCGCTTGCAACTAACAGGTCATCAAGGTAAGCGTGGCAGAAGTTGAGGCCGCGTAAGGCACTATCCATGAATCTCTGGAAAGGCTGACCCGCGTTTCGGAGGCCGAACGGCATCCGAAGGAACTCGAATAGTCCGAAGGGCGTCGCGATGGGTGTCTTCGGGACATCCTCCAGAGCAACGGGAATTTGATGGTATGCCCGCACTAGGTCAATCTTTGAGAAGATGGTAGCACCGTGCAGACTCGTCGTGATGTCATGGATATGCGGTACCGGGTACCTGTCTGGTGTCGTAACCCGGATTAGCGCACGGTAGTCTCCACATGGGCGCCAGTCTCCCGGTGTCGACTTAGGGACCATGTGAAGTGGAGATGCCCAGGGACTCGACGAGCGTCTGATGATCCCCAGTTCCAGCATGTGCTCGAATTCCTGCCGGGCGACTCTCAACTTCTCCGGGCACAGACGGCGAGGCCGCGCTTGCACGGGCGCGCCGCTGGTGGAGATGTAGTGGCATACCGTGTGCTTCGCCGCAGAGCCGGCTGGCGGCTGCCTCGTCAGTTGAGCGAATTCGTGCAGGATGCGAGCAAAATGTTCGGCGCCGGCCGGCCCGAGCAGCGTAGGACTCAACGTAGGGTATTTTGAGGGGTTGCCCTGCACAGTCGCTTGCGACACGGGGAGTCGTCTGTTGCATCGTGGAGTCGCATCGTGGAGACATGCATCGTGGAGTCGTCTGTTGCGCACGTCGACGAGAAGACGAAAGTGCCGAAGGAAGTCTGCACCCAGGATAGCGAATTTCACCTCTGCCACAATGAAAATCCATCGGAATGTTTTCTTCGAACCTAAATCCAGTGGCAGCGAGCGATATCCGTAAGTGGCAATGGTGGTATTGTTGACCGCCTGAAGGGGAGACGCACTGGGGACACGGCGCTCTGTTGACAAAGCCGGCACCACGCTCACCTCAGCACCGGTGTCCACGAGGAATCACAGGCCACTGTCACGGTCGGTGAGAAAGAACACCGAAGGACGACGCTCTGGGGTATCCGGAACACTGGTCGCCCTCAGTGCCGGCTGCGGTCGTTTCCCGCGTAGTCGCAAGGTGGAATACATTTGCGGGCCGCGTTTCCGTGCTTCCTGTGGTACCAAAAGATTCTCTGTCGCAGTTGCTGGGGTTGCGCTGCGGCACGCTGGTGCTCCGCACACGCACTGCCGTCCCGTATGGCTTCTACAGTGTCGGCGAGGTGAGAGATCTGCTCCCTTATGTCCAGCAGCCCGTTGGTAGATGTGCGGAGTCCCATGTCTTTTGCACCACCGCGATGGATGGCGAAGCCACTGCCCTTACTAAGCCGGCGAGTTCGGCCAGCTGCGAAATCTGTTTGTCGGCAGCCGAGGCGAGGACCATCCGCACGTTTGTGGGGAGCCGTTGCATGAAGAGCTCCCGAAGCAGCCTGCTGTCCACGTCGGTGGTTGTCGGGCCGAGCAGCTGTTGCATGTGGCGCAACAATTGGCTAGGGGTCCGGTCGCCGAGCTCAGCGCCGTGTAGCAGCTGTTTCAGTCGCTGAGGCTCTGATGGCGTGAGGCGGCTGATGAGCAGTTGCTTGAGCGTTGTGTACGCGTTCACTGCAGTGGAGCGACCAGTAGATCTCGTACTTCGCTCGCTGTTGTAGGTGGAAGGCTGCTGACCACGTGGTGGTACTTTGTCTGGTCGGTAGTAATGCGTCGGGCGGCGAATTGCGATTCTACTTGCAGGAACCAGAGTTCTGGGTTGGCTGTCCAAAATGGCGGCAGCTTAACGTCGACGGCGGAGATGGCTGGTGCGTCGGCTGTAGTCTCCATGGCATCGATATGTGGTTGTCGTTAAGCCTCGTCCGGGTCACCACTATTGGGGCGCGAGTACGCGCGGACGACTCGACGGCGTGAATCCCAACTGTCAACTGTTTTTTTTTTTTTTTTTTTTTTTTTTTTTTCTTCAGCCGCCCTTGGGGCTGCTCGCCCTTTCCACTCGTCACCATTGGTGGAGAGTGGAGGACGGAGGCGCGGGGTGCAACCGTTTCGGAGGGGCGCTCGCTGCTCGCCCTTGCCTAGGGTGCCTAGGGTGCCTCGATGCCAGCGCCGCCGTTCAGGGTGGTGCCATCCTTTGACCGCACCCGCGCTAGAGTGTAGGCCGAGTGGGCCGAACAGCGCTCTCCCGCTGAGGCGCCGCGTGTGGAAAAATTATGCGAGGGCGCTGCGAGCGAACTGGATTGGGGCGTAGACGCGCTCCGCGGCATATTCAACGTACTTTCGCTGAGGGCGCCGAGGCCGATTGCGCATAGTACGCTCTTAAAATAGTGCTTTATTTCAACTGCAAATTTATGTTTACACCATCTTACTAAACATATATATTTGAGGCATGGATTATACAACGCGTCTTCTTCAGTTTTGCTGTCGTTGTCAAGCGCGTCGTCTGCTAGCGAGCGCGCGTTCGCTACGCGGATGCTGGCGACGCCCAGTTTTTCTCGCAGAACGTCTGTGTAGTGCATTTTTTTTTTGTTGCTTTGGTGCGCCCATGACTCTTGACGGCGGGTACCAAAGGTAGTTTTAGCCAAGTGAACCATTGTTTTTAACACTGTCTTCTAAAAGCAACTGGCATCTCTGCAACATGAAGCTACGTAGGAAAATTTTATTACTGATAGCGTGTCATTTTACGCGCGCTTCTTGTCGGTGGATATTGATCAGGAACAATGATCGAAGAAAACAATATTAAAGTGAAATAAACCAGGTTTATTAGCTGCGTGGCGCGAAGAATGACCGATGTATTTCTACGTAATTAAATCAAAGGGTTCATTGAGAATGGTACAAATGGTACAGTGAGAACTCCCGACCGTGCACGTTTGGATACGAAACACGCGTATTAGTGAATACTGCACATAAAACTCTCATTCGAAGAAATAATATTCATAGAAGGCAATTGAAACTATATATATATATATATATATATATATATATATATATATATATATATAGTTTCAAGAAGATAAGTGACTCTTGATGAAGGCCGGACCCCGGCCGAAACGTCAGTAAAGTCTTGTTATGTTTTTCCTACGTGCTTCTATTTTTTGAACTACTTCTGTGCCGGCTCCGGTTACTCTTTACTTCACTGATATATATATATATATATATATATATATATATATATATATATATATATATGGTGTTATTGATATACTGTACGTACGACGCCGAACAGTCGTTTCCGTACGAATGTAACGCATAACTGCACTATTGCAGTCTCAAAGGTGAGTTACCGATGCAAGTGCGGACTGTTATTCCGAATGATTGTGCTGCCGGAGAGTTGTGGCTGTTGCGCAGAGGCGCAGTTCCTGAGAGAATTAACGCAGGGGTGTTAATAAGTCCGGCTAATAAGCTGCTAATAAGCCCTGCTAATAAGTGTAATAAGCTGTCATTCAATATAAATGCCCCGTTTTGGGGCAGCCTATTAATTTGCTATCTTGATTCAGGCAAGGAAAACTTTTTTTTTGACAGTCTCACCATCTTTGCAACCCATTAAAACTGGGTGCCCCATGTGGTACCACACTTATCTTCTTGAACGAACGCAGCAGATCTACACATATCTGTACGTGTATGTGAGGTATGCCGTTTCTCTAATTGCTTCCTTATTGTCGTTATGATAGTGCGTTGAATAACTGAAAGCAGCCGTTTATAATATACAAGCTGCTTAGTTGAGCGGACAGACATTTGGGAATGGCATTACATTTATGTATGAAATAAATATAGGATAAGCGTAACATGTTTTTCTCGGAAATCAGACTCGAGAATAATTTATTTTGTTTACACTCCTAGAAAAAAGACGCAGGAACGCAGCCACCCGTCTTTTTATTTTTTAATTCAAATAAATTTGTGGGTTTTATGTGGCAAAACCACGATATGAGTATGAGGCACCCGGTTTAGATTTCCCCACCTGGGGCTTTTTAACGTGCACCTAAATAGAAGTACACGAGTGTTTTCCATTTGTTCCCATCAAATTCCGCGACGGACTGAACCCACGAGCTCCAGTTTAGCAGCGCAACGCCGTATCCACTATACCGGGTGTTCGAAATTAAGGTTTAGGGAATTTTTAAAAATCTCCTGTGGCAGTTAGCACAATTCTCATTGATGAGCTGGGTTATTCGAAGAGGCGGACATTAGTAGCACGAGAAATCGAAACACCTATTCAACTTATTAACAAAATTGATTAATGAGCTTCTTAGTTAATTATTTTACGACACATATTGCAATTTACGAATTGTAGCCGGTGAGGTTGCAAAACGCATCCACTTGAAATGAATTTCCAGAATGACACCGACCGCGATAAAGGACCCCGTACCAATTACTCCGCATTCTGTTACGCGAGTAAGGCGGAAACTTGAATAGAATGTTGCGCTGCAGTTTTTTTTTTTTTCAATAAAAATGCTTCCCGTAAATCTGAGTACCAGCCGCGGGGGCTCAGTTAGCTAAGGCGTTGCGCTGCTGAGGACGAGGTCGCGGAATCGAATCCCGGCCGCGGCGGCCGCATTTCGGTGGAGGCGAAATGCAAGAAGCCCGTGTGCTTGCGTTGTAGTGGACGTTAATGAACCCCAGGTGGTCAAAATTAATCCGGAGCCCTCCACTACGGCGTACCTTATAATCAGAACTGGTTTTCGCACGTAAAAAAACCCAAAAGAAGAAAGAAATCTGAGTACAAGGTACCGGATGGGGCAGATATGCTTTACTTGTTTGAAGCGGCAAGCAGGAAGGTTACATATGTTTCTCCGTTTGCGTTTAGCAAGACCTACTGATGGAAAACTATATGCGGAACAATACACACGAGAGATACATGCTGCTTGAAGAACGAGAAAAATATTTGTTCTCCAAAGGGAACCGTACAATAACATAGTAGAATGAAAGCCGACACTGAGGCCGCAATGCACGCGCATCACCGAGCGGCATTAAAAAATAAAATGAAGAGAAAGAAAGGCATTTATTCTTAAGACATATATACATGTCATATTAGATTATGAACACCATTTGAGAGGTCTTAACGCAAATACCAGCGCGCGAAGTAGTGCGAATGACCCTGCCGAGCAGTATCGCCAGCAGTTTCCAACGGCGCGACCTTGATGTAGCCCAATCCAGTTCGATCGCAGCGCCGCCACAGTATTTTTCCACGTCGGGCGCCTCACTGCAAAGCATGCGCCGCCCCAGCCGCTCGTCCATCCCACTCGACCATATTCTAGTACACTCTACCCGCGCCGCCGATTTCTCGCTGCGACGCCATCTTGAGTCACAGCGAGCGGTTGCGAGTGCTTGGTGCCGGTGCTTAGTTCGAGACACAGTGCGCGCGGATGCTTCGCTGACGCTTCTACTTGCTGGACAGTGTTCAGCCGCATGAATGACAAGCTTGTCAAGTGCATCGAGTCGACATGACGGGCTGTTGTGTTCCCAAGTGCACCGGATCGACGCGTAGAGGGCTTCGTTGTTTACGCTTCCCCCGGGACCCAGAGCGAAGGAAGAGATGGGAAGCCCAAGTAAAGCGGTATCACTGGAAGGCAACGGATAGCTCCTACATTTGCGAGGTAAGTGTCAAGAAAGTTTAGACTATCGCATCGTGTTTTTCATTTAAATAAGAAAGTATTCTCTGATCCTCGCTCACGTACCTACGTTCGCTCACGAACTAAGCACTGCACCGATGCTGAGTAGCCTACGGTTTGCGAGCGCGCGTCGCATAGGCTTTTGCCGTTTTGATCAGCGCAGTCTATGCGAGTAGTACCCTTATTTCAAGGACTGACGAAATGCTTCGCCACGAAATAGCTTTACATTAGCAACAAATCGTCATGTAAACCACCTATTTTACTTTTTCACGGGAAGCGCACATCGTGTGTCTCTTGTTTCTTGTTTTTTTTTTCCTCAGTTTATTTTTTCGCTACTGGTTATTTGGAACTAAAGAACGCAGTGCTTCTTCTGGGGACAGCTACTGTTGTGTACGTGGCAAGCGAAGCATTGTGATTTTCTCTATTCTCAGCAGATATCTTGCGGATCTCAGGTTGTTACGTTATATAGCTGATTTTTAGACGAATATATTTGTAGCATGGTGCTCGTAAGCCGATGGTCATTCGTGCTCATTCCCGATCGTAGTGGGTATTGTGACGGTCTTGAACGACGTGAACGAAGTCTGTGATCATGTAACGCGGCTCAAAGTGCAATTAGCACACGGCACATGTTTGCTCAAGCTTCTTGTCTTCACGGTGGAAGTTCGTTTCCCACTGTTGTCTCCTTTCTTCGTCTTGTGGGACGCTGAAAAGAGACGCCTTCGGCGAGTTTTTCACTCGACTATAGCCTGTCCGGCACCCTGGTGCAAAACAGTAATTGCGCCGGCGACTAGGCATAGTTTCTTAGAGCACCGCAGAACGAGCATAAATGATGTCCGAGGACGTTGCAGAGACAAGTCTACGAACGTTGCACTTCACAAAAACAATCAAAATCAAGTCGATTCGCATCCTCGTGTGCAGACTGCAGCAAATTAAGCGACTGGCAGTGATGGGAGCGCACGCGCTGGCACGGGTTCTTCGGGTCATAGCCTCGTATCGAGGAGGCTATGTTCAGGTGGAACTAGCTCCAGCGCCCCTAGCGGCCTCCGGCTCCGGCGACATGCGCGGCTTCAGCCGGAAGCACGGTGTAAGAAGAGAGAGGTGATCCGACTAAAATCCCTATATAAGAAAAGTACCGCCATCTACTCTTTCCTCCGCCGCCTCCTCTCCTAAAGCGCTTGCTTTTTCTTTACTTTTTGCTTGCGAAAGCCAAGTCGACGGTGGCGCACCTAGAAAGTCCACGTTGAAGCTTTCAGGCCGGGCACGCGCCGCCGCCGGCGACTGCGGCTGCGCAGAGGACTTTCAACATGGCTCTGAGGCGGAAAAAAAAGAAAATATAAAGATGTGAGAAGCGCGCGCTATCATCGTCCAATAGGAGATACAGGATAACACAGGAGAGAGCGAAGCGGCGTTTGTCAAAGGATGGTGGTACTTTTCTTATATAGGGACTTTAGATCCGACGGCGCGCCCCCGCTGGGGCGAGAGAGCGGCCACTTCGTGTGACCGAAAGTAAGCGCCGCCGCTAGGGGCAGCACGTGTTCAGAGGGCCTTGGAGCAGCGGCACAGGCGTGGATAATTTGCGACCTCCGTCAGCATTGAAACACCCATACCTAAAGATATGCAATTTTTCGTTATTCAGAGGGAAGAAGACGAAGAAGTGCGGAACGAACGTCATTGTTCTGTGGTTCTTCAAAGTTTTGCGACTTCTGGATATAAGGAGCTTCCCCGAAGACGTCGTCCTCCGGAATGGGGGACGGAGGACCTCCGCGCCCTCCTGACGAGGCGAGTCCCTGTCCGTGGGAAACCACGACATCACCGACTATAGGCTTCCCGATTCATCTGATAGCTCCACAGCGGCAGAGATGGAATCGGACAGTGATTACACCCTAGTCCAATCGCGCCACTTGAAGCGCAAGCTTCGCCGGACGTCAGCAGGCAGTGATTCTACTCATAAAAGCAGATGCGCTGAACGGGTCTTCTCCGTGGGCTACACCCCAACTACGGCAGGAACGAATTTGAATTCGTTGAACAGACAATCGCTGACTAAATTTTTCGATCGAATAGCCTCAGGACATGTGAGAGAGATCCGCATTAATGCTCGGAAGAACATTCTAACGGTGGACGTGAGTTCTCAGGCAGTATTGGAGGCTTTGAAATCCATTGAAGTGGTTGGCAACATCCCAGTTCGCTCATTCCTAGCGTACGGCAACGATACGTGCACTGGTGTTGTATCAGATGTGGACATTGACATCAAGGATGAAGACCTACGATCTCTTCTATCGTCGACAGTACGAATACTCGACATCCACCGATTCGGCCGTTCCCGGTGCATCAAGTTGGTCTTCGAGTCAGACTCTTTGCCAGCATCGATCAAAGTAGGTTATGTGAGGCACTCGGTGCGTCCATATGTGCCACGACCGTTACAGTGTCACAAGTGTTTCAATCTGGGCCACGTGAGTGCTGTGTGTAAGAGCCCTACGTCGTGCCGTAGATGTGGTGGTGCTCATCAGGTAGACTCCTGTGAGACTGACGCCATGAAATGTGCAAATTGCTCCGGAGGCCATGAAGCGACATCCAAGGACTGCCCCAAAATGGCAGAAGAGAGACAAATACTGCGAAAAATGGTGAGAGAGAACTCCACGCACAAGGAGGCTGCCAATTCCGTCCGCAAGAAAAGACGCCGGTTGCGGCAACGGCGTCGCCGCTCACAGAGCAAGTCCCGAGAGAAAGAGGCACTTCCTTTGAGTACTTGGATGCAAAACGTACCACAGAGAGAGCAAGGCCGGCAGACACAAGCTGCGCCTCCCCCAGTACCTCCGCGCCCGTCAAGGAATGAAGCGTCATCCAACGTGCGTCCAACCTCTTCGGCTGTAGCGTGGCCTTCGCTACCACAAAGGGCTTCAGGTGGAGATACTCCTTCGGTGCTCCCCAAGAGCCGGGAGGGTAATGAAAGGCTTGAAAATGAAAAGATGATAGACATGCTTAAACAACTAGTAAACACTATGCGTATATTGATCTCCGGATTGGCAACGCCAACTGCACTATCTGTCGTGAAGGCGTTAGATGCTATGGAGCCGCTATTAGCGGCTCTAAAATAAGGGTGGCAATCATGGCTCTCACGATAAAACACTGGACATTGGAACAGAAGATGCACCATTCTGTTATAATGCAATGGAATGCTCGAGGTCTATGCGGCCGCATGTCTGACTTTAGGCAACGGGTTTTCAAATACCGCTTCCCAGTGATCGTGATATGCGAGCCAAATCTCACGTCGGACTTTCGGCTTTCTGGATACGTTAAGCTCTGGTCACGTGAAGATAGACACAAGAGCAAAGTGTTAATGTGTATACGCAGCGACATGACGTTTGTTCGGCACACGATCACTCCACATGACAGCAATGAATATGTGTGCGTGACACTAAAACATAAACTGCATGTGTTTTCGATCATCGGCGCCTACATACCTCCTAGCCAAAGATTTGACCTCTCCTACCTATCTACTGTGTTACAAAGTTCCCCAGGCCCTCATGTTCTTATTGGAGACTTCAATGCTCATCATCCTTACTGGGGAAGTGCCGCAATGAACTGTCGGGGAAGGAACTTGATGGACTTCATAGAAACTGAGGGTCTGTCTGTCATCAACGATGGGTCTCCCACTTACATCCGCGGCACTACCTACGGAAGTTGCTTAGACCTCACTATTGTATCTCAAAGCCTCCTGCCCTCAGTCAGCTGGTGCATGGACATAGAAACCCATGGGAGCGATCATATACCAACATATGTGCAGATGAAGTGGTTTGTGCAAGCAACTGCATCTACTGTACGCTGCACTGATTGGTCCACATTCTCTGCATTTGTCGAAAAGTATTGCGGAGACATCACTTCACCATCTGATATAGAAGACATTATTGTATCATCAGTGCAGAAGACAACAAAGTTTATCAGTGCACCTACATCCAGAACGGCGATTGATATTGAATATGAACGGCTCCGCGCAATCCGTCGTAGAGCGGAAAGGAAGGTTAGGCGAACTCAATCGACATTAGACCTTGTCTCATGTCGACGTGCTCAACGAAAAATACGGCGTCACCTTCAAAAAATGGGAAAACAACGGTGGAGGACCTTCTGTTCGTCTCTGGATCCTCGAAAGCCACTTTCTAGGATCTGGCAGATAGTACGAAGCCTTCGTGCCCCTCCTCAGCAAAAACATCCTTTCCATGCTCTAGCACTTCACCAATCTCTGACGGAAGTGCAGGTTGCCGAAGACTTCTGTAAGAGAGTCACCCGTACCAATATTTTAACATGTCCAACATTGCATCGACCCGTGCCACATCCTAAAGATGCTCGTCTTGACCTTCCTTTCACGATGCCGGAATTGGAAGCTGCACTTGCTGCTTCGAGACGATCTTCTACACCTGGACCTGACGGTATTTCATGTACTGCTCTGTGCCACCTTGGTGTGGAAGGTCGGAAAGTCCTGCTGTCGTACTATAACGCCACGTGGTCATCCAGTACAGTCCCGAAGCAGTGGAAAACCAGCCGTTTGGTGGCCCTCCTAAAGCCAGGAAAATCGCCTTACGAAATGTCATCTTACCGGCCAGTAGCTTTAGCTAGCTGTGTCGGTAAGGTGATGGAACGAATGGTGCTCACTAGATTAGAATGGTTCATGGAAGGGAATGAGCTTTATCCTGAAATGATGACCGGATTTAGACGTGGACGTTCTGCAATAGATGGGGTCATTGATCTCGTGTCCACGATCGAACACGAAAAAAGGCGACACCGACTTGTAGGAGCAGTTTTCTTGGACATAAAAGGAGCCTATGACAATGTACTGCACGAAGCCATTCTTGATGCCCTCGGTAATTTGGGCATCGGCGGCCGTCTCTACATGTGGATTGAAAGTTACCTAGATGGTCGCACAGTCTTCATGTCCACAACTGATGGCGAAACGAGAAGACACGTTGTGGTCCGTGGAGTGCCTCAAGGAGGAGTCCTCAGCCCGACTCTTTTCAATATTGCCCTTATTGGCATTGCGGAAATAATTCCTGACACAGTACGCATCAGTACCTACGCAGATGACATATGCATATGGGCGTCCGCAGTCACACGACCGCAAATTCGTGCAAGATTGCAGCGAGCTGTTTCTTTAACGTCTCAGTACCTGCAGTGCCAAGGACTGCAACTGGCTCCAGAAAAGTGCGCTGCGATAGCGTTCACACGGAAGCTTATGTGTTGGTATCCAATTATGATCAATGGCAATACCATCCCATATGTGGCCCACCACAGACACCTCGGCGTTGTCATTGACCGCGGTGTTTCATGGTCAAAGCATGTGGCAATGTTAAAGAAAAAATTAACTGGGCTTGCTCAAGTTTTTCGCTTTTTGGCCGGTATGAAGTGGGGCCCATCTGAGCATTCGCTACTCCGGCTGTACCAGGCTCTCTACGTCGGCTACATTCGGTATAGCCTGCCAGTTTTATCAGGTATGAGCCGGTCATGTTTGCGTACGCTGGAAAGTGCCCAGGCACAGATGCTGAAAACATGTCTCGGTGTTCCACGTTGCACCTCAACCTACGGAACAATTGAGGAGGCTCGCGTCACCACTTTACCTGTCTATCTACGATGCGAACCTCTTCGAGTATTCCTGCGACTACTGTGCCGTCATGGATGCCACCCCTTATCGACACTTCCCGACATACGGCCGGACTCCACATTTTCAAGAGCCATTAAATGCCAAGAATCTGCCATACCATCATACTTTGCCCCTGCTGACCTTCCACGTATGCCCCCATGGGTAATGTCCAAAATACGGGTGCGTCTATCTATTCCCGGAATTTCTAAAAAATCGCGAATACCTACCGTCGGCCTCAGACATTTAACACTTGAATATATGTCGAAAGAATATGACTCCTCGGTGAATGTGTATACAGACGGATCGGTCTTGTCGTATGCGTCTGGTGCGGCTTTTGTCGTGCCTGCGCATCAAGTCATTCGACGGTTTCGTCTGTGTAACAAGACGACTACAACATCTACAGAACTGGTGGCAATCAGAGAGGCCGTTCGATATATTTTGCAACAGCCTCCTCAAGTATGGACAGTCTTCAGTGACGCAAAGTCGGCTCTGCAGCTACTTAGACTGGTGTTGAAAGAAAGCGCTTACCGAGTGTTGGCTCTTCAAACTGCCGAGCTATACACTTTAGCGCAAGAAAACGGCCACCACATCACTTTTCAGTGGATTCCCAGTCACTGTGGTATACACGGCAACGAATTGGCTGATGCCGAAGCGAAGAAAGCACTGGAAGAACCAGAGTCAATGCTTGCGATTCCTTTTTCAAGAGCGGACGCCAACTGCCTTCTCTCCAGTGTCATCCGAAAATCGACTGAAAAGCACTGGGACAATCCGGATAATCGACACAGACGACTGCAGAGATTGGACCCTACCATGAAATTTAGGCTACCACCGAAAATTCAACGCAGCTGTGCCAGTCTTCTGCACAGACTAAGGCTGGGGGTAGCGTTTACGCGCGGATACGTACACCTCATGCGACGCACCGAGTCTCCAGACTGTGAATTGTGCAATGTCAAAGAGACTATAGGTCATGTACTCTGTGACTGCCCTAGGTACGTGCAAGAGCGTCAAAGGTTGAATAATGACCTTACGCGTCTCGACAGCCCACCGTTGTCGGAGGACGTTATTTTAGGCCCTTGGCCAGACACTCAATCAAGTTTCAAGGCCATGCAGGCGCTACTGAACTTTTTTAAAAGTACGGGCCTGGACTGTAGGCTTTGAGCATGCCAAAGTGCTTGCCATATGTTTCACATCCTCCTTCTCTCATCATCGTCACCCATCATGCGCCTCTTTCTTTCCTCTTTCTTTCCCTCTTCCCCTTCCCCCAACGCAGAGTAGCTGGCTAGAGGAATTTACCTCAGGCGGACCTCTCTGCATTTCGCATCATTAAACTTATCTCTCTCTCTCTTCGTTATTCAGACGCCAAATCCTACGCATGTAGAAGGTTTCATGCCACTTACTGTCAAAATACCGTCATTTCTGACACGAGAGAGACGCGTCGTCTGCTCGAGCAGACGGCGCGCTGCGCTTGCCGCTGCTAGGTAGCCGCTGCTCGCTGCATCGGAGTCAATCGGAGCGCGCACCGGGTGCGCTTCTTGCGAATTGTTGCTCCGTCTGGCCAGTTAAAGAGCTGTTTCGTGATATCAAATCGGCGACGCTGCCTGCTTGGGTGATCGGCAGCTTAGCTGCAGGGTGTAGGCGATGTGCGGGACCGTCTCACTGATTCCCTTCGACTGCGGCTGCAGAGATGCGCTCTGATCCGCTGTCTGAATCTTTTGCGCATGTGGGTGCTGCATGAAGTGCGTAATTGTGCTTTAATATGGGCAAAAAGTGATTCGTACCCGGCTGCCATAGCGGCTACGCGTACTGCAAGGAGCCGGTATCGCTCTTCAGCGCTCCCAAAGAAGAAGCTCGCCGGGAAGCGTGGCGAAAGGCCATTCTCCGTAGCGACCGTGTTTTCCGATCCACTGACCATGTGTGCGAAAAACATTTCGACAGTTGTTACGTCAGCAAGACGTGGTCTGCAGAGCACGGTGGTGTCGTGCTGGCCAGCACAACTCGTCGTGCGGTTCAATCATCAGATGCAGTTCCAACCATCTTTCCGAACAGAACCAAGTACCTGTCAAAGTCCGTGAAGAGGAGAAAAAGACCCGCGAGCAGGAAACCAAAGGATACCTCTGCGAAAAAGATGCTGTCAGAAGGCGAAGCTTGTCAAACGACAACGCGCGAGGCACACATGGAAACGGACTCAATGCCTAGTATCGTTTCTGACTACGACACTGAAAACGCTGGCTCGCTACGACCTGGCCCATCGTGCAGTGGCAGCCACGGTGAGAACAAAGGAAGGGACTTGGATGCTAGTGTTCGCGACGCTGAGGAAGCTGTATGTAGTCGAAATGACAGTGCTTGCGACGATTTCGAGTGCCTTTTTCGAAATCCGAGCCTCGTCCGGCTACCATCCATGTATTGGTCGTGGAGCAGAGTTGACCTGGGAGAGCACAGGATACTTGTTTTTCATAACATGCAAGCAAAATCAACTGCGCCAGACCAGCCAGTAGATTTGTACGTGAAGAAATGCATGGAATTAGACAACAACTTCAATTTGAAAGGAGTTATGATGGGGAAAATAATTTCTTTAGAAGAACTTCGTACTGCTCGCCAACTGTCTACACTGAAAGATCTGCAAGATGCCTTGCAGACGCTGAATGACTTAAACGTATGCGCTGGAGGTCCTGATGTGAGTGCGTATCCTCACGTGCGCCCGCATAACGCGCGTGCTGATGTTCATGGGAAATGGCGTCACACGGAATGCTTTATAAGCGTCGAAGCTGACCAAACCACGTGTAGTAGGTGTGCGCGTTTGCGGCATAGGCTTCAAATTCACCAGAAAAGGTTTTTTGCAAGGAAGGAACAGCACAGACCATACAAGCGACTTCGAGTTTCAGGGAGCCCTGAAAACGTGGCTGCCATGAGAAGTGCTAGATATGCGCTCCGAAAATCGAGAAACCGCCTGATTAAGCGCGTCCGAAAGCTAGAAGAACAAGTAAAAAAGGAGAAGCATAGGTTCAAAGCACTGACTCATGAGGGTATAAGTGAGAGACTTCACCAGCTGAACTTACCAGAAACCCAGCGAACTGTCATTCAAGAGTGCCTGTCAGCTGCGAAAGCCACTACTAAAAAGAACCGGCGTTACACAGAGTCGTGGTTACTCTTGTGCCTTCTTATACACATCCGTAGCCCAGCAATGTATAAGTTTCTAAGGGATAATGAGATACTTCCCCTCCCATGTGTATCGACCGTGAGAAGATATCTGAGCATGGTACGAACGAAAAGTGGGTTCGGCCAAAATTTCTTTAATGCATTCAAGAAAAAGATGAGCACAAAAGATTCTTTTCGGCGGCACGGAATCCTCGTCTTTGACGAGATTCACGTTCGCAAAGACATGGCAGTCCAGTCGAAAACCACGACTTATTCAGGCTTTGCAAACTATGGGGAGGAAGGACCACCAAGCGGAGAATTGGCCGACCATGGACTGGTGTTCATGTTCCGCTCGTTCGGAGACAAGCATTTGCAGCCAATCGCCGTTTTTGCTAGTAAAGGTCCGACCCGTGGAACCGTCCTCGCCCAACTTATAATGAAGGCAATCGTCCATCTGGAGGATGCAGGCGTGTATGTGGACGCAATTGTGTGCGACGGTGCCGCGACGAACCGCCGCGTGTGGAAGGAGTTCAATATCAGCGGCAACCTTCAAGACACCCACTACGCATTCGTACACCCTCTTGATGACAACCGGAAAGTGTTCGTCTTCTCGGATGCTCCGCATCTAATCAAATGCGTTCGTAATCGTCTGCTAGCACAAAAGGCCCTGAAGTTGAGCGGTGAGCAAATATTGTGGACCCACTACGACAAGCTTTATGTGGCAGACACCAACGACCCAGGCTGTCTAAGAATATGTCCCAAGCTTTCTTTCTCTCATCTCAACCCGACTACTACCGAGAAGATGAGGGTAAAGCTTGCCACCCAACTATTCAGCAGGAGTGTCGCGGATGGACTCGAGTATTACTCTAAGCGCGGCATCCTTGGCCTAGAAAATGTGAAAGGGACAGTGAAATTTACACTCATGTTCAACGACCTCTTTGACGCACTGAACAGAAGTTTCCCAGCGGAAGGAATAAAAGCGGGCAGCCGCGACATAGAAATACTACATGCATTTTTACGGTGGCTGGATACATGGGAAAGGGAAGTGTACTCAGGCAAAATACAGAAAAATGCCTTTCTTACTGAGTCAACGTCCGAAGGCCTCCGTGTCACAGTTCAGTCGACGCTGGCACTTACAACGTACCTTTTAGAAGAGTGCGAGTTCAAATACGTGCTGACATCAAAATTCAATCAAGATGTATTGGAGCGTTTCTTTGGTACCATCCGGCAAGTAGGTGGACAGAATGATCACCCGTCCATGCCGACATTCCTACAACTGTACAATATGCTGACAATCTACAGCCTAGTAAAACCTCCAAAGTTTGGAAACTGTAAAGTCCAAGATGACGGCAACGAGCAGCGAGTTTTGTCGCTTTCGGACCTGAAGTCGAATTTCAGCTCAATTCAGCTGAAAGAGACCAAGCTGGAAGAACTTAAAAAAAAAAAAAAAAACTTGACGGCCTTGTTGAAAGCGAAATGGAGTGCGAGAAGGTTCTCGACCATGACTACACAAGGCCAGAAGAAGCAGATTGCACAATTTATTACGTGACAGGATACCTCTGCCGAAAGCTTCTCAAATCAACATCGTGTGAAGAATGCCGGCGGGGACTGGTATTGTCAGACTCAATTTCTGATCGACCGGAGGCTGCTCTTGTAAACCTCAAGACACGAGGCCGGCTGCTGCACCCGGCTACTCACATAAAATTTCAAATGCTGGAAGAGCCGAAGCAGTTTTCTGGAAACATGCTGATGGAAAAAGCCTGATGCTTACAACCTCACCATCGATGAAATGCTTCATAAGCATCGCATTGGATTTCCATGTGCTGAGCACAACGTAGATATTGCAGCGCATCTTCTTAATTACTATGTTGCGATGAGGATGCGACAGTTCTGCAAACAAAGAAGGTCTGACAGCAGCAAGTCGCGCAACTTGGGAAAGCTCGCGAAGCTTGTGTGAGCTACCTGCGTTGTTCTGCCAGCTGAAGGGGCAAATGTTAAAACTCTTGGTGCAAACAACCGCCCGTCGAATGATCTAATGAAGGCACATCTTCCGCGACTTCTACGCGGCTTCAAATATACAGCGGGGCACGGTGACGCGAAACCAAACATCTGCGGAGCAACCGACGGCGGGATAGTCGATACGGCCCAAGCTTGCAACGTGCTTGCAACCGTGTGCGTCTGCTGAAGGGAACAAAGACATGCGGTGCTGGTTGTGTTCCTGCGTTGCTTCTAACTTTTCTGTTTACATTTTTTGTTTTGTTTTAACCATTATATTACCTGTTTCCTGTTACCTGTTATTACTTGTTATTTTAACCATATAATTACCTGCTTCCTTAAACGATCGAGATAAACGATCTGCTTATAATGCTAGGAATTACTTCTCTTACAATAAAAATAGGGAAAGCGAATGCAGTTTTCTCTGGCTATTGCACTCCTAACACAATACAGAAATCGATTATAGAGCCCCTCAAATTGTGCCTTGACACTTGCCAGATTGGGCAATGCATTTGTACACGTTGGCAGCTGCGGAGGCTCAGCCACTCCTCTGAACGCATGTTACACGATGCTCACTTTGACACTTTCAGTAGGTATGCAAATGTATTGCCCGGGTTTCCCGTAAATATCAAAATTAGAGTCTAATAAAACCATACGCTGAGATGACGGCTGCTTGAGCTCGAGCTCGAGTCGAATTATAGCTCGGAATGTAGGCACAAACATAAAGGGACGTTCCTGCAACCAAATAGAGTCGTTTTAAGCAGCTGAGTGGCATATATGCATCTAAATAAAGCGTCTCTGCCGAGCGCACCCATAGAAGTGCCAGCAAAGCGAGCGAAAAGTTGGCCCGCAGAACAGGTGCTGCCCCTTGCGGCATCAGCGTGCGTAAAAGTCACACTAAGTGGCCGCGCCTCGCGCCGCCGTCGGATCAGCTCTCTCTTCTTACACCGTGGCCGGAAGCGTGCGCCGCAAGGGCAGAGAGCACACTACCCAATATTCTAGTACACTGTAGTTTTTATACAGGTTAAAAAAATGCTGACTTCCTACACTAACAACACTCGTGTAGCGAGTGTAGTTAGTGCAGCGAGCAGTGGTAGCGAGTGTAGGTAAAAAAAAATAGCCCTAGTGAATGGGACGGCCGGAGCAAAACCCACCGTTACTAGATTACTTTGATCTAGCAGACGCCTTGGTAAGGGTACAGTGTACTAGAAGGGGGCAGTGGGCTTACTCTCCGGCGGAGGCTTTGCGATGCGGCGGCTCCACGAATGTCGCCAATATGAGCTTCTCCGACAGCCCGAGCGGCGGCGCTGGCGTCGGTTTCAATGGAACGTGGGTACGACTACGGAGGAAGGAAAAAACGGCAGCCACTTGCTCGAAGTATCGCGCTGCAATCGCTGAGAGCAACTTTCATATATATCATCGTCAGCCTATATTCTACCTCCATGGGTAGGACGGCGCAGCTGCCCAGTGCCCGCCCAGTTGGAGTTGCTGAGCTGCGTTGTTTTTATTGCGAGAGCAATTATATAGACACTTCAACCGGATTTCTGCCGTCGGCGTCGCCGTCGCCGTGAGGTTCCGTATAGATTCCAAGGGCGATAAAATCGGCGCCGCGCGCCGTATGCGCGAGCGAAACCACGCGGGGGACGCGCGCTATCACGGAGGGCGACCCCCCCGCGCGCTATCACGGAGAGCGAACGCTAGGCGGAAAGCAAACGTGACCGTCGCGCAAAAGACTGTGGGGGTATGGGAGGGAGGGAGGCGGGGCGGCGCTGTGCTCCGGCACCAAAGGCGTATCTTGCCACTCAATCTCCCACGCGAAAGCAACAAAGCGGGAAGAGGGGGGGGGGAGGAGTGGGGCAGCTTCTCCTTTGCGCTTTGCCCGGGGATGAGGGTCGTCCGCACCGTCTCTTATCTGCACACGGCTCTGACCTTTCTAGCGCTGTGCATTCGCCGCTCAGTTTCCGTTGAATCGATTGACCGCGCGAACCTGCGCTTGCTGCCAGCGTTTTGACAGTCGTTGGCTGCGGTCATTCAGTGTGATCTATTCATGTTTGCTTGTGCGCGCTAACACCACGATTGTTAATTCAGTTCCAAGTTTATGCAGCCGATAAAACTACTAACCCTACCCCGAATAGCTCTCTGCTAATTTGCTATCGCAATCGATGCTTCGCCTTTCGGGTGAAACTGCGACATTTTTTTTTTTCTGTGGACGTCGTCGCGTGGGTTTTTTTTTTCCTTCACTGTTTTTTTTTTCGCACATAGCTTGCAAGAGATTGGTATGCCTTGCAGTAACTGAGCCATGCCGCAGCATCGACAAAACCACTGTTACGCGCCTGGGTGCCAAACAGGCTATGTTGTTTATGTGAAGGATGGGCCGAAGTTGTCCTTGTTTGGCGTCCCGAAGGATAAAAATAGGCGGAAAGAGTGGGAAAAGAACCTCCACAAAGCTGACAAGCCCCTGGACGACACGAGCGCAGTATGCGATCTCCATTTCGAGCCACGTTTTGTCCTCAAATCCAACGCAGTTCCTGATCACTGTGAATTGTCTTTCTTTTTATGGTCTAGTTAGGTCAGTTAGCGAAGGAAACTGCGAGGAAGGTACATTGGCCTCCTTACTGGAAGTTGACTCTCTCGAAGCATCAGGTGACAGAAATGAGTGCAGTAAAACTGCTGCTAGCGCTACTGCCACAGAGGCCACACAAAACGTGGTACCCCAGCATTGCTCGGGCCTGCGGGTTTCAAACGACCATAACCAGCACGGGGCCAGAAGCGACTCGAGGCGCACTTAACATATTGCGGGCTATGTTGCGCGGAAGTGTATTGTCAATTCCAGCACAAAATGCCAAGAATGCATAAAGCTGCTCACTATGACGCCGCCAGGCGAAAGTTTTCAACTTGCCCGGCTAACAAACTTCTGTGACCGAGGAGGCCTCCTTTATCCCTCCAGTCAGCTGTACGGCTTCGTGAAAAAGCTAGAGGATCTTTTCATGGAATGCTTCTGTCAGAGTGAGCTACACTCTGACAGCGTTATGGATATGCTGGCAGTAGTTAAGAGTAAGCTTTCCCTCGAAGTTGGCTGCAATGTGCACGCTCTTAGCCTCACAGCTAAAATAATTAGTTTTTACATTGTCACACGTTTGAATTTTTATGTGAAAGGAATTAACTGTGACAAATTAAGGCAGCAAAGCGGCAGAGGGCCAAGCAGCTGAAGTTGAGCCGTTGCACATGAGTTGAAGTGCATAAAACAATGACTTGCTGTACTTGCAAATAAAAGCTTTGCCTCAGCAACAACCCTGTTAAGTTCATTTTGGTTACCCTTAGATAGCTGTACATAAGCATAGGCCTGAGCCTTTGTCAAGTTAACTAGATTTCACTTTTTGTTCAGGCCTCCCTCCATTTCTTTATGGAAAAAATAAACCTGATTTCATTTAACAAATGTGTGCTGGCGTAATGATGGTTAATAAAAATGTCGTAGTTTCGCCCGAAAGGCGAAGCATCAATTGCGATAGCAAATTAGTAGAGAGCTATTCGGAGTAGGGATAGTAGTTTTATCGGCTGCATAAACTTGGACACATCCGCTTACTAACTGAATTAACAAGCGTGGTGTCAGCGCGCACAAGCAAACATGAATAGATCACACTGAATGACCGCAGACAACGACTGTCAAAACGCTGGCAGCAATCGCAGCCGCCGCAGCGGGCAAGGTTCGTGCGGTCTATCGCTTCAAAGGAAACTGAGCGGCGGATGCACAGCGCATACAAAGGTCAGAGCCGTGTGGAGATAAGAGACCGTGCGGGCGACGGCCAAAGCCGGGCAAAGTACGAACGGAGTTGTTGGCAGAGTAGAAGCAGCGACCCCCCCTCCCTCCCGCACTGCCTTCCCGCTTTCTTGCTTTCGCGTGGGAGATTGAGTGGCCCGTACGCCCGATTGCAAGATACGCCTTTTGTAGCCGGAGCACAGCGTCGCCCCACCTCCCTCCCTCCCATACCCCCACGGCCTTTCGCGCGTGCTTTTAGCCGTGCGTTCGCTCTCCGTGATAGCGCGCGCGTCCCCCGCGCGCTTTCGCTCGCGCCTACGGCGCGCGGCGACGATTTTATCGCCCTTGGAATCTATACGGAACCTCACGGCGACGACGACGGCAGAAATCTGGTGCAAGTGGCCATATAATTGCTATCGCAATAATAAACGCAAAAGGCTACTGTGAAGCATGGAACAACTCAAGTGGAACAATGAAATATTTAAACCATTGTAGTAGCCGCGAGAGGGCCACAACGTGCAGGCAAGGGCGAGCAGCGAGCGCAGCTCCGAAACCATTCTAACCACCATACCGGTTGCACTCCCGCCCCCCTGTCCTCCACTCTCCTCCAATGGTGACGAGTGGAAAGGGCGAGCAGCCCCAAGGGCGGCTGAAGCAAAAGAAAAATAAAACCAGTTGACAGTTGCGATTCACGCCGTCGAGTCGTCTCTATCCTCCGCGCGTACTCGAGTCCCAATAGTGGTGACCCGGACGAGGCTTAACGACAACCACATATCGATGCCATGGAGACTACAGCCGACGCACCAGCCATCTCCGCCGTCGACGTTAAGCTGCCGCCATTTTGGACAGCCAACCCAGAACTCTGGTTCCTGCAAGTGGAATCGCAATTCGCCGCCCGACGCATTACTGCCGACCAGACAAAGTACCACCACGTGGTCGGCAGCCTTCCACCTACAACAGCGAGCGAAGTACGAGATCTACTGGTCGCTCCACCTGCAGTGAACGCGTGCACAACGCTCAAGCAACTGCTCATCAGCCGCCTCACGCCATCAGAGCCTCAGCGACTGAAACAGCTGCTACACGGCGCTGAGCTCGGCGACTTGACCCCTAGTAAAGTAGCGCCATTCTTAGATCTTGCCGCCACCGCGCTCACCCCGGCGTTTCCTCCTCGCCGCCTCTTGTCGCCCCTGCCTCCTCCGCTCCCTTATTGTCCAATACGTGTCACGTAGAAGCAGGCGCTGCGCTTTTGTACATTTGTTTCTTTCCAGCGCGCTCCGACCGCCATTCTCGGGCCTGTGCGACGAAAGTGCTGTACGCACAAACGGATCAAACGTGTTAGGGACAAGAACTTAGTTGCGATGGCATGCTGCTGCGCCTTAAGTTGCCGCAACCGACAAGGCGAGGGCAAAATGCTTTTTTTGTTTACCATCCGGCGAGCGCAAACGCTAGCTGCACACTTGGTATTTGCGCCGTCTCGCACCGTCGCGTTGCTGCTTCCAAAACGGCATTATTAAGACCAGTTACTGACTGACGAAGCAAAATCGCGCCTCGAAAACTGCTCCGCAGGGCGCGATCGAAGTTTTCCGCGGATTTCCTCTGGTATCGCGTTATCTGTCGTCTGCCACGGCAGGCCCGACGTAGGCGGCGCCACTGTCGATATCGCGCTTCGATCGCGCAGGCCGCGCCGAGCGCGACAGTAGAACGGAGGAGGAGGGAAGTGGTTGGCGCTACTTTTTTATATATATAGGGGTTTTAACCCCTACCGAATTGTTGCGCCACATGCAACAGCTGCTCGGCACGACCACCACCGACGTGGACAGCAGGCTGATTCGGGAGCTCTTCCTGCAACGGCTCCCCACAAATGTGCGGATGGTCCTCGCCTTGGCTGCCGACAAACAGCTTTCTCAGCTCGCCGACTTAGTAATCGCAGTGGCTTCGCCATCCATCGCGGCGGTGCAAACAGACATGGGAATCCGCACATCTACCAACGAGCTGCAGGACATAAGGGAGCAGATCTCTCACCTCGCCGACACCGTTGCAGCCATACGGGACGGCAGCGCGCGCGCGGAGCACCAGCGTGCTGCAGCGCAACCCCAGCAACTGCGACAGAGAACCTGTTGGTACCACAGGAAGCACGGCAACGCGGCCCGCAAATGATTGCATCTTGCGATTACGCGGGAAACGACCGCATCCGGCACTGAGGGCGACCAGTGTTCCGGATACCTCAGAGCGTCGTCCTTCAGTGTTCTTTCTCACCGACCATGACAGTGGCCTCCGATTCCTCGTGGACACCGGGGCTGAGGTGAGCGTGGTGCCGGCTTTGTCAACAGAGCGCCTTGTCCCCAGTGCGTCTCCCCTTCACGCGGTCAACAATGCCACCATTGCCACTTACGGATATCGCTCGCTTCCACTGGATTTAGGTTTGAAGTAAACATTCCGATGGATTTTTATTGTGGCAGAGGTTGTGGGGTCTCACACATGCTCTTGGGACAAAGGAACGACAACACAGTAGTGTAAACAAGCAAAGAGGCATTTATGGCGCCTTTAATACACCAATGCACACTAGCCGAATTACAACCAATAGAACATTCACATAGGCGCGCGACAAATCAAGGAAGTCCGACTCACCGCGACCCGACAGAGAGCGAATATGTTCGCCCCATGCTGCGACACCTAGTCGTTCACGTGTACGGTCACGCGAACGGGGGCGCGTTCGAACGATCCGTGTTCGTCCATACTGGTGTCCTCTTAGCCTCGCGAGACGGTCACGCGAAGCAGGCCGGCGCACGCGCGTACGTTCGTGCGTGTTCGTCGCCGATCCCAAGCCAAAAAGGAAGCGCCTTTGACCTTTTTGCGCCCGCCTAACCCCCCGCCGTCAGGTGGCGTTAGCAGCGCGACACTAGGTCAAGGCACGGCCGGGCTCCACTGGCGCGCGCGCTCGCTTCTTACGGCCTTCGCATCGGGGCTAGTTCATGCCTATCGCCGCTGCTTGGAGGGGGGCGCTGCGACCCCACCCTGCTCAGCTGTTCCCAGCCGATCTGTGCAGCGCGCGCAACGCTGGAAGATTGGGTCGGGCGCACTTCTTACCTCACCGTGCATTCAAGAACAAGTCGCCTAATTGTAGAGGACGCGTAAATGGTTCATCTAGGCTTCTTATAAATGGATGCAGTGTAACCGTATTAATACATCGAGCTTTAAATTCACTGGGGATGCATGCGCCGCGAGAACAGCTCTCCACCATCAAATGCATTTTGAGGAATTAAAATAAATATTTATTGCTCGTATGCACTTACAATGGTTGCCATACTTTCACGCGAAAACTCTCGCGGACACAGCAACTCACAAATGGGTCTTATTCACAATTACAATCTAAAGTGTTTCCTTGGCGGCTTGTGTACATAGGCCGAAGGCTTGTCGTTTTCATCAGTCAGTTGGTTTGACTTATTTACGAGGAGTATTCTCAGAAACTTCTCGGCAATTAGATTTGCGGATCGTATTGCATGACTGTCGTCAACACCTTCAGAGCAGCTCAAGATGGGAACTGCCCTGAAGATGGGGCAGCTAAATAGGGCTGCACTGCTCTTTCGAGTACTTCTAGTACATTCCTGCGTGATAAGTGTTCGGAGGCTTTATCGAAAAAAAAAACGATATTATTTATTTATTTTTATTTTATAAATACTGCAATCACCAAGCGGTGATTTTAGCAGGGTGGTACAAGCATAACGAATACATTGGTATGTACAGAAAATGCACAGGTTAATAAAAAAAAACTGTTATTTGAATAAATACAAAGCGTACAGGTTGGGCACACGCAACGTTACACTAAAGAAGTAAAACACTCACTGCAAACATGGCACAAACAAAATAATGTCACTGTAAAGATGATACCAAAGAAGTTAATGTTGGCGCAGAGACGACGTCATTTTTTAGCTGGTTCCAGTTCACTATTGTGCGCGAAAAAAAAAAACAATACTTAAAAGAGTTGCTGCGTGAGGAAAAGGAGTTATAGTGAAATTATGTATTTGCCGAGTAGCGTATCCGGAGGAGAAGGCCACGATCTTTGTTATGTCCATCTTATAATTCCCCTTTATTAGTTGATGCTATCTTGTCCAAAAGCGCTAGAAACTCGGGCGAGAAACTCATTGCTTGGGAACTGGTGAAAATTCCCGGAACGGGACTTGCAATACGGAAGGCAGCAATACACCATCACACAGCAGTTATATACCAATGTGCAATGAACGGCGCGAAGTCTTGGCTGTAGCAGCTCGTACTCAAGGCTGTACGACCGTCTTCAGGAGCCCACAAATTACTGCATACTGAACAACACTGACAGAGCACCGAATAAAATGCGCGGGAAAACGATCGTGCGAGCGCGAAGGCAAGCGCATGTACGCGGAGCAGGGGAGGAAGGGTCAGGGTCGCAGCGCCTCTACCGCCGACAGGTGGCGTAACGCGCTGAGAAACTCTCCCATTGTTTCCCCGACGGGTGAGAAGGCCGTAAGAAGCGAGCGCGCGTGCCAGTCGAGCCCGGCCGTGGTCAAGGAAAGGCGGAGGCGTACTAATTAGGCGAGGTCTGAAGTCGCAAAGGGTAAACGAGACATGTAAAGAGCATTTATATGGATTAGCGGCACATGGCATGGTAAAAAGACGTGGCTGGGAGTAGCTTACCTATGGACAGGTAGTGATAGCAGAGAAAAAAATAAGGAATTGGTTGATTGCATTAGAAGCGATATTAATGAGTTGAGTAAATCGGGCCAGGTGATATTAGTGGGAGAGATGAACGCACACATGGACGATTTAGACGGATATACTGATTACAACGGCTCTCTAGTGCTGGATCTGTGTGATGAACAGAAGCTTATAGTAGTTAACAGGGAGAATAAGTGTCATGGACAGGTAACGTGGCAATGCGGAAACAGGCAGTCATGTATCGACTACGCCTTAGTCTTGGAAATGGTCTATGAACAACTAGACCAAATGATAATAGACGAAAATGGAAAAAATAGCCTGGGGAGCGATCATAGACGTTAAGCATTAAAGTTTGGGCGAGATACTAGCGCAGAACATGAACCAATAGCCTCAGAGTTTTTAAAAATGAATGACGAGCAAATAACAGAGATCGCAAACAACATAGAGAAGAAAATTGAGGATTTTCCTAGAGCAGTCTGGGAATATAAGGAACTGGTGGACGGTATGCAGCATGAAATAAGGCGGACACGGCAAAACAATTGTTGGATTGGCAAGAGGAAACCACGTAAGTGGTGGAACAAGGAAATAAAACAAGCTATAGAAGAGCTTAAAGAGACATCTAGGGCTCATCGAGAAGCCAAAAAGTTGGGATTACAAGAAGAAGAGGTGCTCCTTAGATGGAATACATACTGAGAAAAGAAAAGGGTTGCGAGTGAGCTCGTGCAAGAGAAAATTAAATGCGCAAGTGAACGTTGGGTGCATATAACATTCACAAAAGAGACAAAGGCGCTCCAAAAAGATTTTGGAACCATATAAAAGCACTCGGAGCTCCAACTAAAAACTCGCAAACGACTATAAGGGATGAAGACGACAACATCTACGAAGGAGATGATGAGATGCGGTACATCACAGATGTTATTAGGGATAACTTCGGCCCGAGAAAAAGCATAGTTCAGACAACAGATCCAGCAACAGCAGAGAGATCAAAATTTAGCTTTTATTGCTAAAGAAAGCTTTTATTAGAAAAAGGGCAGCAGAAAATGTCCCTAACAACACCGCAGCAGGACCCGATGAAATCCCAATACAACTAGTCAAAAACATCGGTCCAAAAAGCAAGACACTGCTGACTAATGCCATAGAGCAAGTGATTAGAACAAAGAATATTCCCGTTGGATGGCGTGAAAGCAAAATGAATCTCATCTACAAAGGCAAAGGAGATAAGGGTAAGACGAGCTCGTACAGGCCAGTTACAGTAACGTCGGTGATATATAGAATGGCAATGCAAGCCATAAAATTAGAACTGTCGAAGTGGGTGGAGAAAAACGATGCACTGGGGAAACTACAGAATGGGTTCAGGCCAGGCAGACGCTTAGAAGGCAATATGTTTGTACTAACTCAGTGCATAGAGATTTCAGTAGCTCAGAAAAGACCTTTATGGATAGCATTTTTAGATATTAAAGGAGCTTATGACAACGTAGACAGGGAATTGTTGTGGGATATTCTTCAATACGAAGGCATAGATGACGATTTCGTGGAGCTGCTGAGGGAGATATATAGAGACAACCAAGTACAAGTGGTATGGGGAGGTAGAAAAGGAAATGAAATTGTGGGAATTCACCAAGGATTGAAGCAAGGATGCCCTCTGTCACCATTGTTGTTCATGCTTTACGTCAAGGGTATAGAAAGACGACTGGAAAACAGCGAATTAGGTTTTGGTTTATCCTACATGCGTAATGGACAAATGGTGCAACAGAAGGTCCCTGGACTGATGTACGCAGACGACATTGTGCTACTAGCGGACAATAAAAAAGATTTACAGATACTTGCGAATATCTGTGGGAATGCAGCGACAAATCTAGGTCTTAAGTTTAGCAAGGCTCAGGAACATGGATGAAAATAAATGGGCGGCTAAAGTGCCCAAGTATCTCTACATGAAAAGCGTGGATACAGAATGGAGGAAGAGGTCAAGGAAGTTGGCAACCAAGTACAGGATAATCAAAACTGTAAATAGACAACCAGGAGTCATCAGAAAGAAAGGGAGAGAAATAGAGACCGTGAATTGGATGCAAAGAATGGAAACAAAAAGACAATGGAGATTTACAAGAATGAGAAGAAAGAAATTAGAACGGAAAATCTGTACGATAACACAAAGGGCAGTGCCTTGCTATTTGAGGCTCGAGCCGGTTGCCTAAGGACGAAAACATATCGGAACAAATATTCGGAACTAGATGAGACATGTGTATGCTGCAGTAAAGATCCAGAAGCTCAGCACATCCTGATGGAATGCGACGGGATCCACCCAGCGAGAACCGTAGGAAACGTGCAACTCCCAGAAGCGCTTGGGTTTATAGTGGAAGGAAACAAACAAATCAGCCGTAGAGATCAGCAAGAGACGATTAGAGTACTGGTGAAAAAAAAGCAGGGAAAAGATGGATACGACCTGATCTCTTAAAATCATAGGCAAGGTAATTTTTTGAAAAAGAAAAATAATAATGAGAGGTATACAAAAATTCTAGATAAAGAACATGTATAGTATACCTGATTAAATCAAGCAGGCTAGGTGACTATTTGTCGCCGCCCCGTTTCAAAGGGGATGCCAATAAATCATCATCATCATATAGCGCCATCTCTCGTAATACGCTGCAACTCCGCCGCCGTAAAGCAACACGGCGAAGCCGGATTACAGGAGCCATGCGGGGAAAACAACATCAGGGGACACGTGAGAGTCGCGCATCCCCACATCCCCCCAACCTTAAATTACTACACATACTCCGGCGAAACATGTCACAAGGTCTCTCAACGCGCGTCGCGAACAAGAGTTAGTACATGCGACAGCGGCCGCGCCGAGGGAATGTCCACGCGTTATTCACAACATGCGAGCCGACATTGTCTTCGGGGTTCACCGCTGGCGTCCGTTGGTCACAGCACCACCTCTGCAGATTCGATGACACGACTCGAGCCCAGGACTCCGGAAACGGCAACGCAGAAGTCGGCACGAGCAAGCGTCGCTCGTGCCGACGCGCCATGCCGGCGAGAGCCGCTGGTGACTGCCGGCTCTTTTCCCAGCCGCCGAGGGTAGCGAGCCGGACACAGGCGGCCGCCGAAATCGCTGCGCCGAACTGGCCACAGGCATCTGCATCGCCTGGGGTAGCTCGATTGTAGTCCGGGGCAGCAGCGCTGACGATGTGCAGGTGACAGCAAACCAGGGGTGCCTCCGCTCACGCTGCGTACACTCAACGCACTCGACAAACACTAAAGTAGTGCAAGGGAGAGGAATTCGGCATACGCATCGCTCACGTGGTACGATGTTCAATTCGGCTAGCAAAATTTCGGGTGGCATTTCAGATGCCAAGTTCACGTGAACAAAGCTTACTTTCTTGAGTCGAACGAGTAATTTCAATTCGTGCGAGGCGGACTAATGAGGGAAGCAATGTGCGAGGTTGTGTCCCTCAATGTGCGACAGGCGGCTTTGTAAGCCTTAGGCCTAATGCGTCGCTATTTTGACAACAACCGGCATCAAAAAAAATCACCCAAAACGGGCACAACAGGCAGCCGCGAGGAGACGTTAGCTCTGTGAGGTGGTCCTACCACGCTCGGTGCACACAGCATCCGAGTTGACGGCGCCCACTGTCCTAGACGGTGTCGGAGCGCCCGGTGCCAGGCCGCAATACCAGTCAGCCCGTAGCGGCACCCGTGGCCCGCGGCCACCCGGCTCCCTGAGCCGCGACTTCCGAAGCCAAAGATATAGAAGAAGCTATTTACATAAGAAATTCGGACCACCCACGAGGCTTCCGTACTCGCTCGCTTCAGGCTTGCCAATGCTCCGCGGGCGCTAGGCCTCGCTCTCCCAGGATGCAGACCACGTGGCTCTCGTACCGACGAGTGTACTTCAACAAAACACTCGCGAAAAGGCTTAGCATGTTGAAAAGTTCAAACACGCTACAGCAACCGTCGCCTCGCTCAAGAAAGCACGCCGCCGACACTAGCGATCAAAATCCACGCTAGGACTACGCTTCGGTTGAAACAAAGGCTGTCTCGAACCGATCAAAACTGTTAAAATTATCGTCCGATGCCCCAAGAGGTCCACGTTCTGCAGCCAGATGTGGGGTCTCACACATGCTCTTGGGACAAAGGAACGATAAGACAGTAGTGTAAACAAGCAAAGGGGCATTTATTGCGCCTTTCATACACCAAAGCACACTAGCCGAATTACAACCAATAGAACATTCACATGGGTGCGCGACAAATCAAGGAAGTCCGACTCACCGCGACCCGACAGCGAGCGAATATGTTCGCCCCACGCTGTGACACCATCGCCTAGTCGTTCACGTGTACGGTCACGCGAACGGTGGCGCGTTCGAACGATCCATGTTCGTCCATACCGCTGTCCTCTTAGCCTCGCGAGACAGTCCCGCGAAGCGGGCCGGCGCACGCGCGAAACGTTCGTGCGCGTTGGTCGCCGATCCCAAGCCAAAGAGGATTAGAGGAACCGTCGTAGGAAGCGCCTTTGACGGTTGACCTTTTTTGCGTCCGCCTAACCCCCCGCCGTCAGGTGGCGTTAGCAGCGCGACACTAGCGCCATCTCTCGTAATACGCTGAAACTCCGCCGCCGTAAAGCTACGCGGCGAAGCCGGATTACGGGAGTCATGCGGGGAAAACAACATCAGGGGACGCGTGAGAGTCGCGCATCCCCACAAGGTGAAATTCGTTATCCTGGGTGCACACTTCCTTCGGCACTTTGGTCTTCTCGTCGATGTGCGCAACAGACGACTTCACGATTCCGTGTCGCAAGCGACTGTGCAGGGCAACCCCTCAAAACACCCTCCGTTGAGTCCTACGCTGCTCGGGCCGGCCGGCGCTGAACATTTTGCTCGCATCCTGCACGAATTTCCTGAACTGACGAGGCAGCCGCCTGCCGGCTCTGCGGCGTAGCAGGCGGTATGCCACTACGGGCGCGATCTTGTACGCGTTCCAAAATGGAACGGAGGCGTTCCGTTCCATCGAGCCGCACACGATTGGTCAATTTGAACGTCGCGGTTGCAATTGAACAATCGTGTGCGGCTCGATGGAACGGAACGCCTCCGTTCCATTTTGGAACGCGTACAAGATCGCGCCCTACATCTCCACCAGCGGCGCGCCCGCGCACGCGCGGCCCCGCCGTCTGTGCCCGGAGAAGTTGAAAGTCGCCCGGCAGGAATTCGACCACATGCTGGAACTGGGGATCATCAGGCCCTCGTCGAGCCCCTGGGCATCTCCACTTCACATGGTCCCTAAGTCGACACCGTGGGACTGGCGCCCATGTGGAGACTACCGGGCGCTAAACCGGGTTACGACACCAGACAGATACCCGGTACCGCATATCCATGACATCACGACGAGTCTGCCCAGTGCTACCATCTTCTCAAAGATTGACCTAGTGCGGGCATACCATCAAATTCCCGTTGATCTGGAGGATGTCCCGAAGACAGCCATCGCGACGCCCTTCAGACTATTCGAGTTCCTTCGGATGCCGTTCGGCCTCCGAAACGCGGGTCAGACCTTCCAGAGATTCATGGACGGCGCCTTACGCGGTCTCAACTTCTGCCACGCTTACCTTGATGACCTGTTAGTTGCAAGTGGCGCACCAGAAGAGCATATAAAGCACCTGCGCATCGTTTTCCAGCGCTTAGTCGAGCACGGTGTAGTTGTGATGAATACTCGCGCCGATAAACTGAATCTAATCACTGTCGCCTTTGAACGACTGCTAACTTTTGCTGCGCGTTAACTTAGGTGGACGGCGTTGGCCGTGTGCGCAGGAGCCACGAAGGAAGAAGTTCACTCTTTGGGATCCGTTTCGAGACTGGTTTATTTGCAGTAGTAAAAGACTAGAGTGGGGAAAGGAAAGAGAGAAGTAAAGAATACAGTAAAAGGGCGTGAATCAGGCACGTGCAGTGCCGTGGAGAGGGTGCAGTGGCCACTATCGGGTCGGTGACACGTGGCACCGTGGTAATCACGATTATTTGCTCGGACGGTGTCGTTAATGGCCCCCCTTGGCTCTCGCTTGCTTCTCGGTAGCGTCTTCGCGGTTGTCATTGAGGGTCTTGTTAGGCGCCCCCGCCTCCGCTCTCGCTTCTTAGTAGCGTCTTCACGGTTGTCAGCGAAGGTCTCAACATCCTCCCCCGCAATGAGCACCGGCTCATCCCTGGCCGCCATTGTCCACAGAGGCTGGCAATTCATTGAGCTCGAGGGGGTACAAAGCTTGTATTGGTCGTCGCAGCTCCCTTTGGTTTGGAAGAATTATTTTGCAAGCGCGTGTTCGGCCGTCTCTTCCTGGAAATGTTTCCGAAACATGACCCATTTTCCACATCTGGCGAGGAGCCCGATCGTCCCCGAGGAGAACGATGTCACCCTTACGGATGCCTCTTCCGCTGCCTGGCTTGATGACATGCGCTGAGCGAAGCTGCAGCAGGTATTCGCGTCTCCACCGTTGCCAGAACGAGTCCACAAGTCCGGTGCGTCGCCTCCATAGGCGTATTTGTGTCTCTGGTGTCGATTTGACTTCAGCGGTTTCTCGGAAGGGAGGCAAGCTCGTTAGTCTACGACCGACGAGGAAGTGGGCTGGGGTCAAGGGCATAAGCTCCCCCGCGTCCGAAGAGACAGAAGTCAACGGACGAGAATTTACGGCAGCTTCGGCTTGTGTTAGAACCGTGGAGAGGCTGTCATAGTCAAGGCAGCTCCTTCCAAGTACTCTATACGAAGGGTAGCCTTCACGGTTCTCACCATTCTCTCCCAAAAGCCGCCCCACCACGCCGCTCTCTCAACAATAAATTTCCAACTGATTCTGTGTGCACTAAAGAAGGACTGGATCTCGCTTCCTTTAATGGCGTGAAACATTTGATTCAGATCTCTAGATGCGCGTTGAAATGTCAGCGCATTGTCGGACAACACAGTTACACAGTCTTGCATATTCCCCTCCTTGACACGAATCTTTTGAACGCCATCAGAAATGACTTCGCGGAGAGGTCCCTAACAAGCTCGAGGTGAACGGCTCGTGTCGTCACACAAGTGAACAAAGCGATATAAGCTTTGTGTTCGGACCTGCTATCGTTGTAGAATATGGGCCCCGCAAAGTCGATACCCGTTGTTTCAAATGGATCAGCCTGGGTGACTCGGCAGGGAGGAAGCGGGGCAGTGGGCTCTTCTGCGGCTCGGCAACTCTGCTTCTGACACGGAAGACAGCGTCGAATGACCGATTTGATTGCCTGTCTTCCTCGAATAATCCAACAGCGTTCTCGAAGTTGGGATAACGTGTCCCGTACTCCTGCGTGCAGTAGGCGTTTATGCTCCCAAGAAATAAGCAGGCGTGTGAACGGATGAGACGGTGACAGTATTCTTTATTCTTTATCTTTATTCAGACATATCCCCGCTTAGCCCGAAAGCGTTACAGCAGGGGGGTTACAAACATGAAAAAAATACATCTTGATTAACACTGCACACCTGTTCACATGACAGCTGATTCCACTGAGCAATAGTTCTAACAAAAAAAATGTCACAGTTTCGCCTTAAGGGCGAAGCAATGAATGCGATAGCAACACAGCAATGTCATACGAAGTAAGGTGAGCGGCTTTGGTAGCAATATGAATTGTAGTAAACATGAGCTTTAAGTAAGCAGGTGTGCTGCGGCGTAAGTAGACCACACATGAAGAGAGACTGGATGACCACGAGAAGGCGCGTGTGAAACAGTGCTGTTGATGAGAAGCGCTTCCCGTGGGCAGCGCGTGCGAAGGGACACACCGGTAGCGCTGCACTGCCGATCCGGGCAGCATTGCATGTGTAGCGTGCGTTGGAAAATGTGGCCCGACTATTACTAACTGAATGAACAAGCGTGGTGTGAGCGCGCACAAACAAACACGAATAGATCACACTGAATGACTGCAGACAACGACTGTCAAAACGCTGGCAGCAAGCATACGCCGCTGCGGGCGAAGGTACGTGCGTCTATCGCTTCAACGGAAACTGAGCGGCGAATGTACGCGCATAAAGGTCAGAGCCGTGTGGAGATAAGAGACGGTGCGCGCGAGCGACGAGTGACGAGCGCGGTTGTTGGCAGAGAAGTGCGCCCCCCCCCCCCCCCCACTCCCTCCGGCTCTCGCTTCCCGCTTCCTTGCTTGCGCGTGGGAGATTGAGTGCGTTCGCTCTCCGTGATAGCGCGCCTCCCCGCACGCTTCCGCTCGGACATACGGCGCGCGGCGAAGATTTCATCTATAGGGAACCTCACGGCGACGGCGACGGCAGAAATCCGGTTGAAGTGTCCATATAATTGCTATCGCAATAAAAGGAATTGGCATACAGGTCCGTCCTAGCCCGGTATTCTATAATTTTGCACTGGTGGTCAGTGCGTGCAGACACATAGTTTGGCGGTTTTAGGTACATTTCCCTATCAATTCCAGTTTTGTTATGATATATTTCATACATAAGTTTTAGCCGCAGTTTCTTTCGGCGAGACGATAGCGATTCCCAATTGAGCTCTTTTTTCATTGCCGTGCAGCTGTACCTCCTCCCGTACCTACCCAAGACGAACCTGGCTGCTCTGTTTTGTATTTTCTCTAGTTTATTTATGAGACATATCTGTGATGGGTCCCAAAGGGTACAAGCATATTCCAAAATAGGTCTTATACAAGTTAGGTACGCCGTGCTTCTAAGGTTAGAATTTGCACATTTTAAATTTCTTTGAATGTAATTCAAAGCAACTGCCGCTTTGCCAACCACATAGTCTACATGTGCCCGCCAAGAGCAGTCGCCCGACAGCATCACGCCCAAATATTTAGTCGTGAATTTCTTGCTTAAAATATTATTCATAAGATAGTAGCTGGCATCGATTACATTTTTATTCTTAGTAAACGGCACATGGACGCACTTACCCGCATTCAAATTCATTTCCCACTTAGAGCACCATTCGCAAATACGTTCTAGGTCGGCCTGCAGTTTGAGAACATCATTTTCATTATCAATTTTTCTATACACAATACAGTCATCCGCGAAGAGCCGCATGTTAGAGTCAATACCTATATTAATGTCATTAATATATATGAGAAAAAGCAGAGGCCCCAGGACAGATCCTTGCGGGACGCCTGATGTGACCTCAAGATAATCTGAATTAGTACCATTCAAGACAACACGTTGACGGCGATTTGACAAATAGTTTTCTATCCAGCTAAGAACACTGGAATCTATATTTAACATTCGGAGTTTATGAAGTAGTAAAGAATGGCAAACAGTATCAAATGCCCTGCGGAAGTCTAGAAATATACAGTCTATTTGCCCACCCAAATCAACTACAGAAGCTAGGTCATCATAAAATTCAATCAGTTGTGTCGTACATGAAAACCCCTTGCGAAATCCGTGTTGTCTGTTCGTAAGCACTGCGTTGTCCATTAGATGTTTCATGATAGCCTTGTATATTATGCGTTCCATGACCTTGCATGAGATAGAAGTAAGTGAGATAGGTCTATAATTAGTAACTTCTTTTTTAGAGCCTCCTTTGTGAATTGGGACTACATTACGGGATGCTTAGCGTTTTCTTCTTCTGTGCTGTACTGAAGCCGCCCGCCAACTCTCATTATACCGTCAGCGTCCAAGAACGGGTTCAAAGCTATCACTGACGATCTCCGGTCGAGCGGCCTGGCGGCACGTAGCGCGTGAACGTCGTTTCCGAACGTGTCTAACTGACAGGTCTTTTGCCAAATCTTTTCTGCATCGACTACCTCTTCAGCCGTCAACTCTCCCGTCAGCTTCGACTGGCTTCGACAATTTCGAATGAACCGCCTGACCCACGCTGTTACGCGGAGCACTCTCGTCAGTGAGCTGTGGTCTTCCAGGTTCATTAGTGGCTCCGGTGTGCCCTCTGTGATGGTGTGCAGAATTTGGACCGCTCGCTCTTCTGCCATAAAAAGCTGGCTCTCCCGGATATCTGACACCATAATGCTTCGTTCTTCCTTTTTAAGACACTCTGGGCCCGTCCACCAGTCCTTGCGTCCGACCAGCTCCGCAGGTAAGATCCCACGGGTAAGCAAGTCAGCAGGGTTCTCTTTGCCGGGACAATGCCTCCACACAGTTGGATCTGTTAGCGCTTGGATTTCCTGCACCGGATTAGAAACGAAGGGTTTCCACCTCAGCGCACAACTCTTAATCCAACTGAGTGCGACGGTTGAGTCTGTCCAACAGTGCACGGAAATATCGTTAACGTTCAGTTGCTCTGTCAGGTAGCTTGGGAGCCGCGCACCAATCAACGCTCCCATCAGTTCTAGTCGCGGCAGCGACAATCGCTTCAATGGAGCGACTCTGGATTTTGCCATTAATAACACTATGGTGATTTCACCTTCTTCGTTTTGCGTTTTTAGGTAGGCTACTGCGCCGTATGCTTTCGGGCTCGCGTCGCAAAATATGTGCAGCTTAGATTTTGTTCGGGCATCTCTTAGGTTACGAGCTAATATTCTTGGGACTGATATCTGCCGGAGTTGAGGAAGCTGTTGGCACCATTTGTCCCATGTTTCCTGTAAATCTGAAGGAAGCTTTTCGTCCCACGCTGTACCCCGCTCCCAGAGGTTTTGGAACATGACCTTCGCAGTGATCGTAATGGCCGAGAAGAAGCCAAATGGGTCGAAAATGCGCGCTGAGGCCTGTAATAGGAATCGCTTCGTGTCCTGCCGACTTGCCAAAAATCCAATCAGGGCGGGCATTTCAAAAACGAATTCGTCTGTGTCAGGCCTCCACTTTACACCGAGAATCTTTGTGGGGCCCAGCTCCGGTAGAGTTTTTTGGGCGCTTTCAGTCTCGGCCAACGATGCAATTAGTTCTGGGTGGTTTGATCGCCACTTCCTGAAATTCATACCTCCAATCTCGAGTATGCATGGTCTGCGATTCTCTGATTATGGGCTCTGCCTCTTCTACACTGTCAGCACCAGTAACGAAGTCGTCTACATACAGGTTGTCGCTCAGGATCTTAGCGGTGCGGGGAAATTTCTCCTCTACAGCTTTGAGATGGTGACGTAAAGTAGCTGCGAGGAGGAACGGGCTGCATGTAGCGCCGAATGGCACCCTTGTCATGCGGTACTCTTTGACCGGAGGGAGCGCGTCGCCCTGCCTTGGTACCACAGGAAAGCGTTGCGCTCCTTTTCTGCAAGCTCGATTTGAAGGAAGGCTTTTTATTGCGATAGCAATTATATGGACACTTCAACCGGATTTCTGCGGTCGCCGTCGCCGTTGGCGTCGCCGTGAGGTTCCGTATAGATAAAATCTTCGCCGCGCGCCGTATGCCCCAGAGGCAGCGTGCGGGGACGCGCGCTATCACGGAGAGCGAACGCACTCAATCTCCCACGCGCAAGCAAGAAAGCGGAAAGCCAGCGCCGGAGGGAGCAGGGGGGGGGGGGGGGGGGCACTTCTCTGCCAACAACCGCGCTCGTCGCTCGTCCGCACAGTCTCTTATCTCTCCCACGCGCAAGCAAGGAAGCGGGAATCCAGCGCCGGAAGGAGCGGGGGGGGGGGGGGGGGCGCACTTCTACGCTGCCAACAACCGCGCTCGTCGTTCGTTCGACCGCACCGTCTCTTATCTCCACACGGCTCTGACCTTTATGCGCATTCGCCGCTCAGTTTCCGTTGAAGCGATAGACCGCGCGTACCTTCGCCCCCTGCTGCGGCGTATATATCCGCTCGCTGCCAGCGTTTTGACGGTCGTTGTCTGCAGTCATTCAGTGTGATCTATTCATGTTTGTTTGTGCGCGCTCACACCACGCTTCTTCAATCAGTTAGTAATAGTCGGGCCACATTTTCCAACGCACGCTACACATGCAATGCTGCCCGGGTCGGCAGTGCAGCGCTACAGGTGTGTCCCTTCGCACGCGCTGCCCACGGGAAGCGCTTCTCATCAACACCACCGTTTCACACGCACCTTCTCGTGGTCATCGAGTCTCTCTTCATGTCGGTCTACTTACGCCGCAGCACACCTGCTTACTTAATCAGCTCATGTTTACTACAATTCATATTGCTACCAAAGCCGCTCACCTTACTTCGTATGACATTGCTGTGTTGCTATCGCATTCATCGCTTCGCCCTTAGGGCGAAACTGTGACATTTTTTTCTATATCGGACATTATGGCCACATTGTGCACTCGGAATCGAATCAGGATGTCCAATAGGTTTGGATTTAGGTTAGGTCCTGCGAAGAGGACGTCGTTCAGAGACAGCTTTCCCGCCGCTTTGGAGGAGGCATAGAAGACGACCCTCAACTTGGTTGTTTTGCTACCCGGCCGGTCAACACCTCGGTGTGGCATGTAGTAAATGGGCCCCAGCGGGGACTCACCCAGTTCGTTCGCTTCCTCGGCGTGTCCAGCTTGCAGGTAGTTCCTAATCGCCTGATCGTAGTCGAGAATCGCTTCTTCATGTCGCAGCAGCTTCGCCGTTAGTGAGTAAAGTCTGTGCGATGCCGTGCTCTTGTTGTCCGTCAAGTCTGCCGCATTCTCCCTCCATGGGAGAGTTACTTCGTATCTACCGTTCTTGTGTACGATGCTTTCTTCAAAGGCCCGGAGAACGTTGTCGTCTTTGGCGGTCAGCTGTGCATCGTCGACGATCCCAATGTGCTCCAGCTCCCAGAATGACCTCAATTGACGAGACATTTCGTCGGGTTCTGTGGCCACGCCTATCCGCATCACTCCGGTGCTCGTTAGGTAGGTTGCGATGGACGATGTCGACTCCGTACCCTGCAATGTCCACCCAAACGCAGTCTCCATGGCCACGAGATTTTCACAGAGGCGGTTGACATTTCCTGTTGTTATGTCCCAATAATGATCTGCCCCAATAAGCAGCTCAACTCCAACACCAGGGTGGTAACCGTCAGGTAAGGTGCCAGCAAGCTGGAGGCCCTGTTCATGAGCGATGCTGGCCGTGCAGTCGTCAGGTGGTGGCAGGAGGTCTCCGCAGATCTCGGGCACCTCTAGTGCTTCTATGCGGATTCTGGCGTTGTTGCGCCAGTTCCGTAGCCAGCACTCCACGCGATGACACCTTTGCTCAGACGGCTTCTCGCTTCCGAAGGCGTAAATAGCGAGCTTCTCCTCTCCTGTGAGGCGAAGATTGAGGCGCCGGGAAACTTCCTGTCGTATAAATGTTCTCTGGCTGCCACCGTCGAGCAGCATTCTCACCAGAGAACTCTTGTGCTGGCCTTCCGCGTACGCTCGCGCCGTCTGTAGAAGCACACGGGTCGCTCCCCGTGTTGGTCCCACCTGAAGCGATGATTGCACTGTTGTCTCTGCTGGTGCAGCATCTTCGAATGAGGGAGGTCGCGTCAGTCTTTGATTCAGTTCGCAGACGCCTATTGCGTGTCGCCCAGAGCATTTGGCGCATTTCAGCCACCTTGCCGTTCTGCACTCAGTGGCCCGGTGCCTCTTTTTCGCACACTTGTAACAGCGCCGCTCCCTTAATTGACATCACCTCCTTCTTCTTGTCTATGGGCACGGGGGCGACACAGTTCGCTGGTTGATGTCCTTCTGCATCACAAAATGCGCATTGCGCCTCGTCGCCGGTTACGGTGAGCACAGCCGCCGATGGGTTTTGAGGACGAACGTCCCCCTTTATCGGTGCTTTCTGTTTAGTAGCGGCGTCCTGCACATGGCGTAATGCACTCTGGGCTCTCTCTCTCTGCTTTCAACTTCCCCTCTCATGAAATCCAGCAAACCGAGAAGCTCGTCTTCGGGCGTTTCAGGTGAGGCGGCCTTCCGTTGGAAATACGCCAAGCAAAGTTCACTTGGGATGCTTTTACGAAGGACTGTGAGAAGCAGCGTGCCGTATGTGCTCGACGACACTCCCAGCGCCTCTAGACTTCGGACTCCGGAGCGGATTTCATCGTAGAGGGCCCTCAGCCTTTCGATGTCACGCAGATTGTGCACTGGGCGGACGTCAAGCAAACGCGACATGTGGTCCTGAATTATGACGTCCTCTTTCCCAAATCTCTCGATGAGGGTCTTCACCGCGATGTCGTAATTTCGATCGCTGATCGACAACCTTTCTATAGCAGCGGCGGCTTTTCCGGTTAGGTATATATATCTCGTTAAGTACTGGAACTTGGCTATTGCAGGCAGGGTGCTGTTCTTGTGAATAGTTGATTCGAATTGGTTCCAGAATTTCTGCCACGAGCGCAGATCTCCGCTCAATTTTGCGATTTCCAATTTCGGTAATTTGGTTGTTGCTGATGGTGGCTGGAACACCGCGGCTGGGACGGAACCAATGTGGTGTGCTTCCTGCTCTGACGTGTTGCCTGTCACTGACGGAGTTGTTGACCTGCTCTCGTTCGCTGTACGACTTCTCTGAGAGCTTTCTTGAGCTTTGTTTTGGGGGAGCATATCTTCTCCGTGTATGCAGCGCAAGCTTCTAATTCTGCATCTAAGTCTTGCAGATCTATATTCTTTTCGATGCTCTCGTTTACGGATTTTAACTCATCTGCCTGTTCAAGAAGAAGGTCGAGGTGTTTTTCAAGCTCACCGACTTGGATGGTTGGCGATTGCAGTGGTTCGCTGGCCGCTGCGATGATCTTGTCGATTGCTTGTCGCAGGGCGGCCTGCTTCTTCTGGAGTCGTTCCATGGCGCTTTCGATGTCAGCAGGCGAAGTAATCCCGGGTTTCGGCGCCAAAATGTGATGAATACTCGCGCCGATAAACTGAATCTAATCACTGTCGCCTTTGAACGACTGCTAACTTTTGCTGCGCGTTAACTTAGGTGGACGGCGTTGGCCGCGCGCGCAGGAGCCACGAAGGAAGAAGTTCACTCTTTGGGATCCGTTTCGAGACTGGTTTATTTGTAGTAGTAAAAGACTAGAGTGGGGAAAGGAAAGAGGAAAGAGAGAAGTAAAGAACACAGTAAAAGGGCGTGAGTCAGGCACATGCAGTGCCGTGGAGAGGGTGCAGTGGCCACTATCGGGTCGGTGACACGTGGCACCGAGGTAATCACGATTATTTGCTCGGACGGTGTCGTTAATGGCCCCCCTTGGCTCTCGCTTGCTTCTCGGTAGCGTCTTCGCGGTTGTCAATGAGGGTCTTGTTAGGCGCCCCCGCCTCCGTTCTCGCTTCTTAGTAGCGTCTTCACGGTTGTCAGCGAAGGTCTCAACAGTAGTCGTGAACATGGCCAAATGCGAGCTTGGTGTACCTGAGCTGTCTTTCCTGGGACACGTAATTTCTAGCTCAGGAGTGCGGCCTCATCCCAGAAAGGTTGAAGCGGGTGCAAGGATTCCCACAGCCAAATACAAAGCGCCAGAGAGAGAGAGGGAGAAATAAAATTCATAGGCCCAGCACGTTCTTGACGTGCTGCACCAGAAGCGGCCACCATAGTTTTTCAAACCTTCGTGGGGGAGTGGTCCACTCCTTCCAGCTGCCAGGACGCTGGTTTGAAAGTATTGTCTTTTTGAAGATGGAGTTTGCAGTGCACTCCCACAAGATGCGTTTATTTGATGAATATGCCCCGCACTGTTTACGAATGGGGGAACCTGGGTCCCTGTTAATATAATGCGTATACCGCCGTATAGTGTGGTGTGAGTAATGTGTGTGTTTGTGCTTTTCGTATGATTGAGGCGTCTGGGACACGTAATTTCTAGCTCAGGAGTGCGGCCTCATCCCAGCAAGGTTGAAGCGGTGCAAGGATTCCCGCAGCCAAATGCAAAGCGCCAGCTGCGAGAATTTCTGGGTTTAGTGAATTTCTACCGCCGTCTCATTCCACACTGCGCCCAAATCCTCCAACCTCTTCACAACCTGCTGGCCACTTCACGAAACTGCTCGGACACCCTTTCCTGGTATGACGAGCCAAGCGAATCCTTCCGCTCAAGGACGGCCTGGCAAACACCGCACTCTTTGCATACCCTAGGCCCGGCATTCCGCAGTGTGTGATGGTCGATGCCTCCGACACAGCCGTCGGTGCTGTCTTACAGCATGGAATCTGGCGCCCGACATCGTTTATCTCGAAGAAGCTAACCGCGCCTGAGCGCCGCTACAGTACTTTCGGGAGAGAACTGGTGGCCATGTACGCGGCCATCCGACATTTTCGCCACTTCCTGGAAGGCGTAGAATTCTTCGTCCTTACTGACCACAAACCGATTACCTACGCCCTGCGTTCGCTAAGCTCCGACGGTGGCGCGCACACAGCGCGGGAATTGCGCCACATGTCATATCTGAATTCACGACAGACATCCGCCACGTCAAGGGGGGCGACAACGAGGTTGCAGATGCCCTTTCCCGGAACCCTATAAATGCCATTGTATCCACACAGCAGGTTGATCTCTCCACTTTGGCAGCAGCTCAACGTGAAGACGACGAGATAAAGAGCCTGTTGTCCGCAACCACTGCCCTGGAGCTGCAGTGGCTGCCAATTTCCGGATCCCAAGACAGAATTTGCTGTGACATAAGTATCGGCAATGCTCGCCCGTTTGTGCCTTCCAACCTCCGTCGCCACGTGTTTCAATCGCTGCACAGACTCTCTCATCCAGGGATTAGAGCCACACAGAGACTGGTGACGGCAAAGTTTGTCTGGCCATGCATTAATCGCGACGTCTGGCGCTGGGCACGTGAATGTGTAGCCTGTCAGCGTTCCAAGATACAGCGACACACCTTGACAGCACTGGGAGTACTCCTAACCCCGGACTCCCGATTTGATCATGTTCACCTGGACATTGTTGGCCCACTACCACCCTGCCACGGACAGACTTATCTGCTGATATGCGTGGATAGTTCCACCCGTTGGGCGGAGGCCATCCCAATCGTGGACATCACCGCTGAAACGGTTGCCAATGACTTCCTGTACCATTGGGTTGCCCGCTTCGGGGTGCCTTCCACGATCAAAACGGACCGTGGCCGGCAGTTCGAATCCGCCCTCTTTACAAGCATCACTCAGCTCATCGGTGCCACTCGCATACGTACAACGTCGTACCATCCCATCAGTAATGGCATGGTGGAACGCTTTCACCGTCAGCTTAAGGCAGCGCTCACAGCAACCGAAGAACACAGCTGGGTGGAGCCGCTCTCGCTCGTTCTTTTGGGCTCCACTCTAAAAGCAGACATTGGCTGCAGCGCCGCTGAGCTGGTCTATGGCACGACACTCAGGCTGCCAGGGGAGTTCTTTATGCACGGCTCAGACAAGGCACCTACGGCTTCCAGTGGTTACGCACTTCGTCTACGCGATATGATGAGCAAACTTCGTGCTTTGCCCCCGCGGTACCCAGGGACGCGAGCTGTACATGTCGACCCGCGGCTCACATCGTACCCATACGTGTTTGTGCGACATGACGCAGTTCGTTCGGCCTCTTCAACCACCATATGATGGACCATTCAAGGTCCTCCGCCGTGGGGGCAAGCATGTCACCATCGATAAATGCGGCCGCCAAGAGGTTGTGTCGCTTGACCGTGTCAAGCCAGCACACATGGACAGTGACGTCGCTGCGGTGTCTCCGCCAAGAGAGCCCCCGCCTTCGCCAGGGCCCCCAGCTGCAGCGCAAGCTCCAGAGGTGCTCACGCGACGTACGCAAAGTGGACGGTGCTCAAGAACCCCAACTCGCCTGGAGCTTTGATCACTCCGTTCTGCAACTAAGGGGGGAGTGCTGTAGCGGCCGCGAGAGGGCCACAACGTGCAGGCAAGGGCGAGCAGCGAGCGCAGCTCCGAAACCTTTCTAACCACCATACCGTTTGCACCCCGCGCCCCCGTGTCCTCCACTCTCCACCACCCAATGAACCATTAATGTACCATAGATGTCCATAGAAGATCATGTTTGAGACATTGCACACATCCTATAGATATCTATATTTCTCCAAACAACGTTACAAATACGTACCATGGATAATCTAAGTCCCATCCAGATCACGTTGCTCTAACGTTGAAAGGATGTTGCAGCTGGACATAAGTAACCTCTAATAGATGTTCTTTTTGGGGACGCAGGAGGTCCATAGAACATCTAGTGGATCTTTCCTGCTGACGCTATAATGAGCTGTATACCTGCGAGTGCCACAGTAGATGTACTATTGAGTACAAATGAAATGCGAACAGCAGAGTGTGTGGCCAAAACGTAACTAAAAGCACAGTGTGTGGCGTTGGCCAGCGATGATTGTACACATGCATGTGGTTTCGATGCGGAGTGCGGGGCTGCTTGTCCTAGTGCGTATTATGTCACTAGCTGTATTTTGTTGGAAGCTTGTATTCTCACCCCGCCATTGCAGTGCCATTCCCATCTGTGATTACTTTTAAGGTGGCTATAGCACTGTTGTTGCGCATCCAATGCAATACATTTTTCGTGCTATTCAAATTACGATTAGACACTGGCAGCTTTGATGGTGGTAACAAAAGCAAAGCAATGCACGTTAGCAAGCTGGGTGCATGCCAGCTATATCACGCTACAGGTGTAGCGATGGTGCTAGTCACCATAACACTGTACTGCCAGGTGGGTATGGCACTGCCCGAGGAGAGATGAGAAAACAACTTTCGGACAAAATACGGGTGACGTTTATCGCAATAGAGCGAGCAGCGCTGCACTCTTCCTCGAGAACTACATCCCCACGCACGTACACAACGACTGGCCGACGACATGCACAGTATACCTTTAGTTATGCTTCGGCCACACACTCCGCTGTTCGCATTTAATTTGTCCTCGATGGTACATCTGCTGAGGCACACTAATGGCACAGTTACCCCCATTGTCGGCATGTAGCTGGTGACTTTGCTTGAAATTTTTTGTTAACGTGTGAACGTGAAAATATAAACTGCAACACTTAAGGTGAAATCCTTAGATGGCTCAATGGTCGAAAAATCCGATATCCAGCTTTGCAGCACCAAAATTGGGGATTGAACCTTCGACCTTTAGTGTTAATTAGGTCGAAGCGAATTACGGCATAGTTCATTAAGATAGAGTTAATTGAGGCACTCTAACCCACGGCCTTTGTTGGGAGTCGAAACCACTTGGAGATATGGGCGAACCGGCCACATTTCCAAATTATCTCCAAGTTGGATTCCAATTGACATGGTGAAGGTAGAGTCGAACCCACTACCTTGGGTGTTCATTAGAGCGAAGTTACTTAAGGCAAGTTAATTACAGCAGAGTTAATTAAGGCACTCGAACTCTCGAACTTTGGTGGAAGTCGAACCCACGACTTTTGGTGTTAATTAAGACAAAGTTAATTAAGATAAAATTAAGGCACTCAAACCCTCGACCTTTGGTGGGAGTAGAGCCCGCAACCATTGGTGTTAATTATGACGAAGTTAATTAAGGCACTCGAGCCCGCAACTTTGGTAGGAGAAAACAATAGAAGTAACAACGCATGCGAATGACAAATAATTTAATTAATGCTTCGTGAGTGCGCAGGCTTCTGCCTTCATCCTCTTCAGTGTTCGCTAAAGTGACTGTCAACTTTTATATATAGTTCTAGCACTCATCAAAATGCGAAAACTGTGCTACGAAAACCGTAAATCCGCATTTTGATCATTATGCATCATTACAAATCCTGCAATGGATAAATGAAAAATAGTGAGTTCAGTAAGCACTAGGTAAAGAACACCAGTGAAACTCATAATGTCATACCAATGTTACTTTTTTTTTATACAACTGATAAAGCCTTATTACAAAAATGATTGGCCCCCAGCCACGCACATGTATGAAATTATTCACTACATGTTCTCGCTGTATACAAACAGGTTAAACGCGGATCCAAAAAAAAACACGTAATCAAAAACAGATTCTTGAAAATTAAACTTTATTAAAACACAAGTAACGAGTAGGCACAAAATTACTAGTAGGCACAGTGCCACAATTACAATTAAAAAGAATAAAACTGATTAGTAAGAGGTAGTATCACATACTAATTAATGACCAAAAGTGCATGGCCTGCTTGCCAGCACCTGCTTCTGGGGCCACCGGATTCAAGATAGAAAGCCAGTACTTTCTAGCTGCATTGAAAAATATATGGTAAAATAAATTCCACGCAAGCAGAATCCAGAGATGGAATGTTCATCTTGATAGGCAACTTGGTCAGGCAGCTTCTCAGATCACAAAAGTGCCAATAACATAATGCTGCCAGAGACTTAAAGATAGGCATTGCAAATGAGAAATATCCCTGACACTTGAAGAGGAACGCTGGAAACCAAGTGATACAAGCATGTGCGAAAATTAACCATCAAAACATTGCCTCCAGAACATTCCCGTAAGCGCTCCGCAAGGCGAACAAACGTACCACAAATAGCAGTCAGAAGCACAGCTGTAAATTTCAGCACGCAACTGTACAGTTGTGCCTAGTATATACGTACTTGGGCCATGGTCAACCGCACAAAAGTCGAAAAGACACAAATAAAGCACACGCTGCTCGCGCCCGGAACATTGCTGCGCACTTGCATCGAAGCGCGTGTTGCTGAATTGATATCAGTGGCGATGCGAAGTCAAAGCTATTGCCGAGTTCAAGCTTCTTTTTTTTTTTTTTTTGTAGCGTTAGCTACACTGGCCTAGCCAAGCCCGTTTCGCGCGGCACATCAAGAGCCGTGCTGCGCATGCGCAAGGATCAGTGATGTCACACGGCTTGCGCACCGGAGCTAGGGTGGCTAGAATCCGCCTTTTTCATTTTCCTGTGCTGCCCTCTGCCGCGCTCCGCTGGAAACGTTTTGGTAGGGTGCTGGGGCTTTCGCCGGTTGGTTTGTGAACCTGCGCCCGTGTTAAGTGCGCATCGGTTGTGCGTTTCGTGGATCGCGAATAATTATTAATGGCTTCTGGGGGGCAGCATGTCGTTCCTGGAAGCCATGTAGCACTCACCAACTATATACATGTAGGGTGAGCAGGCCTGAGTGTGCTGTTTTGTTTACAGTGCGGCCGATAAAGGCACGCTGAGTTCCCTCTGCCGTAGCGGCTGCTTTGGAGTTTGTTGGCGCTAACTCCTGCACTTGCACCTCGCTTTCTTTGTAATTCTTTTTACACATTCTTTATACATGTCGCATCCTTCCGCGTCGGATTTAGCAAAGCGATGCACTTGTTTACATCGGCATCTACAGCCACAGATCGTCGTTAGCGTCAAAAAAATGGGGGAAAGGTGCATATATGAAAAGGCGCTGATATGAAAGAATGTCAAAACGTAGAATAAAACACATATCTGCTCATATGAGCCGCGTTGTTCCATCGTGAGACGAGTCAGTATGAGCGGCTGAGTCACTTAAACAATGGCGACTGTGATCCAGTTACAAATATTCGGCTGTTAATTTATTACTGATTCTCGCTTTTCTTTAACTTCGCGATAGTTAGTTTGCGCGTGTCATAAAGCATTATTAGAGCAAACTGTGCTCGCATAAGCGCTCATTTAAAGGCCGTGTTGTTCTCCTGCACAAACGCGGATACCATCGCTGACACCGTTGGTATATAAATGAGCGAAGCGGCTGTTTATGCTGCTGTACCGAATGTACCGTCTCTTGTTTCGGGTTTCACGCAGAGATAAAGAGTACATCTCAGGAATTAAGAAATGTGTCTGCATGCCAACACGTAAAAAACCCACCCATCTACGTTGCGAATACGACCGGCAGCCTAAGGGAACGGTGACGTACAGATGTTGGCACAGGCGTTGGGCACAGCGCTGTGTCCCCGCTTGCAGCTTATTGTGTACGCGGTGATCGAAGCGAAGGGTAGTTTATTTCAAATCGCTAAGGCTAGAATTGGACTATAAAAGCAGTTTCCTTCATTATAACTTTCTTACTTTTCAGTACCGGTCCGCCGGTGGCGGGTGCGCGAACTCGACGGCGCCAGGTCTAACCTTCGCTGAACAGGATCAGCATTGGCTCAAACTTATGTGCACGGATTGAGAGGGTCGAATCTTGTGCATTTCAACTTCGTAGGCATGTCTTGACTCACTTTGAGCGCGATTATTTATATATACTAACGAAGCCGTTGCGGCTATCGCGTTATCGGTTCGACGGCCCATCGCACGGGTTTCGGTCCAACGATGGTCGGCACGCTGATTTTATCGGTGCCGTCGACAAGAAAGCCCGTCGCAGTACGGCAACTCGCGCTCGTCGGTTACGTCTTGTAGGCCTGGTATGATAAAATGGTCTCAGCGACACAGTGCTGAATTGTCGGCCAATCGTAGGCGTGAGCGTCTTGTCGGTCGCGTATCGACCCAGTGTTACCGCGCCTTGAACGAGTACGTGAAGTCGGGCACACGCTGCCACTACCAGCAAGCGAGGACCGACGCTGCAAGAAGTCTTCGTCAGCAACGTGTTTTTAAGTGTCGTCCAAGTGTAACGCAGGGGTTTATCGATAAATTTGCTATTACAGCCATCAATGCAAGGCGGCAACTACGTGGTTCCCTGTGCAGTCTGGACGAAGCCCTCACCACTTTCTGTTAAAAGTGGAGTTGCAGTCTTAAGCTACGCACGTTTTCGGTACCGCACCGACGTCGAGCTACCAGTGAAGTTTCAACGAGGTACACAGCACGAGTTTGCACTTGGCAGTAGCGCGCGTGCGAGCACATTTTTTTTTTCGGGGGACGTTTCCCCGAGACGGGGCCGCACGGCCGCGCGCGGGACCCTTCCAAAACGTTTCGCGACTAATCCGCCAGGGCAGGGCGCATGCGCCGTAGCGCCATGAAAAAGGCGGATTCTAGCCACCCTACCGGAGCTACCTGCGCGCCGATTTTGTTTTGCTTGTTTATTTTATTTTAGTTCTGTTAGCTGCCACCGCGAAACGTGGCGCCACAACTTACCCCCATGTAAAACCCCTATATTTATAAAAGTAGCGCCATCCACTTCCCTCCTCCTCCGTTCCACTATCGCGCTCGGCGCGACCAGCGCGATCGAGGCGCGATATCGACAGTGGCGCCGCCTGCGTCGGGCCTGCCGTGGCAGACGACAGCTAACGCGCTACCAGAGGAAATCCGAGGAAAACTTCGATCGCGCCCTGCGGAGACGTTTTTGAGGCGCGATTTTGCTTCGTTAGTCAGTAACTGGTCTTAATAATGCCGTTTTGGAAGTAGCAACGCGACGATGCGAGACGGCGCAAATATCAAGTGTGCAACAAGCGTTTGCGCACGCCGGATGGTAAACAAAAAAAGCCTTTTGCCCTCGCCTTGTCGGTTGCGGCAACTTAAGGCGCAGCAGCATGCCATCACAACGAAGTTCTTGTCCCTAACACGTTTGATCCGTTTGTGCGTACAGCACTTTCGTCGCACAGGCCCGAGAATGGCAGTCGGAGCGCGCTGGAAAGAAAAAAATATACAAAAGCGCGACGCGAACTTCCACGTGACACGGATTGGCCAATGGGGGAGCGGAGGAGGCTGGGGCGACAGGAGGCGGCTAAGAGAGGGCGAGGAGAAAGCGCCGGGGTGAGCGCGGTGGCGGCAAGATCTAAGAATGGCGCTACTTTTATAAATATAGGGGCTTTACCCCCATGCCATAGCCTCCTCGATAATCGTTTATCGAGGAGGCTATGCCCATGCCCAAACGCTCGGCGTGTAGTTGTATATGGGTGTTCTGTGGTGTAGTTGTATGTTGTTGTTCGTCTGCCCATAGAGAAAGAAAAAAAAGTTAACTTTTTTTTCTTTCTCTATGGTCTGCCATTTTCCACGTGTTTTTCAGTCGTGTTCTTAATTGCTACAAAGTGTGCTCGCGCAGCTTAAACAGCGCTTTCGAAAGCACTGGTCGCAACAGCGATGGTTTACTGTTGCGTGCCGTTTTGTAAATCGAGCGGACGGACATCTGCTGGCATCTCATTTCACGAGTTTCCTGTCACTGATGTGCGCGTACTTTGGCTGAAGAAGATATCTCGCCAAGGCGAAGGTAAGGTGCTGTTAAAGGATAGCGGCCGGTAATAGCATGTATGTCATTCCCAGCAATATTGTCAAAACAGTAGTCTGTATGACTAAAGAGGATGCGTTCATTGTAATTCGTTCGGTGCTCGCGGCTTTACAACTCCGAGCAACACCAAGCCAAAGTCTCGAAAGGTGTTGAAAGTTTGAGCTTGAACCAATAAAATGTACTTCCTGACACATCTGTCCATTTCACATTGCGTGAAGTGTGTTCCTTCTGCATGAGCATTTTGCTTAGTTCAACTGAACTACACATGGATGTGTTTTCTGAAGTAGTGGGGTTTAACTCTGAATTTATGGTTTATGAGGGACACTGCAGTGAAGGGTCCTCGTGAGGGAGGTGCAGCAAAGTATTCCTGAAAAGGTAACCAGGTTAATTCCAATCATCTGAAATGCTCACGATTGAATTCATTGCAATGAAAAAAAAAAGATGCCGGGAACTAATTAGCCTTAGCATAATTGATCTCGTAACTCGGTACGAATAATTGCATTGAAAACCCGAACTCAGTAACCCGAGACGCAGAGGGTGTGGCGGAGTGTGCAGCGAGAAATTAAAATTTGCACATTGGAGTTTCTGCACTCATCTGTATCAAACGGGGGGTGGGGAGTAAATCGCCCGCCCGCAAAACCCGCCAAAATATTCAACTTAATTAGTTCTGTGACGAAGCATGCAAGACTTCTTCGCCATGGAAACCTTTAAATGGCATGCCGCAGAGAGTAAATAAAAGTGCGACAAATTTTTTTACATGTAAGGGCGAGATCCTGTGAGAACCGCTTGCTGTGCACCGCAGAGCTTCGACTGCTATTCTCATCCCGCATATCTACTCTATTAGCGAAGATGCCGTGATGGTGGACGCGTGGAATTGAATGCGTATTTACGCAGAGCGACAGCAGCAACTGTTTTTACGGTGCGCACACAAAACCGCGCTTGGGAACAGTGGGCAGTGCTGAGCTAGGTCGACGTAGTCGCAAGCGGTCAAGGTGTCTACTACACATTTTGGCCTCGTCTGGGCGCATTAATTGAACAGAGAACCATTTCTAACAAATTTTTGCAAGTACTTAAATAAAAGAAAACGAAAACACCAGGCACGGCACACTGTACTGACTAACAACGCGGTCGCCGTTCCGAAGTGTTTCGACCATTTCTAGTTGTCGCGTCGTCTGCTATGGATGGATGGATGGATGAGGCTGAACCCTTTAAATCGGGCGGTGGCATACGCCACCTAGCCATGGCTATTAACATAATTTGTACTTTGTGGTGGGTGAAATTTCACCCCTGCCTTAATTTTATCCACCAATCAGATAACCTCTGTTTGGTTATTTCTACCCGCTTAAAGTCTATTTTGCCTTCACTGTCCCTAAACCCCAATGCTTTGAAAAAATCAGCCCCGTTGCCTTGCACTGTAGGGTTAATCCCCTTACAGAAAAGTATGAGGTGTTCAGCCGTTTCCTCTTCTTCTCCACACGCACAGCACAACGTGTCTATACCTTGGTACTTGACTCGGTGCATCTTAGTCCGCAATACTCCCGTCCTGGCTTCAAACAACAAAGAGCTTCCCCTAGAATTATCGTAGATATTTTCTTTGGTAATTTCTTGCTTGAAAGTTCGGTATGTTCCCAGTGCTGATTTCGTCTGCAGCGCTGTTTTCCATAGACCCCTCTCTGTTTCCTTAACCTTTTTCTTAACCGCTGTTTCCTGGTTTGCACCCCTCCTGCAGTCCAAATATTTGATTGACAGTTTTCTGGTCAGCTTCCTCCATTTTGTATCAACATTCCTCATGTACAAATAACTGAAAACTCTCCTTGCCCACCGCTTTTCTGCCATCTCTCTCAATCGCTCCTCAAATTCTATCTTGCTGCTGGCTTCCCTGCCCTCGAATGACGTCCATCCAATGTCACCCTGTACCCCCTGATTTGGTGTATTTCCGTGTGCTCCGAGAGCCAGTCTACCTACCCCTCGCTGCTTAACTTCCAACCTTGCTCGAACCTCTGATCTCATGCACAGGACCGCATTGCCGAAAGTCAAACTAGGGACCATCACCCCTTTCCAAATCCCTCTCACCACTTCGTACCTATTGTAATTCCACAGTGCCCTATTTTTCATCACAGCTGCATTTCTGCTACCTTTAGCCGTCACACATTTTTCATGTTCCGTTAGGTACTCAGCCCCATTGTTTATCCACACTCCAAGATATTTGTACTTATCCACCACCTCCAGCGTAACCTCCTGTATCCTATGCTCGCTGCCCTGATTATCATTAAAAGTCATGACTGCCGATTTTTCTTTACTAAACTTCAAACCTAAGCTATCTCCCTCTTTACCACAGATGTCCATTAATCTCTGCAAGTCTTCCTTGCTGTCAGCCATAAGTACAATGTCATCTGCATACATCAGTCCTGGTAATGACTGTTTAATCCATTCTCCCTGCTTGAAATAGGAAAGGTTGAAGCCAAGTCCGCTCCTCTCTAATTTTTTCTCCAATCCTTGTAAATACAGCATGAACAACAGAGGTGACAGAGGGCACCCCTGCCTAAGCCCCTGCTGTATCTCTATAGGCCCAGATACCTTGTTTTCCCATTTTATAAGCACCCTGTTACGTTTATAGATATCTTTTAAAATATTTCTTACTCCATCTTCCACATCTAGAGTGCCCAGCATGTCCCACAAATCCTTTTGGATTACACTGTCATAGGCTCCCTCAGGGGCGGATCCAGGTTTTTTCTGAGGGGGGGGGGGGGGGGGGTCATCTTCTGTCAATGATGATGATGATGATAGTAGCCTTTCTTATTTACCGAAATTTACCGTTTTTGCTCACGATAAACCCGCGTTTTATACGGCTAGAGCAACACCTGGACCCGCCGTGGTTGCTCAGTGGCTATGGTGTTGGGCTGCTGAGCACGAGGTCGCGGGATCGAATCCCGGCCACGGCGGCCGCATTTGGATGGGGGCGAAATGCGAAAACACCCGTGTACTTATATTTAGGTGCACGTTAAAGAACCCCAGGTGGACAAAATTTCCGGAGTCCCCCACTACGGCGTGCCTCATAATCAGAACTGGTTTTGGCACGTAAAACCCCATAATTATATTTTTTAACACCTGTAGCCCTCCGTGGTGGCTCAGTCAGCTCAGGCGTTGAGCACGCGATCGCGGGATCAAATCCCGGCCGCGGCGGCCGCATTTCGATGGAGGCGAAATGCAAAAAAAAAAAAAAAAAAAAAAAAACGCCCGTGTTCTTGCGTTGTAGTGTAGGTTAAAGAACCCCAGGTGGTCAAAAATAATCCGGAGCCTTCCACTACGGCGTGCCTCAAAATCAGAATTGGTTTTGGCACGTAAAACCCCAGAAAGAGGAAGAACACCTGTAGCGAAGCCAGGTATCAGTTTCTCCGAGCTTATAGGAAAAGGACGTTACAATACAACCATGTGCTTGGCGGCTGCGCCGGATAATACAAGGTGTTCAAAACTAAGCTTTATGGTTTTCTTAAAATTAGGCACTGGGAGGCACGCGAAGACCACCTGTGCAAATAAGTTATGTGTCTAAGGGGGCACAAAGTGAAATGATAATTATCGCTATGAGCAGCCCAATTAACTAAAATTGAACAATTACTTTTGGTTGACTGCAGTAATTGGGTATGTTTGTATTGAAAACTTAGAGACAGTCGTGTTTCTAAACAGTATCAGTCGGAAGAATTATTCTAGCGTGTCCGTGCTCCGAGATATCCGACTCCAAATTTCAGTTGTCGTACTGCGCAGAATAATCGAGTCGACGCGAGAGCGGTTTATGCTTTGCGTTGCTGTGGAAGGGAGGCATTTTGGACATTTTTAGGGCATTCACATCTTGATGGGTAAAATGTTCTCATGAGATTTGTTCATGACAACACCAAACTTAAAGCGGCAGTATGAAATATTCGTTAGCAACTTAGCATAGCTAAAAAGGTTTCTGCTGTTGATGGTGCAGTTGTTGCTCTTGCTTTCAATAAAAGTTACAATACTTGGAAATCAGCAGTCACTTTATTTGCGTAGCCCAGACAAGGACCATGCCCGGTCGTCTAGTCACCATTACGCATGCGTACTGCCCTCCGGCTTCTCGCTCGCGCCATTATCTCGGCATGGCATCTGCCGCCATCTTTACAGGCTGCGCGGTCGCGGGTTACGACAGCGGTTACGGGTTCTTAGATTTTAGGGACGAAGCCCCTTATAGCGGCACCCGTTCGTCCCCGTCGTCGTAGTAGTAGTGTGTAACCAGTAGTGTGTAGCCAGTCTGAGAAAAATGAGAAAAAAAATTCCGTAGTTGTGTCCGTAGCGCGGAATCGAACCAGGGACCCCTCGCTTCCGAGCGCGCGGCGTTAGCCCACTACGCCACGAAGCGAACATGGACACACGCACCACGATGGCAATAAATACCCAACATTAACGAAAGGCCGCGTTTCTAGCGCGTTTCTAACGCGTTTGTGCTAGTGCGTTACGGCCCGTGTAAGAAGCTGGTGTAAGACGCTGTGGCCTCTCCGCCTTACCTTCAACGCGTTTCGAACGCGCTGCCCAAAGCGGTGGCAAGTCAAGTTCAAGTCGAGGAGCGTTTATGAATACGGGGGGTATACTCTCTCAGCAGTCATGTGATGGCGTCGGCAAACGCGGTGCACGTTCCGGCATGTGTAAATGGCTGCGTAAGACGCTGTGGCCGCTCCCCCTTACTAGAGAGTACTGCACGTTTCTAACGCGTTTGTGCTAGCGTCCCCTTAAGCGGGAGATCCGATGATTCCCTCCGGAGCTTCGCCCACTCATCATCATTCACCCCTTGGATATGCTGTGATTTTTTTTTTCATTTCGCCAGCCGTGAGGGGAAGGGGGGCAGTTATCTTTGCCAATGCCTCCGCCGCGTTGTATGGCGCTGAGCCGTGCTCCCTCAAGGGCTGCAGAAGATAGCGCCAACCTTTCCCTTTCCCTCAAGAACCGCTTATCATCCGCGTTGTCAGACTAAACGCTGCACCCAACAGCCGCGTCACATCAGGGAGGAGCTTTGCGCCGATCCTCACTCTCTTGCATGCATAATCATGCGAACGACAATTAAAATTTGGAGTTGGATATCTCGGAGCACAGACACGCTCGAAGAATTCTTCCAAGTGAAACTGTGTAGAAATACGACTGCCTCTAACTTTTGAATACAAACATACACACTTACTGCAGTCAATAAAAAGTTAATTATTCAATTTTGGTTAATTGGGCTGCTGACAGCGATAATTATCATCCCACTTTGTGTCCGCCTGGCCACATAACTGATTTGCGCAGGTGGTCTGCATGTGCCGCCCACTGCATAATTTTAATAAAGCCATAAAGCTTAATTTTGAACACCCGGTATATCTAGCCTGTATTGTTTCTTGAAATAAAATTTGGGATGATCTTTTGCAGGTTCGTTATAAATGCGTAAGCACGGGTTCGTCTTTGGAGTTCTGTTGGGACACCTTGATTTCCTTAAGGAGATTCTTTGTGTTCGGCTGAGACACCTTCGTTTGCTTTGGAGGACTAACTCCCGTATTCTCAAACAGTCCTCGACTCGAAGCTCTTACTCCACTCTACCTTGTATAGCACAGCGCCGCTTCTCGACTGATAAGACGCGACAATTCTCAAGAATTCCCGTGAATGATCATGAAGCTCAGTGACCACTTCTGTGGAGGGCTGGCGGTGCCATCTTCTCTCTTGAGTTGTGGTGGTGTGTTGACTAGAGGAACGTTCTTGAATACGGGCGTAACGCTCCGCTCCAACGCAGCAACCACTACGCTGGTTGTTTACGATATGCGAATCACCGCGTATACATGAAGACTCACGACGACACCTACAAGAATAACGATGTGGCTTAGTAGCCGAGAGCGCGAGCCAGCGTCTTCATGTTTTGTTTCCCACGCGACGTCATCCTTTTACACAAGGCGCGCATCTGCTCCCGTTTCTCTAACCACGCGACGCCATCCTATGGCCCGCGCACTGGCGTTGGCCGCTGACGTCACGCTCCCCCACTTCGCAGCCGCGGCTCGAGGCTTCGCCCCGCTCCGCGAGAACGCCCACTCAGATGAACGGATCCGGCGGGCTTGAGCCTCCTATGCTTAATGTAGGACAATAAAACTGCGAAGTTACAATGAAAAACTTGTAGCGTACGAACGGCACTGTGCTCGCACTGGATATTGTCAACGTGTAACTGTGATCACAATGAGTGCTACAATTAAAGAAAACTTGCCTATGCGTTGTTCTTAGTTTAGCTGTTAGTTGTTATTATTTATATATGAACACTTCAGCGAGAGATCTCTTTCATTAAGCGGGTTGGTCGCGGAACCGATGACAGCCAATGAGGTAACCGTTGACACCCCAAGTGGAAACTAAGTTAATCAGGCGCGAAGGCGCTCGAGCGGACCTTGGCGTGCTTGCCAAAAGGGACGTCCCCTTGTTCATTCGACGCCACCGACGGGACGAGTAAGGCACGGCAGGCACCAGGAGGTCCAAGGTGTTCATGAGAAAAAATAACTACGGCAACTTCGCGACACCACACTCCTACGGAATACAACTAAGCCTGTGAGCGAGCTAGCTTTACTTCTACATGGCTGATACCACTGGTACTCGCGAAAAATACTTTTGAAGAATGCTGGTGGCCATATATATATATATATATATATATATATATATATTTTGCGACAGGGCCATCCCCTGTCAGCGAGGGGGCGATGCAAAAATCTGAGGGGGGGGGGGGGTCAGGACATCCGGACATCCCCCCTGGATCCGCGCCTGGGCTCCCTTGATATCCAGAAATGCGAGCCATAGGGGCCTGTGTTCCTTTTCTGCTATTTCAATACACTGTGTCAATGAGAACAGATTATCTTCTAACCTTCTTTGTTTCCGGAACCCATTTTGTAGTTCCTCCAGCACCTCCTCGCTCTCCACCCATGCCTGCAGTCTGTCCTTTATAATCTGCATCACCACCCTGTAAACCACTGACGTCACTGTTATGGGACGGTAGTTGTTTATGTCGGCTTTGTCCCCCTTTCCCTTATATATCATGCTCATCCTGCTCAGTCTCCACCCGTCAGGGGCTTTACCGTCCATTATCATTTTGCTCACTGCCTCTCTTAATGCTTTCTTAGATTTTGGGCCCAATGTCTTTATCAACATAATTGGGATGCCATCAGGACCTGTCGACGTGCTACTAGGAACCCTCTTCTCTGCCCTTTCCCACTCGCTTTGTGCCAGTGGAGCCACTGCACTGACTAGTCCATCCTCACCTGATTGAGCACATGCTATGTTTCGTTCTTTAAATTTTTCTGTCATCATTGTTCTTATATGTTCCATTGCCTCATCTCCCTCTAGTCGAACACATTGAGCTGTAACTATAAACCTCTGCTCTAGGCTAGTCTTATTACTGAAGGTAAGTAGCTATGGGGGTAAGTAGTGGCGGCCTCTCGCGACATTTTTGGCAACTGCCCGAGCACGTGACTTTCAGAAGTGGAGTCACGAGCTGCCGTATAGAGAGGGCCGGTATGAGCAGGTCGCCAATTTATAGAGGAGGTCGTGGAGCCGGCACCTCTCGCGCATTCCGCCGCCGCCGGTCTGCGCATTCCAGAGGAGTGACGTCGTAGCCGTGGTAGACGCACTGGCGCCGGCGCGCGCTCGCTGTGCAGCACAGAACACCCATACAAACTTAGAGAAGGGAAACTGTACCTTCCACAGTGCAACGGAAATAAGCGTAGCGGTGGCGTTGTGAACTAAAGTATGCGACCGAGAGATGGCGTTGGCAGAACCGAAACTAATATCATCATCATTACGCAGTGAGCAATATGGCCGCTACGGTAGCGGTTCGTAGGGCTCGTCGCGCTGCTCGCTCGCTGGTTTTGGGCGTTTTGTTACCGCTTTCGGGGCGGTATTCGTGTGTACTGTACTCTAACATGACTACAGATCTTTTCATTATGTCGCCAGGTGACCGAGAGGCCTCAACTGCCAATAAAACACTTCAAACAAGTAAGCTCACATTGTTTATTGTCAATGGTGAATGAGGCAGTACATGCTCACAATTTTCGTACAGCTCAGGTGGACTTAATGTTGTCCGTCACTGAGTTTACAACATACAGAAACACAGATAACCATCTATTTATCGGGACCCAAAGCTGAAATCGAGCGAAGTTTTCTCATCGTGTTCGACGTGCCGTAAAGCAGGGAGAACGAAGGTTCAGACAGTGATATTTATACGTAGCTACCCTCGTACTTGTATTGCGTACAGTGCTGCTTGACGTTTTATATTCTCTGCGTTCGACGATTTCAGCTAGAATAAAGGAAGGAACACAAAAAATTGCTCGGCAAAAATGTACTGTCAGCAAGATAAGCTCGAGCTGCAATGTCTCATTGCTCTTATAACACATTGGCGAGAGGCACGAAGTGTAGGAGGAGGGGGGGGGGGGGCGTTATGCTAAATTTTACATCACATTTTCTGCTCTTGATATTTTTCTGCTGCACATATAGTGTTCAGGTGCGGCAGCAAAGGCTTTGACACAAGTGGAGTACTTGTAAGGAAACCAAGGAACGTTATGGAGACAGCAGTGCTTACAAGGACTTCTGGAAATATTGTGTGAATAAACAAGGACACTAAATCAACATATAAGCAAGCCCAATTAATGCTCACACATCCTTGGAAAATGGAATTTGTGGTTTCATGTTGAAAAAGAATCTCGGTATATGTATTCAAACACAGCAAAGAGGTTGCAAGGAGATGAACACTTCAGTTGAGTAACAGGTGAGTAGGGGAAGCCTCAGCTTGGAGCCAGCGTTTCACCAAGCAAACATATTTGTGAGGGCCGAGACGAAGACAAGTTCCCACGCTGAGGTTTCCCTTGCTCGTTCACAGTTGATTAGCTGAATGTTAAGCTGAACTTATTCTGCGAGTACATTTCAAAATATTTTTGGGAGCACACTGTGCGCAGGTTTTGTCATCTGCTGTTTGAAGAGAAAGAAAATTTGCTTTTAGTGATTTCTCAAGTTTGTGAAGTGTGAAATAGGCTGGCCGGTTGTGTGAGCTTGCCTTTTCTAGCTATCTCTTATGGTGCAGTACTAGCCTAGTTATTAATTTCATGCAAACTGTATATGAGCCTTTTGTAGTAAACAAATGTAAAATCATGCGCATTTCCAGATCTAATTCTAATCCTAGCGCTTGCCATGCTAACGTTCCCTTAGATTTTGTCATGTTATATAAATATCTCAGTGTACACATTACAAATAACTTAAATTGGACCAATAATATAGAGTACGTCATTAGCAGTGCTAATCACATGCTCGGGTACTTATGGCGCAACTTTTTCAAAGCACTGTCTACTTTAGAACTACAGCTTTACAAGACTAATTCGCTGGAAACTTGAATATGCATCTGCAATATGGGATGCCAGTCGCGTTAATCTTATTACTTCACTTGAACTAGTACACAGTAACTCTACTCCGTTTCATTATTTCTAATTATAACCGTACCGCAAGTATAACTTCAATGTAAACTGGCCTAGCACTCATTCCACTAGCTAATTGCCGGAAAGTCGGCCATCTTTCGCTATTTCATAAAATTTTTTGTCACACCACACTTCATGACGACTTCATACTGCGGCCTCAGTGCATTTCAAACTGAGTCGATCATCGCAGTAAGGTAGGAATTGATTCATGTAACACGAAGTCTTTCTTTCATGCCCCATACATCTCAGAAATGGAACCACCAAGTATCGTAGCCATCACAGATAACAAACTTTTTTTGCAAAACATTAGCTAACATTGTATAATCAGGAGAATCATTATGTTACAAGAACTCACTGCACTTGTTTGTTTTACTCTACTACTTTGTAACCACTCCTCTCTTTAATGCCTGTGGCCCTGAGGGTACTTTAAGCAAAAAATAAAATGAGTTTCAATCAACATGAAGTGTCATTTCCTTAAAATTGCACTAAGCGCTTTTGATCATTTTAAAATTCTTTGCATTTTCATGTATCAAATTATCGTTGTGAGGGAGCATGTGATACTTTCTGGTACTAATTAATGCTCGTCAAATTGATTTGCAAAGAGCACATGACAGAGTTTGTGCATTAGCAAGTAGGAGCTTGCTACATTGTTTCTGTTCTGGTCGTCACGGCTATAATGACTGGAAAAGAAACAAGTTGGGACTCAACATGTTACTTCCCCGATTGTCATAAAACGCCCTTAAAAGCAACTAAGCTTGTATGTCAAATTTCTCATTCCCGCTCAGTATGATACAGAACTGTAGACTGCTGTTTTCCTAATAGGGCTCACACCTCTCTATCTGGTAAACTTCCAAACATTTCATAGTGAGGCACGTAGTTCAAGAGGACCTGTTGTCATTATGGTGACGGTTGAGCATCTTGTGGCTTAGCGTGGGCAGCTTGCAGACTAATAATCTCTCTTTTGTCCGTCTTCCTGAAAAGAGAAATGACAAAGCCATGACACACATGCAAGCAAGAAATGGTGAAACAAAAGTTAGTCCCATAAATGAAGAAAAATCACGGTTCTAGTTGAAGTGTTCAGAAACATACCCTGTGAGGATTCTGGCCCTTGATGTTACTTCCAGTGGAGACACGTTCACAGTTGACTTCTATGTCCAGAGACAATAGAGTCCAAAGCGATGACTCCAAATATGAGCAGCGTCTTGGAGGCTGGAGTCGAAAGAAAAAAGCACCTCAATTACTACGGTGGAAGTGTGCGTGAGTTTGTGATTCATGTATGACAGAGAACAGTGCACGAAACGCTCCATGACAGAAAAACGCACAAACACACACACACACAACACTGTTTTGAGTGCATTTCTTTCAGTGGTGTCCTCGTGCGGGCTGTGCTTAGTCAAGTCTCGATTAGGTGACAATTGTTTCTGCCAGATACTAGTAATAAACACAGTCATTTTGTTATGTCTCAAATGCAGTTAATCTAACTGTATCACCAGAAGTACACTTGTCACTAATGTGCAGTGAATTTATCGCGGTGTATCATTTATGCAGAAACAGCCAAAACTTTATTATTTATGCTGTACTCATGTTAGCAATTTTAGCAACTTGGCAAAGTAGCAAGAGCCTCGTTTTAATTGCTTTGGAAGGGCAATGACTTTATAATTATTACTATTTTATACTTTTAAGAAATGACGACAGGAATCTGCTCTATCCGCCTCGCACGCAAAGAAATTCAAAGTTGAAAATGCGAAGCACTGCTTTTTTACTCACCGGCGCACAAGCCCAGGGGCTGCAAGGTTAATCCGCTTTCGTGGGTAGTCTTCAAGCAGACTGTGCTCGGTTCCAGCGATGAATTTTCGTGCTGGCCAGCAATTTTTTTTTTCTAGCAACCAGACGCAACGCGGCCAGACGCGGCAGATCACAAACGGCGGAAGCCGTGCATGCAGCCGCCAGTGAAACGCCGCAGCTGATAAAGTTCACCGTCTTTAAACACGTTCGCTTGGTAGCAGCTATCGAATGTTGGACGCATAAACTGTCTGAGGTATTATTGATATCTAATTAAAATGAACCTGCGTGATGCTGCTCGAAGGAAACGACCACCCCGTTCGCAAATATAACCGCCGTACAATTTGAATCGATAAACGGCACGGACTGCAATCGATACCAGTGGGCTGCCGCTGATCACATGTCAGTGAGGCCTCAAAACCTTTATTCAAGTAACAAAGCACGGACTTTAATAACAGAAGTCCAATAAAAACAATAGACTGCTTATTTTGTAAACAAATGACACTGTTACTGTGTTTGTCGGTTATTATATGTACATTAATAGCTCAAATATTGAGTCGTGTTGAGCGCCCCTAGCAGAAAAAATACTAACTAAAGTATACGACCAAATTACAGTAGCTCCACTTGCGCGCTTATGCAGGAACGCGCCGCGGTTGATTTTTCGCCCTCTGTGGCCATTTCGTGAACTCGAGAGTTTCCGGGGCCGTGTGCAGTCACCGTCTGACTGCGCTGGAGCCGCTGCGCTTCTGACTGGCGTTTGCCTGTGTGGTATAGCCATGGAGAAGGAGAGCGCAAATGCTGCTCAACAGCGCAGAACGGAGAAGCTTGACTCATAAGAATAATCTTATCTTAAGAATAATCTTAAGAACAAGCTAAGAATAATCAGCTGAACGTTTGCTAACGCTACGTATATCCTGGCATAGCCGAGCTAAGCCACTGCAACGTTTTTCTTTATAAACTGTCGTAATACATCAGCAAGTTAAAGGTTACTTATTTTCAACAATGTACTAATAGATATAACTGAAAAATAAAGCATCTTTGTATGATAAAGAAAATGACGTGACCGAGACCGAAAGCATAGCGAAAAAAGAAAAATGTGGTTGATCCCTCTTATATAGGAATCGGTATAGAACACGAAAGTGAAACGTGTCTTCACAGAAGTAGTGTAATGTTTATTGCACATTGATATATAATGTCTATTGGTGTTTTGTGGCTAAAGCGCCCTTAGGCGTTGATGCACCCACGCTGACGCCTGGTGGCACGTCTCCTCCATCACGACTACCAACGTCGATGACCATGAGCAACCGTCGTGCATATGGAAGCTGCACTACGCTGCACACGCTAGCACAACGCGAAAGACGAAGCACGTAACTGACACACTAATACAACGCGCAAGACAAAGCACGTAACTGAATCGTCACCGAGTCAAATCAGCGCGTACAGCGCGTCGTAATTGCAGCCTCCGCGATCAACTTCAGAAACATTTTCAGAGCTAATTGCGGAGGCCACGCTCCGCTGTGCTGAGTACGGTGAACGCCACCTAGGTGGCGTTGGTAGTGCTTCTTGATGCCAGCGTCCCTTCGAATGCTGGCATCGAGGCGTCGTAGGGCTGAAACCACCGAAGCGTTCACTGTCGGTGCGCGTTAGTGTCATAATGCAGTACTTCTCTTTTATTGCGATAGCAATTATATGGACACTCCAAAGCAGATTTCTGCCGTCGGCGTCGCCGTCGCCGTAGCCGTCGCCGTGAGGTTCCGTATGACGTCAATGGAGATGAAATCGTCGCCGCGCGCCGAACGCTGTATGTGCGCGTGAAAGGGCGCGAGGGACGCGCGCTTTCACGGGGAGTGAACCCACGGCGGAGAACAAACGCGCGTTCTGCGCCGTGCTCTCTTAAGGGCTGCAGAAGTAGGCGTCTCTTTCCTCCTTTACAATCACCATATATGTAAGCAAACGCGCCTTCTTCCGGCCGCACGAAAGGCCGTGGGGGGGGGGGGGGGGGTGAGGGAAGGGAGGCGACGCTTAGCTGCGGCACCAAGTACCTATTTATATCCGAGGCTCCGGCAACAGTCACCAACGCCGCACGCATTTTGTGCGAACGCGGGCAAAACGCTGACGGCGTCGGCAACAGTTCTGCGCGTTGCTGGGGCTGCTGCGTGTCCAAATTTATACAGCTGATAAAACTACTAACCTTACTCCGTATAGCTCTCTACAAATTTGCTATCGCAATTGATGCTTCGCCTTTCAGGTGAAACTGCGACAACTTTTCTGCTCGTAGGCGGCGGCACCGCCCCGAGCTAGAGCGCGGGTACACGGAGGAGTGTTAGATATATATGGCGCGTCTGTGTAGCTCTCTGCAAATGCGTTTGTGGCGCAATGGGTTAAACGCTCGGCGATCTATCGTCGCGGACCGAGAGGTCGTGGGTTCGATTTCCAAATTTTGCATGTTTGTGGAACTTTTTCTTCTGGTTTCTTTCTTTGTATTATGTTCGTGTACATTGTAAGCTGACGTATTTCCGTGACGGAAATACGTCAGTGAAGTCTTGGTGGACCCCGGCATAAAACACTTTCGTGTTAAAATGGCGAAAGTATTGGCATTTGCGCGCGGTGTCCGGCAGCAACGTTACTAGATCTCCAGCAGTGCGTGCAAAGGTCGTGCTAAATCGCAAAATAATTAATTTAATGCTTTTGCTCTCCTAGCTTCCCATTGTTAGGCATTAGAGACAATTTGCTTGTATTTCTGCGGCATAGTGCGTGCATCGACTCATAACGCACAATGTACGATCAATGCACGAGAGCTTTGAATGTGCAAGAGATGTCCAAATCATAAGGACATTAGACGTCCTCTGGATGACCCTTGACTGCCACGTACTAGTCGAACATACTATAGATGTAAACTGGACGTCGTTAAATGTCTTGGATATTTGGTCTTTTGTGGTACATCCAATGGATATTTGTGGTTCACTGGGCAATGGTGACGAGTGGAAGGGGCGAGCAGCCCCAAGGGTGGCTGAAGCAAAAGAAAAATAAAACCAGTTGACAGTTGGGATTCACGCCGTCGAGACGTCTCTCTCTCTCCTCCGCGCGTACGCGCGCGTCCCAACACCATATATGCAAATTCATTTTGACTAAGCAAAGGCACAAACCTGGTTAGCATAGACAGACAGAAGAACTTTATTTTATCCTGGGGGGAGGGTGGACTAGCGACCCTCCTTAGGCGTCACGCAAGTCGGGAACGGGAGTCCAAGACCCCCTGCCACCTCGCAGGCATCCTGGATCGCCCATAGCTGGCTCCGAAGGTCGGAGCTCGTGATGCAGGTGTAGAAGTCGGCCTCGTCGATGCGATGGATCCTGATTTTTTTTCTTTTTGAGCCCAGCTGGGACGTATGCGCGCACTGTTTTCTGTCTGACAAAATTTTACATTAGGCCGACACGGCATGAAACCGTATATTTGGTCACCGTCCCTTTAATTCAAAATTTTCTTTCAAAATTTTTTTTTACGATTGCCCGATAATTCCTAAAATTCGAAGGCCCCTTCCGCATAAGCGAAATCCGTCAGCGACGACCTCTTTGCACAAAAGGTCTAAAGAGGATAGGCAGCAAAAAGTATGCCAAAATTAAAAACAAATAAAAGTGTGCACTGCTTCGAACTGAAAGCGACAGAAACGCAAGGAAAATCAAAGCTTCTGCAAGCAAAGCTTCCATTGAAGTTGCCAGTGGCGCCACCTCTTGGATGCGACGCTGACTGCGTCAGAGGAGCGGCTGAGTAAGCCCACTGCCCCCTTCTAGTACCCTGTCAAAGCTCCATGGAGCTGCGGTAGGGCCTCCGTTCTACCTCCGTCGCGCGGGTAGCGCGGGACCGCTCATTCAGTAGAAAGCGACGGTAGCGTCACGGTAGCGTCGAATAAAAAAAGCCGGAGTCTTCGTTGGACCATTACACTCTATGTCGGCGCATGCAATCTCGGAGGCCATGCATGGAGGCCGACGTTTTTTTTTTTTAATACATTCTACTAGCTAAGCTTTTATGAGCTCTCGTCCATCCGTCATGCTCTACCGTCGAAATAGTGTCAATATCTGCTTCGTTAATATCGACGTTTTTGGGGCTTCTATGGCTAAATATGTTGGTGGCTGGGCTGCCGGGGGTACTATGTGCGTGATTGTGAGTTGCGTGAGCGCTGCGCAGGCAGCCTGACTTTATACAGCGTGTGTTCTCGATATGGTCGAGGACGGCCGGCACATCACCACCAGTTCTGAATTCATTCACCGCATCAATGCCAAAAATTGCAAACTAGTTGCCTGCTTCGTCGTCGTCGGTTTCGTCGTGTACCACGGCGTTATTCACTTGACGTACGGTACGGGTGGCGTTTTCGCGCGTTGGTGCGCACCCGCCAGGAACGCGCGTTTAAGCGCTTTTCGTCTTTAATGCAGTACTTTTGTTCTTGCCAGGAATCGACACGTGCAAGTGGCTGCTGAGCGATGGACGATTTCAAGGCTATCATGTGTGGCAACCGTACGGGTGTATGCTGCACACCTACACCAATGCGTAAGGGTGTTCACTCATTTGGGCCCGCGGGTGGGTATAATTGCCGGACCCTGTTTCAGGGAATCCCGCATGTGCCTGCGATACATCGCCTACTGGGGCGGCGAGAACCACATCGTCTTTGCGGGCGACTCGCGCATCCGCCAGCTGTACTGGGCCTTCGTGCAGCAGGTGCAGCCGTCGCCCGTGTCCCCCCAGCAGGCACACCGGGACCTGCGCTACGAGGAGAAGGACCTGCACCTCGTAGTGGTCAGTGGCACGCGGCCGACAGGGCTCGCTTTCTAAGGGCACAATTTTTGTCCGAGGTCTAAAGAGCAAACAGTATCTTAATTAGCCATTTAAACATCACCGTGCATTCCAGGCCGCTATTAGTGACAACTGTGCTCTAAGTGCCCGAACGTTTTTTTGAAAAGTAAAAGCGGCCTCACTGTAGCTGTTAGTAGTCAGAACGTGGGAAATTCCGGTTGCCATTATGCATTGGTTAAATAGAAATTTTATATGTTGGCACAGAACACCCACATGGTTTTTATAAAGTTGGCAGTGCAGGTATGTGCAAGCAGCTTTGTTGCACTCACCAAAAACACACATTTGTGCCAAAAGTTCCAATTGCTTTCGCTGTGCCATTTTTCTGCGAGTTGAGGATAACTTGATGGAGAGCGAGCTGGCCTTTTTCTCAATACTTGCCAGCTCAAGCAAAAGGCGTTAAGTACTGTTGCCTCTACTGCTCTCATGCTTGTCACGGCGACAACAAATCGGGCACTGAAGGAAGGCATGCACTCAACTACGCTGCATAGAATGCACCATCATGTGTGCCCCTGATTGGCACTGCACTTGCCAGCTGATGGCCTTGACGAGCTGAATTCGGCGCTGCAGGAGAAGACGCTGCTCAGCTGCAGTGGCTGCTCTCTGTTGTGTGGCGTGTGATATTAAAGTTCACGAAGAACTGCATGTCATTCAGCCATTTGACTGCTGCCACCCACAGGAGTGTCAATTTATTGCCTCAGTCTTCCTTTGTGACAGCAGTGAAACTTTGTTATATTTAAATCATGGATAAACACGTTTAATTTTGTCGAGCATGGTGTTCTATGGACATGAAGTTATATTAAAGTTCATTAGAGTGGTGTATTGCGTAGTGTAGTGTGCAATACACACTGTTGCGCAGTTTTGTAATGCCCTCAAGCCTTGAAGGTATTCAGATAAATAAAAAAAACTGGCTTCAGGAAAAAATAGTACATAGTAATAAGAGAAAAAATTCTGACTTCCAACTGATTTTTATTTTTTAGAATCGCAGAATATGTAAACTGGCATCTAGCAGAATGAAACCAGTGATACCAGAGACAAGTGAAATACTTATTGCACAATTGCCCTACAACCCGGCCAGCTCTAGCTGTGATAGTGTGATAGAAGAGGTCACCAATCTTACAAATTCCTTCTAGCATTTCACTTGTTGACTGGAGCCTGTGCCTTGCGAGTGCAACACACCCATCAAGGAGGGGGACACAATTGTGGCAGTGAATGCCAAGATGGCGCTGCACCACATTATGCACCTTATTTCGGTGTTCACGTAGCCTGTCGCTGAGACACCTGCTGGTCTGCGCAACATATCTTTTTACACGCGTCAATAAATGACTCCCACTGCAGAGGGGCTGAAACGTGACTTGATTGCACAGTTTCTCAGATGCACGCTGAGCCGTCTTTTTCCGGCCAGTAGAGTAGAACCCTACACAGAGGCTGGCCTTTGTGACGACCTTTGGCAGCTTCTCAGCCACCACAGAAAGCAAGTGGTTTGGGTAGCCATTGTCTTGTGCCAAGCTGTGATGCACTATATTGGGGTAGGACCTCTTGAGGACATTGGCAAGGCAAAAGTGGTTTTTGGCTCATACATGCAGCAAACGGGCGACATTCAAGTTTATTATATTGAGGTTGAGCTGTTTAATCAAGTGCGCGATTTCAATAACTAGATTTCACTGCTTCTATGAATAAAGACGGGCATTAAATGAAAACTAGTGGTCGAATCGTTGAATTACATGAGGTTGGCCAATAGTTGCCAGTATTTTCAGACTTGTGCACTCGACGGCACTAGGGTGCCTCGATACCACGCTTCTCCGTACAGGGTGGCGACACGTCCTCTTGCGCCGCCATATTGTGTCGGAACACGTAAAGGCGCGCTATGACGGGCAGCAGGAATTAGGTTCTTCGTTTGCTGGCAGAGCAATAATTGTAATTTTCGCAGTTTGAACGCTAACGGGCATTGCAATAAATACATCTCGCCTGAAAAACAGTTGGAGCCCAGCACATAACTAGTCATTTTTTTCACGCTTTCACTTACTCTCACACATTTGTTTCGAAAAAAAATGTTGACACATATGGTGTATAGTTAAAGGTTGTCCTTCAAAAAGGCTGATGCAACTTTGGCTAAAACTATTGCTGAGTAATGTCACGAAAAGCTATAGGACAAAACAAGGTGAATAAATAAGGCAGCATTGCCAATAACTGAAGGTACTGTAGTTGTCGAGATACAAATTGTGCGTGTAAAAGGTAATCATAAAAAGCACGTGGGCGAAAACAGTCTTACATTAGCTAAGTGTCAAAAACCAAGTTCGAGGTCGCGGTTTCGATCACGTCCGCGGCTGCCGAAATTCAATGATGGCAAACTGCAAAAACGCTGGTGTATGCAGCTTTAGAGGCACCTTAAAAAACCCCAGCTGATCAAAATTATTTGATCTACACTCAATAATCAGATCGGTGTTTTGGCACGTAAAATCACAAAATTTATTACTTCTCTAAGTGAAAAGCGATAGCAATGCGCGCGGCCTTTAAACACTGATAAATGATAAATGAACATCGTCGTTGCAGACATCCAGCCTAAAGTACAAGTCCATGCATTTGGCTTGTGAATATTTCCAGCCTGTGGTATATTATATTTCCTGTCTGTCTAAGTATAATGCACAAATGGTTTGCTGAAGAACACATTTGCCTTACGTTCTGTTATGCAAGAACCCATAGATGAGCACAGCAATGCGACAGAGAGCAGCATATAGTGACACATCTCACCAAACGAAAAGGAAAGTTTATTGCCAAAATATATAGCTGTCACTCGAGTAAAACCAGAGGAAGACATCTTCGAAATAACGGAGATGCGCTTCAAGGCGGCTGACCAACACATTCACCTGCCTAGCCACAGGAGGCCAAGCACATAAACTTGAGAGCATTGACAAAACAAAGTTTATGGTATATGCTTTTTACAAACATGGAGACTGGTCAGTCAAAGATTACACCTGCCGCACGTTTTACTTCCATATTCCATTACCGTATTTTCCAGCTTATAAGACGCGTTTTCTTTCTGAATTTTTCGTCGGTGCGTCTTATAGAATGGTGCGACTTATGTAGTTTCGTTTTTTTCAGGAAAACTGCCGTCAAAATCGGATTCGATGTTATGGCCACGCGAATCACGCTGGTTGACTTAATTGTTACGGGTTCTGTGCGCACTATTGAGGTGTTGGGTTCTCATGATTGAGTTCCCGAGCGCCGTGCGAGAAGGACGGAGCAGCAACGCAGGCGGCGGCAGGGCGACCGCGAGTCGACCGACCCCGAAGTCGTCGCATTTACAGGTCACTGTCGATACGGCGCGCACAGCTGCGCAAACTACGCAGTTGCTACCATGGTACAAGTCGCTCCCTCCCACGCTGCCTTCCCGCTTCCCTCCCTTGTGCGCGATTCGGCTCACCGTCGCACGCTTTCACTCGCACGTGCAGCATACGGCGCGCGGGGACGATGTTATCGCCCTTGGACTTTATACGGTACATCGCGGCAACCGCGACGGCAGAAATGCGCCTGGAGTGGAAATATATGGCACCCATATGCTTGCGCGTGACCCGTGTTCACGAAGTGAAGCGTCACTGTATTTTTTTTAAATCGCATAGCGAAGAAACAGGCGCGTCTTATACATCGGTGTGACTTATATACGTTTTTTTCCGGAAAAACTGCCGTTTTGAGGGGGGTGCATATTATACAAAGGTGCGACTTATAGACAGGAAAATACGGTACCCCTCGTTACATCTGACTGGTGCAATCAGTGTGAGTATAATGCCGAGCCACAACACAAAACTCCGGAAGAACATTTTCCTAACATTTCAATGCCCAGTGCATGCGATTGTTGGAAATTACACATAGGGTTCGAGCAGGCTTCTCATTGCTTTGATTAAATGACTATGATGGCAAATGCCTAGTGCTTCAAAAATTTTCTGACGACTGTTTCACACGAAGACACCAATTTAAGCATAATGGCTTAGCAGAACAAGGTTCTTGCAGACTTTTTTCTGCGTTCTCGGTCGCGGGGAAATCCAATCATAGCTGTTGTTTTTTCCGTTTAGCTAGTGCACAAAGGTGTGCAGCAAATGGGCATGACGGAGTGTTTTTAACTATAAGACTGTTGTGCACTTTTCATCTTATGTCGCGAGGCTGAAAAGTAAACTTAGCGGACACGTCCGCAGCACCGTGGAAGTTACAAGCACCAGGCAGCACGATAGCGCTGCACTGACAAATGCCTGCACATGTACGGACACAATGTGGCGGTGGTAGGGCCTGGTCAGAGGGTGTCACCACCCTGTACGCAAAGAGGCGCTCGTTACAAAATTTTATTACTGCACCAAATGCAATGGGGGTGTTTGCCTAGCAGGACTTGGGGCATCTTTGCAGCAGCAGGCCAAAACAAGTCAATCAGAGCTATGGCAAAGCGGGCAAGCAAGCACCAGCACAGCTGATCTGCTCAAAGAGGAGGGTGAGCCCGACAAAGATGCCTGTGATGGACCGAAGTGGCACCAAGGCGCTGCTGAAATGCCCCATGCATTTGGAAACACTGTCTAGGGACAAGAGTAAATGAAACCTTTTGTGTCTTCACATTCTGTGTGTACCAGAGCACGTGGCACGCACTACAATTGAAGAGTCTCAATACAAGCCAAATCCAGAAACGTAGTGTTTGTCTACGTAGTGCACACAGCTGTGAGATGCTGCCAAAACCAAATGAGCCAGTTTACAAAGAGCTCACAGTAGGAAATTTCGAATAAAGAACACCGCCAGTTCCAATCAATATGAGCCAGTGGGTCATCTTATAAGACGCCACGTGTGTAAACAAATCGTACGGTGCGCAGACTGCTTTTCGGGTGGGCTATTTTTGCTCTTCTTGTGCGTTGGTGGGATGGAGAAAGACTGCTACCATGCGACCAGTCACGTTCAAGGACCCGGGAAACGAACTACAGGTGATGCAGTAAAGGGGCGACAGTTATTTGTGGGCTAAGTTTGTGTAGCGCAAATAAACAGGACAATAAAAAACACAAAACGATGTGGACAAAGTGCACAAATCAGCAAAACGTTTCTAAATGCAGTCTTGTCACAGATGTGTCTGTGAAAACTTTGCATTGACACTAGCTGCTCGTCGTTCAGTGCGACATTTAGCTCGAAACTCCGTACCAAAGCTGAGCAAGAAAAAAAAAAAAATTGTGTTGCCGGTAGGCAATACTCGTTCATAAAGTGTCAAGTTAATTGTGCTGGTTGCTGCTAAATGTTGTTTGCAAAACTGATAAAGGCAAGGGACTTCATTAACTTTTTTTTTCAATCGGCATGACACTGAGTTATCTTAAAATAACGATATTAAAAAGAAAATGAGCTGTAAGTGCTGTTCCATAACTATAAAAACTAAGTCCAATCTTAAAGCGAGATTTATTGTTAAAATATCAGCATAATTTTTGCTTACTGACCTTGTGATAGCTTTTGTTTCTTCTACAGTCATGTCTCGTTAATATGGACGCTTCCATTTCCCAGGAAAATCGTCCATAATGGGAGTTGTCTATAATAACGAATCAAGATAAAAAAAAGAAACATTAACTCTTTATTTACGAGTGTTGCCTACAAGCAACATAACAAAAAAAAAAAAATTTCTTGCACAGTTTTTGCATTGAGTAAGAAGTTTGTGGCTATATATCTTTGACCAACACTGAATGATAGGCAGCAAGCATAATTTGTTGGCTTGGAGCATAAATATAAGATGTGGAAGTTTGGCACACGACTCTTCTGAAAGCACGGTCATAGGAGAGAGACCGATGCAAGATATCCGGCTGCAATGGTGTCATGCATGGGGTGTAAAGCAAATGAAATGCTCACCTACGAGTCGCATACTGTCTGTACAAATTCCAAATGAAGCCGTAGGTGGCTTGGGCTGAAGCCCACTTCTAGTTTTCTGCTGGGGGTTGTCCCCCTACTGCTGAAAAAAAATTTTTTTAAATACTTTTGTTAATTATGCTTATTCTCGATGAGTTTTGCACATTTAGATAGAAAATAACCGTTTTTTCCCGGGTATTTATAGGTGCCGTCAATGAAGAGTGAAGTTATAAGCATAAGGAAAATGCAAGTACTGTTTATTCAGCCAAAAAATGAGGAAATGAGGGTTTGCACTCTACTTTGGTGTCCAGGAAGCACAACATGTCAGCTACTTGAAGCGCATGTTCCTCTTGATGTCCTGACACCTGCCATCAACATTTTCTGCCTCTCAATTGACTGGAAAGTGTTCTTTTATCAGCACATACGAGCAGCGGGCCCTGCTTGGCTTTTCTGGCCCACACCTTCACCAGCTCTTCTTTTATTTTTGTTGGGGAAGCTGGTTTATGTTTCATGCCTGCCAACCTAGCATTGTTTTTTTATTACACTTCCGAACTAACCAGAAATTCTCCAACCTTGCCTTTCAGATCAACAGAGGTGAAGGGAGCAAAGTGGGGGCCTTGTAATCACCATTCTTTGAGGTGTTAATATCAGCAGATTTTGTGTCCTGACAGAGCTGTCTACGTGTATCTTTTCGTTCCTCTTTGTCCCCCACCTATGCGCTGCTTCCATCACATTATTGTGAAGCAGTGTCCATAATGAGAGAAGAATGCATGCATTTTCAATTTCATCCCTGAAAAGGCTGTTCATAGTCCCGACTGTGAATTTCTGTATGAATGGGGCAGAAATGCAAGGCCACTGACCAGTCGCTGACAATTTCGTTTGTATTGTGGGGTGTCCATGTTAACGAGACATGGCTGTGTCATTGTTGTCTCACAAATTATCCTCCACACAGTTAGGTGATAGGCTTACATCAAACTTTTGCCTGTTTCTCCTCAATTTGAAAAAAAAAAAAAGCACCTCAATTGGTGGTCGCTTATTGAGTGCACGTAACAGGCACCAGGACAAGTCTGACACACCAAGGGGAGTATTTTCACATATCTCTTGCTAAATTGTAGAGCCCCACACTTTTTTTTTTTTGCTGCTGGTGTGTAACCTGCATATTTCCCTCCCAAATCTTGTTTCCTCTGAATTGCTTGATTTCGCTAACATGGTGCAGAAAATCATGTTCAGTTATCAATTGTGTTTTGTGGTTCAGTCAAGGAATTTTCACTGTGAAAGTGAGGGAGTTTTGAAAAAGAAATTTGCTGGACACCCTGCTTGAGTGGTTTCAAATGTGAACAAATAGTGCTTTTCGACATTCCACTTATAAAGTTGCAGGTCAGTGATGACCTTTGGGCAGTGCAAGTATTGCTGCTCCCAGTGCGGGATTAATTTATACACGGCAGGTTTGAGAGCACTGCAGTTGTAGTGGGGAGGTCCCCCACAAGGGTCTTCTTCATATTTCACAGAATTTTTCTAGAAGAAAATTATTTTATTTACAAGTAATGCTTAATCAGACAATACTTCAAACAAATTTCTCATTGGAAGCTTTTCTCTCAATTCGTTATTTATTAATTAATCTTTACTAGTTGTGCACTTTGACAGAGTAAAACAATAGTATGACCAGCTCTGTAAGGGTCGCCAACAACCTGCAGTTAGTGGTGCCCTCCTATAGTGCACATAGTTAGCCTTTCGTCGACCATTTCTGTTTTTTTACCTCGAACACTGATCTACAAATGGTTTCAAGATGTCCTGGGGGTTTGCAGGAGTTCTTCTGGCGTCCACTGGTGGATGGCTCACTGCGTTCAGCGGGCGCACGCTGGCTGCGGCGTACGCAGCGGCCTGCCCTCATTGTGCTGGGCAGTGGCACTTGGGCCATCAAGCAGAGCAATGGGAGCCGGGCCATGCTGGCCGAATACGCGGCCAATGTGAGCCGGCTGGTGCCACTCTTTGACCGGCTGGCCAATGGCTCCCGCGTCCTTTGGATGCTGCAAGACCCTGTACAGGCGGACCGGCTCAGCCCCAGCCGCCGTGCCATCTCCAATGAGCTCATTGATGCCTACAACCAGGCAGCTGTGCATGCACTGTAAGCTTTCATCAACTCCAGCTAATTCGCTGCATTTTTATGGGCCATAACTTTTTCAATCCTGAAATTGGCCATCACCGGATAATTGAAACTGGTGACCCAATGAGCTGTCTTGGCAGTGCTGCAAAACATCTCCTGCTGAAAACGCCTGTTTTCGGCCTGCCCTAGGAATATTTTCACGCGAGAACTGTAGCTCACGGTACATGATTATACAGAAAACCTCAATATAACGAAATATTTTTTTTCTAACTTCTTGTCTATAGAAGGCCATGTATTAAAACCTCATCATAATGTAGTGTGTTTATGCACGATTTCAATGTAATGAAAGTTCACTGTCACCGCGAAGGAATAGCGAGACAGTAGAAACTTACATAGACGCAGATGTTCAAATGGTTCAATTACCAGCAGCTTCTTGCAAACACACCTCTCAAATCGCGCCGCACGACCAAGAGCCAAAGCGGAGCTGAGTTATGTTCCGTATTCAGTGCAATAATATCCTATCGTGCCCCGCTCGCTGTATGCTTTGGGTGCGAGCAAGCTGAGAAGGATGGTGGCTCGATAAGTGCCGTCTTCCCATGCGAGCAAGGGGAGTGAAGGGGGGGCTCTTCTTTTTTTAGCGCGCCCATAGCTGCGCATTAGCGCATATGCAGCCCATCTGCTGCATGTGCAAAGAGATGGCGTGGCATCATGTGCACTGTCTTCCCATGCGTTTAGTACCAGACGTAGTTTTGGAGACGCCTTGAAGCGAGAGGCAGACGAAGCATTCGCTCCCCACTGCCGGTACTTTTCATAATGCCTACTGCGGGTGACACTATCACTGGCAAGGGCGGAGCAGACGCGAAAGCGGGACTGGCTTCGCTTTGTACCGCCGATGTGAAGATGTCATCGACACATTATGAAACTGTATCTTTTGTTGCAGACTTATTAATTCAACAAAATAAATCTTTTTCTCATTTAAATTTGCTATTTCCAATTGACCGATAATTTGGAAAATCTCGCGGCCCCTTTCATGTAAAAAAAAAAAATCCATCGGTGGCTGTACTTATTTGCATAAAAGGTTGAATTTCAATATACGAAATTTCGATTTAACAAAGCTAATTGCTGATTTTAGTGACCTTGTTATATCAAGGGTTAACTGGTATTCACCTGATTCCAACACACCTTTCTTTTTTTCCAGGAAAATTGCCTGCATGATGCATGCAAAAGCACAACCGTGTTTGTGGCATTCACAACTCGTCAGAGCCAGCCTACCCACTATCATGGATGTTCTGCATAGTTCTAACAGGAAACGAGGTGCATGTGTGTCCTGTTAGGGCTGTCCAGTGCAATCCATGAGCTGGGTATAGCCTGCATGTAACAGCCATTACAAGTTCTCGTGATGACGACGTTTCCGTCTTTGCTTGTGAAACAACTTTAGGTGTCATGTGTTTTTTGAATTCTGGAGAATCGAATGCATTGTAGGACAAACTAGCCAAGTGGTTAGTTGAGTACCCATTTGTGATCATTTGATAGATGCAAAATATCAAAGAAACCATGTACCATGGAGAAGGGCATGTTCATAGACTATGACAGAGTGCTGTCTGAGAGTGATGACATTAGGGGACGTGGCGATGGGGTTGGGATAATCACGAAAAAAATCATTTTTCTCTCGTTTTGGCTTCTAAAACTCTTGTACTCCACTGTACCAAAATATCTTGCCCATAAGCACACTCTCTAAATGCGCTGAAATAATTTTGACCTTGTCACAGACCCCGTGAACGAGGCGCAGACGCTGGACCAAATTCCAAGGCCGACGTATCAGCTTCCGAAAATAATCCCACGAAAGCAAGGACAATTAAGAATGGGCCCTCTGGTGCGCCAGCGAACGCCGGTTGCTTTCAAAGACCGAGTCAGAGCCCAGAGTTGTCAAAACTCAACAAAATATATTCTTCACGCAAGGCAGTTACACACACACTTGCACACTTAAGCTAGACACAACACAATACAATTCAGATGGGTATTAACAAACACAAGAAAATAATTCATGACAATCACTAAGAGTCCAACACGTACATTACAAAATGAATAGGAACACTAAGTGCCCAATAGTATTCACCGTGCTGGTTGGTCTTGGAGTCAGACGATCTCGGCGTAGCTCGGGCAAATCTCGAAGAAAGAACTTCTTCCGGAAATGCAGATGCTCGATGAACTCGTCGACTAGCTTGCCGGGGAATCCCCTTCTTCCGCAGACGCTCGGTCTTCACGTTACATCACTTCACCGGTGCGGACTGAACTCTTGAACTCTACTGAACGATTCTCGCACGGCAGTTATATAGCTTCCACAGGCGTTTTTGAATATTCTTATCGGAGTCGTGATCTCGTAGCATGGCCAAAGCTTGGGAATCTTCTCGTCTTTTCTCGTTCCTTCGGCCGCCGCGGTCGGAGAGTTGTCAAGGGGCAGTGACTCATCCCGTTGGCGCACGCTCACGCTGTAGTTATCTCTCTCGACTCACCGGGTGAGAAGGTGTCTCGGCGCGCGCGTGTGCTCTCTCTCTCTCTCTCTCCAGTTAACGTCGCTTCGTCGAGGCTCTTCTAGACGTCCAGGCGCCGTTGTTCGCGTTGTTGTTTGAGGCGTATGCGCTCTCCTCCTCTGTTGAAGTTGCCGCGGGGCCGGCGTGTTCTTCCGTTGGCTTGTGTGACAGGCGGCGCCCGCTTGGATTACGCGCTCTTTTGTGACAGACCTCTAAACTGGCAGTAAAACCAATTAAAATCGCAAGAAAAATGCCACATTTGACACTATGATAGCTTGGTCAGGCCAAAACAGAGTCTTGGCATCATTTGAAAGTGTTTTCCTTTATACTGTCATTGCCGGCTCCAGTGTTGTTTCCCAGTTGGCCACTGCTGTTGTGACTGCCACCAAGCATGCGGCTGTCTGTAGAAATCTCCTGTCACATTGGCCCTGGTTGACACCTCCACAGTAATCTTGTTAGCTGTAGTGGGGGCCGGAAAACAGTGGTGCATGGTAAAAGTGCTCATTGAAAATCTGTCAGCACTGGCTTCTTTTTTACTTGCGTAAGTACATCATATTGTTGTTTGTGGTGAACCATGCTGCGAAGAACAGCGACATCAGTTCTTCTTCGAGAATATGCCACATGTATAGTGGCATTATGGAATTTGTGGCGAAAAACAGCAACAATATGGCCACATCTTTGATTAGGGACCGTGTGGACCATGTTATTGTATGTGGTGTGATCAGTAGGCACATCTCTCTTGCGGGTAATAGGGCCAGTCACAGTGACCAGGCGCCGACAGAACTTGAGGGCCCACGAAGTTCTGATAACTGTTATTTTTGTACAGGTGAAAGTGAATGAGACACAGTGATCACTGAGCGCGTATATCTCGGGGCCATCTGCGCCATGTGTAGAGGAAGAAATGTTTGAGCATAATCTATAACGTATGACTGCATTCACTGCTAACATATGCTGGAACAGTGTACGGCAGGGAAGGTGCATGTACTACTCGCATGTTTTTACGATTGCTGAAAACGCTTTGCCACAGAGAATGCACGGAAGGCAACCTACCCACGTTATTACATTTGATCACATGGGTGGGTCGGGTAATGACACAAAAATTCCAGCTCGAAATAACTGGTAGATTACATTCCTGTGAGCTCATAAGTATCATCTGTTAAGTATCAAGTATCAATAGCAAATGCAGCATAGAACGCAGTTTAGTTTAATTCTGAAGTTCATGCGAGTGACGAATGGGAAAGTGCTGCACCTATCGATGTAGTCATCAGCGTAGGTCCTATTTGTAAACCATGTTACATCATGATTTCGGAGATGGATTTGGGTGCCATGTGACGCCATTGGCTTGTCTCACCGTTTGGAAGACATTTCAGCACTGTTTGCAAGTGGTGTCTTGCACTGACTGCGCATGAAGCATACGCACGTGTGCACATGAAGCTTACGTGCAAACTTCTTACCGTTTACGGATTACCAGGTTGCCGGTGGCATGGCCGGCAGTAGGAAAACTGGTGGCGACATCTTGCGACGATTTGTCCAACTACAATGCATTCTAATAATTTTTTTTTTGTCTCGTCAGTGTTGTTATCGAAGGGAATTAAAAAAGTACGGTACATTAACGATTATGTTGCTACCAACGCTTTACACCAGCAGTTAGGTAGAACGTGTAAGTTGCAGTATTACAGTAAAAGCTCGATGATACGAATCTCACGGGGTCACGAAAAATATTCGTATTAGCCAAAATTCGTATCATCGAAACACAATTAAAACTACTGTCGAATCTCGATAATTCAAACTCGAAGGGGCCCGAAAATTTGTTCGAATTAAAAGGACGTATTTTTGAAGTATTCGTGCACCATAGCACGATGCACGAACGGTGCGAGTCGTGAAATATCGCGGTGCGCAAACGCATAGCAAGCGCGGGCCACGAAACTGCCCACGCCGGCTAACGGTCGCTTCCCGATAACGACAGAAAACGAAGCTTCAGGGAGCGAGCGGGCGGCGCCGGCACACGGGTGCGCGCGGAGACCGTCGAAGATGAGGGAGGAGGGCAGCAGGGAAGCGGATTTGGCCGCGTCAACTCCGCCGCTTCGGTGGCTCCCCTCGCCCTCCCTCTCAACTCCCTCGTAGCTCTCTCACCTTCGACTCCGTGCGCACATCTCCGTGCGCGCCCGCCGCCGTGCTGGCGCCAGCTTATTTTAGCCGCCCCCTGAAGTTTCTTTTTCTGCCGTTATCGGGAAGCGGGCGTTTGTGGGCGTGGCAGCTTCGTTGGCCCGACTGTGCCTCCGCCGCTGCTTCCCTCTGCGCTGCTGCCGCAGCGTGCAAGGTCAACATGTGACTAGAAAATAGAGGAGAAGGGTTCACTGCAGTAGCGCACCCAGGATCTCTGCCAGGGGGGGGTGACAGTTTGCCAATACCATCTAAACAGCACTAATTTCGATTTCTTCACGAAAAATTGTCAAAAAATGCGCTTTTTGCGAGTGTGCAGACGATTGCGCGTCTTACATCTTAGTTGCAGTACTCAAATGCACAAGGAAAGAAAAGGGGTTAAACAAAAGGAGGGGTTAAGTCGGCCTCAAAGGGGGGTTACAACCCCCGATTCCCCCCCCGTCGGTGCGCCACTGGTTCACTGCCATTTTATCCGCGTGGCTGAGACATCGGCACTAGTGTGTGCGGCACTAGTGCGTGCCGACTAGAACACGTACACGCTTGTTCCGGCGCGATGCAGAAACGGCGACCTTGCAATTTGAGAGAGGGTGAAATTTCCGCCGCGGGTTCCTTTTTTTTTTTTCCCCCGTTCCTTCGCGCGCGGCATTGAGGGGTCTCTCCTGAGCTTTTGCTCTACGATGGCGTTGGAGCAATGCCGGTCGGAGGCGCCGCCGCGTTAATTGGCGCGCTGCTAAGAGCATTGTCGGTGCGCGGTATGTTCGAAACAAGCGTGTTCGAATTAACGAGATTCGACTGTAGCTAAATTAAAGAGTCAGAGGTGAACTCACTCAGGCACATGTACGTAAAAAGCATTTATTTCTTAAAGCGCCACCGCTTCAAACTCTTCGCGCCCAGTCGCGGAGTCCGCGCTGTCCGGCGCCACACCTCCGCACCAAAAGAGAAGGAGAGAAAGCGCGTGACTGCGCGCTGTTCTCTTTCGCGGCCGTCGGTGGGGCGGCGTTTATTCGTATCAACCGACGCAGGCTGAAAATCGATTCGTAACAACCGTTCTCTAGCACGTTGGAAAGTAATGGGGCTCGGCCGGGACCACAGAAAAATTTGTATTATCCGGAAATTCGTATTAGCCGTGATCATATCATCGAGCTTTTACTGTAGTTTTACATGCTCTCTGGTTAGACACTGCGTCGTCAAATGTCACTCTGAGACCAATTGCATCTGAGATGTGGGAAACACGAGTCCCCCAATCACAAGCGAATTGTGCTTTGACCACGTTGCTGCCGCCAAGGGTGGCAAGAAACCCCCCCCTCAAAAAAAGAAATGTAGGAATTCACAAGCCACACAAGACAAAAGATGGTCGGTTAGACGGCATGGCAGTGGCGCTTGTTCCAAGTTCCGGTTTCATGATGAATTTGGTGCTGATAATTAGAAAACATGGTACTTACAGTAGAATCTCAATGATAGGAATGTCTCGGGGTGGTGGAAAAGTTCGGTATCACCTGAAATGTAAAAAAAAGTTGGGAAATTAAGGGGATCGTGGCAACAAACTGGTCGACTCACTCAAACTTTCCAATCTTAATATTTAATTTTTTTCCCACGAATAAAAGACCTTCCTTTACCTTATGTTGAAGCATTTGGAAGAAATATGCAGCAGAATTTAACAAAATTGCACTTTATTAGTCTGTTGTCTTCGAAATTGGGAAGAAAGTCGGGTCTTTTGATAGGTGCTATTGCACCACTGACCATGGGAGTGCGGCTTTCCGTTGACGCAGCGCGCCATCTTGGTTTCGACTTGAACGCAAAAGATTGGAGATTCAGATAGCTGCAGTGCTGTGTTTCTCCATGCAGAATAAAAGCAACAAAAGTGAGTGCGAAAAAGAAAAACTAGCATCGCGATTTGTTACTGCAGTCACGTGGCGCGCACGGAGTGCTCCTATTGGCTGACGTGAATTTGAATCACTGGCGCGCTTGCTTCGCCCACATTTTGGCAGGAGTGAGCTGCACACTTGGTGTGTTCTGAGACCAACATTTCAAGAACTGCCTGGTTACCTTCTTTCGTTGCTGCATCCTAGTGGCGGGCTGATGGTGATAAGGACATGATTTGTGCAAGATAAGGCAATCTGTTTGCTTCTCTTTGCGGCGGTGAAGCTACTTTGTATTGTGTGATCTGACAGGGGCGAAGGTAGAAAAGTTATGAATTGTCATCGGGCACCTAAGACCACGGAAGGCGGGGAATACAGCCACAGGGCTACCCATTGGTATTGGTATTTATTTGTACAGAGACTGTACAAGACTATGTACAGAGACTGTACAAATTGTGACGAGGAAGGTGGGAAAAAAGCTGTATGGCTTGACTGGCCCCACCTCCCCTTTCCACCAGCAGCAACAACACAGTTTGATACATGATTATGTCAAACAAGCAGGGAAAGTCTGCTACCGACTAGATACAACAATGTCATGACACAAAATAAACAACAAGTGTCATTCCACGCCAAGTGTCCCAATCGTGGCACTTGCGAAAAATCATTTCTTAAAAAAAAATTACACAAGGAATTCCACGTATATAAGCCTTACTTAGCACAGTATTTTCCCAAAATATTTCGAGCGGAAAAAAATTTTTGGGCACATGAGGGCCATCTGAATTTCTTGAAATGGTGGAAGACCAGGCCCAAAAAACAAATTCACCAAAAATCAACTGTTTTGCGCATCCTTTCAAAATTTGCATTTTTGCGTTGTTTGAACATTCTTCTCTCATTACAAAACAGCTTCGTAAGATAGCTTTGTTTTTTATTCCTTAGCACCAAGGCAAAAATGTTCAAATTATAGTGTTTTAGGGAACTTCTTCACAAAGAGCGGTCAGCGAAGAAAACCTGAAATTACTTTTATAGAACTTTCCCGAAAACATACTATTTTCTAAAACTATATTTTCGCCTATGTCCTGCGCACAGGCTTTAAAATAAATGCCTGAATTTGGCAAAAACACAATTTTTGCCTATGTTTAGACGTTGGTAACACGCTAAGTTGGTCCATGAAAAAATAAGCAGAGAAGTGGATATAACTGAGAAGCGTAACAATTTTTCGCACAGAAATCTTAATCAAAGTAATTTGCGTTTTTATCGAGAAAAACATTTTAAAATTTGAGCCCCACCATTTCATTATCTCGGTTCGTGCTTCGGCTTCACCTGATAAGCATGTTGGCGGGAAATACAAACCAACTGAATATGGTGGCGTATCCATAGCATATGGTTTTTCGATTCTTTCTTCCTTACTGTATTTTTTTTATATTACGTATAAATGCAATTTCAGACATCAGTAAACATCTAACAATATAATTGGCTTTAATACCCCAATGTCCTCAATAATAAACAGCTGTACTTATTGCATGCTGGTCTGACAATCAGTTGGCTTAGAAAGAAATGACGTCTCAACCATGAGGATCTCGTGGCTAGAGGAGTAGGTGTGCCGACCGAGCGTAGTTAACCACTTCTCCTCATCATGACAAAAAAATGGCGCTGCAGTCAGTAGAACAGTTCTTAGCGGCGTATGTCGTCTCCGTACGTAAGGAAGAGTGTGTTTACGCAGGGAAGACATAATGCGTGTTCGAGGATATATCGCTGCCGCTGATTTCAGCTATAATGTAGGCTTCAAATACTCTTATGTGAAGTGCAATCAAAGCTGTATGGGTAATTGTGCTATTGTCAGAAAACACGAAGTGCTAGAACAATTTTTTTAGCTTCTGTGCAAGAACCTCGCACTACAGCTTAAGCAGTTTTGAACGAGTGCAGAGCTATTGTGAATTTTTAGGCTGTGAACTAGTGAGTAGTTTTTCGTAGGTTTGGTGCAGCCAAGTATCGTTTGAATCACATAACAAGTTTCAACATCCAGAAACAAACGGGCTAGCTATGAGAGACGCCACAGTGGGGCATTCCGTAATACTTTTTGCACCACCTGAGAGTCGTTAACGTGGGCCTAAACCTAAGTACACGAGCGTTTTGTATTCCGACCCAATCAGAACGAGGCCGCTATAGCAGATAAACCCATGACCTCATAATTAGCAACACAATGATAACCACCCAGCCATCACGGCTGGTAAGAACTCTGTTGGGAGCAAGGATGCTGAACTTGGTGCTGAATTTACAGCTCCCGTGTAATTGTCGTTTGCTTTTTCTAAGGCTTAGTAATCCATCCTTAGAACCGTTTGCGCCGTAGATAGCAATATTTCGTATATTTCAGGAACAAGCTAACTTTCCTGCAGAGTTATAGGGTGCAGCCGTTGGTTCCTTGCATAGAAATTCACACTTTCATATCGAACTTTATTGAGCGTGATGTTAAAAACTAATTTCGCTCAAAGAGAAAATGCGGCAGCTGTGCAACCTTCCACATCCAGATCCAGTGACCGAGCATGATGCAACGTGTACGCGATGACAAGCTCTGGAAGTGCCAGCACAGAAATCTTGATGTTGAAATTTGTGCAGGGTTCATTCGCAGCTTGTTGCTCTGATCTCTTCGAAGGTTTGCAGTCATAATCATGTCGTGTGATCACAGTTCCTAATAATGTATGCTCTTATTTTCTTGGGCGGAGAGATGAGCGGAAGTACCACATTATAGCACCTTTGGTTAGCTTTTCTTAGTCGACAAAATGGGTGAAGTCGCGCTTGGGAAGCTGTTCCTAAAAGCATCTTCGCCCACAAGCCGTGTCTGCTGCTGCTCTTGTTGACGCTGAGAACAATGCTGCTTTAGACCCCCATGATTTATAGTTCAGACAAAAGAAATTAGTGTGTTTGTTGATCTTCTTTGAAGGAGAAATACTGCCACTATTTGGTGCGGACTCCGCTTATTCACCATTGGGGATGAGCTTCCACTAACCATGCCGCTTATCTCTTCGCTGTAGAAGCTTCAACATATTTTAGCAACTTGCAAACATGCAATAACAGAGACCTGTATCTCCTCATTGCACAAACTGATGACTACAGACGACAGTTTCTCACTGTGCGTGCTTTATTTGTTGAGCGCCGTCTTCCACAAGTACCAGACGACATACGCTGCTGAGAACTGTTCTACTGACTGCAGCGCCATTTTTGTGTCATGATGAGGAGAAGTGGTTAACTACGCTCGGTCGGTACACCTACTCCTCTAGCCACGAAATCCTCATGATTGAGACGTCATTTCTTTCTAAGCCAACTGATTGTCAGACGAGCATGCAATAAGTACAGCTGTTTATTATTGAGGACATTGGGGTTTAATACCCCAATGATATTGTTAGATGTTTATTTATGTCTGAAATCGCATTTGTATGTAATATATAAAAAATACAGTAAGGAAGAAAGAACCGTAAAACCATATGCTATGGATACGCCACCATATTCAGTTGGTTTGTATTTCCCGCCAACATGCTTATCAGGTGAAGCCGAAGCACGAACCGAGATAATGAAATAGTGGGGCTCAAATTTTAAAATGTTTTCTCGATATAAACGTAAATTACTTTAATTAAGATTTCTGTGCCAAAAATTGTTACGCTTCTCAGTTATATCCGCTTTTCTGCTTATTTTTTCATGGACCAACTTAGCGCTAAGTGTTACCAACGTCTAAACATAGGCAAAAATAGTGTTTTTGCCAAATTCAGGCATTTATTTTAGAGCCTGTGCGCAGAACATAGGCGAAAATAAAGTTTTCGAAAGTAGTATGTTTTCAGGAAAGTTCTATAAAAGTAATTTCAGGTTTTCTTCGCTGACCGCTCTTTGTGAAGAAGTTCCCTAAAACACTATAATTTGAACATTTTTGCCTTGGTGCTAAGGAATAAAAAACAAAGCTATCTTACGAAGCTGTTTTGTAATGAAAGAAGAATGTTCAAACAACACAAAAATGCAAATTTTGAAAGGATGCGCAAAACGGTTGATTTTTGGTGAATTTGTTTTTTGGTCATGGTTTTCCACCATTTCAAGAAATTCAGATGGCCCTCATGTGCCCAAAAATTTTTTTCCGCTCGAAATATTTTGGGAAAATACTGTGCAAGTAATGCTTATATACGTGTAAATAAAAAAAAATTAAAGAAGTGATTTTTTTCAAGCGCCATGGTTGGAACAGTTGGCGTGGAATGACCCATAACTCAGTTAAACTCGGGACTTAATGCATTAGGTATGAAGGTTAGTTTTTAGGAAGAAGGTGTAATGAGTCTTTCGTTAGACTGTATTTATTCAGTGTGTAGGTCAGCCAGCTTTTGGAAACCATAGCTTGTGCGTACACGTGGTACGTGCCAATATTCGCTATGTCTTGTGTTGCCATTGCATATATCTTCCCTCAGATTAGCAAAATTGTGCAGGTTGTCATGTCGTTTATGAAGTTCACTTTGAAAAGTAGGTCGAATATTTATCTTGTGTTATGAAAAAGAAGGTGTTGTGTGATCGAGTAGCCCAATTGCTCATAAGGCAGGGGGGGCCCTGGAAACAGGGATGCGACTGGCGCATCGGTGCGACCACTCCGCCGGCGTGACGCCAGCCAGTGCCTGGCGCTACCGGTGCCTCGATACTGCGCTTCTTTGTGGAGGGTAGTGACATGTGCGGTTGCGATGCCATATTGTGTCACAGTCATATTGTCATAGTGTCATATTGTGTCATAGTGTGTCGCAGAGGGTAGCAGTTGTCGTAATAAAGCTGAATAGGAAGTATAGAATGAAGGTAGTACAAGCCTATGCCCCAACCTCCAGTCACGATGATGAAGAAATAGAACAGTTTTATGAAGATGTTGAATTAGTAATGAGAAGGGTGCAAACTCAGTATACTGTAGTCATGGGCTACTTTGATGCAAAAATGGGGAAAAAGCAGGCTGGCAACTACGGGAAAAAGCAAGCAATTGGCAACTATGGCATCGGTTCTAGGAACACTAGACTAGATATGTTGGTAGAATTCGCGGAAAGGAATAGGCTCCGAATAATGAATACCTTTTTCAGGAAGCACAGCAACAGGAAGTGGACCTGGAAAAGCCCTAATGGTGAAACAAGGAATGAAATAGATTTCATACTCTCTGCCGATCCCAGCATAGTGCAGGATGTAGAAGTGTTAGGTAGGGTAAAGTGCAGTGACCATAGGTTAGTCAGGTCTAGGATTTCTCTCAATTTGAAGAGAGAGAGAGTGAAATTAGTCAAGAGGAAACAGGCCAACCTAGATGCAGTAAGGGTAAAAGCAGACCAATTCAGGCTGGTGCTCGCAAACAAATCTGTAGCTTTAGAGCAGGATGATGAAGATAACATAGAGATAATGAATGAAACCGTAACTACGCTGATCTCAGAAGCAGCAATTGAAGTGGGAGGTAAGGCACCAAGGCAACCAGTAGGTAAGCTCTCCCAAGTAACAAAGGACCTAATAAAGAAACGGAAAAACATGAAAGTGTCAAACTTGAGAGGTCAGATAGAATTCACTGAACTGTTGAAACTGATCAACAAGAAGAAAGTAAGAGATATCCGAAATTATAACGTGCAAAAGATCGAGGAAGTAAAATATGGACGTAGCATGAAATCAATGAGAAGAAAACTTGGCATAGGACAAGGCAAAATGTATGCACTGAAAGATAAGCAGGGTAATATAATCAGCAATTTCGATGACATAGTAAAAACAGCGGAAGAATTCTATACTGTACTGATCTGTACAGTGCCCAGAGCAGCCAAGCTACTTTCATTCGAAATACTGATGAACAGGATACAGGGGCTCCTTCTACAACTAGCGATTAAGTTAGATGGACCTTGCAAGACATGACCAGGGGAGAGCTGCCGGAAAATATGGAATAACAGTTGATTTAACCAAAGATGGAGGACTTATCAGGCTTCAAAAGCTTGTGGCCCTTTATACGCAATACCTCACGACTTCAAGTGTACCAGAAAGCTGGAAGAATGCCAACATTATACTGATCCATAAGAAGGGAGACGTTAAAGAATTGAAGAATTATTGACCCATTAGCTTGCTCTCAGTATTGTATAAAATATTCACCAAGGTAATTTCAAATAGAATCAGGGCAACACTTGACTTCAGCCAACTAAGAGAAGAAGCTGGGTTCAGGAGGGTATGTTCTACGATCGATCATATCCATGTCATCAACCAGGTAATAGAGAAATCTGCGGAGTACAATCAACCTCTCTATATTGCTTTCATGGGATATGAAAAAGCATTTGATTCAGTAGAGATACCAGCAGTCATAAAGGCATTGCGTAATCAAGGAGTACAGGAGGCATACGTGAATATCTTGGCAAATATCTACAAGGATTCCACAGCTACCTTGGTTCTCCACAAGAAAAGTAGAAAGTTACCTATCAAGAAAGGGATCAGGCAAGGAGACACAATCTCTTCAATGCTATTCACTGCATGCTTGGAAGAAGTATTCAAGCTCTTAGACTGGGAAGGCTTAGGAGTGAGGATGAACGGCGAATATCTCAGCCACCTTCGGTTTGCAGATGACATTGTCCTATTCAGCAAGAATGGCAACAAATTACAGTAAATGATTGAGGACCTTAACCGAGAAAGTGTAAGAGTGGGGTTGAAGATTAATATGCAGAAGACAAACATAATGTTCAATAGCCTGGCAAAGGAACAAGAATTCAGGATCGCCAGTCAGCCTCTAGAGTCTGTAAAGGAGTATGTTTATCTAGGTCAATTACTCACAGGGGACCCTTATCACGAGAAAGAAATTTACAGAAGAATAAAATTGGGTTGGAGTGCATACGGCAGGCATTACCAAATCCTGACTGGGAGCTTACCACTGTCGTTGAAAAGAAAAGTGTACAATCATTGCATTCTACCGGTGCTAACATATGGGGCAGAAACTTGGAGGTTAACAAAGAAGTTCGAGAACAAGTTAAGGACCGCACAAAGAGCGATGGAACGAAAAATTTTAGGCCTAACGTTAAGAGACAGGAAGAGAGCGGTGTGGATCAGAGAGCAAACAAGGATAGCCGATATTCTAGTTGACATTAAGAGGAAGAAATGGAGCTGGGCAGGCCATGTAATGCATAGGAGGGATAACCGGTGGACCATTAGAGTTACAGAATGGATACCAAGAGAAGAGAAGCGCAGTCAAGGACGGCAGAAAACTAGGTGGGGTGATGAAATTAGGAATTTTGCAGGCACAAGTTGGAATTGGCTAGCGCAAGACAGGGTTAATTGGAGATTACAGGGACTTCGTCCTGCAGTGGACGTAAATATAGGCAGATGATGATGATGTTGGCAAGATAAGTTAATTTGCCATTGAAGTTCAATCTTTCATGTTGAGGACAGGAACGATTTGCGCTGTTTTCCAGTCAGTACGAATGGTATCCAATGATAAGGATGCACAGAAAATTACGACAAGGAATTTAGCAAGTACTTCAGCACACCGACATAGAAAGGGGTTTGGTATATTGTCAGATCCAGGCAATGCTTTTGTTTTGAGATTGAGTAGCATAGAGACAACACCAGGTTCTGATATAAGTGTAGTAACATCGTGTTAGTGGCTATGGCTGAGACATAATCGTTGAGTTAGTAAAAAGTGACCTGCCGCGGTGGTTCAGTCAGCTAGGGCGTTGCGCTGCTGAGCACGAGATCGCGGGATCGAATCCCGGCCGTGGCGGCTGCATTTCGATGGAGGCGAAATGCAAAAATGCCCATGTGCTTGCGTTGTAGTGCACGTTAAAGAACCTCAGGTGGTCGAAATTCATCCGAAATTCATCGGGCATGCCTCATAATCAGAACTGGTGTTGAAAAAAAAAAAGAATTATGGGGGTTTTACGTGCCAAAACCACGATCTGATTATGAGGCAGGCTGTAGTGGGGGACTCGGGAAATTTGGATCACCTGGGGTTCTTTAACTTGCGCCTACATCTAAGTACACGGGTGTTTTCGCATTTCACCTCCATCGAAATGCGGCCGCCGTGGCCGTGATTCGATCCCGTGACCTAGAACTGGTTTTGGCACGTAAAATCCCAGAAAGAAGAATAAAATGCTGTGTAAGGATTAATTGAAATGTTCAGCAATACATTGTTTATCATCAATTGTTACGCCACCGTATACAATGCAATCAGCTGCTTTCGTTCTCTTTGAAAGGTATTGCCAGAACGTATCGGGAGAGTCTTGAATTAAATTAGGTAACGTTTAATTGAAGTAGTGGTGTTACAAAAACTGCTTTGACTGCATTGCTTTTACTGTGTGCTTATTGGCTTTTGTTTGTTTCAGTGTCTGACTTTTTTGGAGGTGACGCACCCCCAGTGTTGGACATTATAAAATCAACACAATTTACTTTTGCTGATGCAGAAGGGTTAATGAAAACTCCACTCGTGGGGAGAGAGTGAAGAACATCAGTGACACTGGAAGGGTTAAATCTCGAGTAGGGGTGCAATATGTCCGTAAGGCTTATTTTTTTCTGTTTTATAACAAGACAGTATGTACAAATGGGGGACTAAAGAATACAGGATCTGCAAGTGCGTGCCCATCTGCATTTTCGCACCTTCTGATGAAGCAAGCACCTGGTGTCGGAGACATGGCAATGCGCGTCTGCCTGCTAATGACCTGTCGGGAGCAGTGTAAAAGATTGCACTAGGAGAGAGGTGTCTGTTTCAGCTACTAGGGGCACCCGACAATGCACCACTTGATCTGCCAGCCAAAACAGACACCACTGTTCACGATGAGGCTTGCAAAAAATGTGTGCATTGGCAGGCACACGAGCATTAAAGGACACACAATGCCATGTTTCAACACTAGGCTTCAACAGAAGGTGTGAAAACACAAATACTGTATTATGTTGTGCATAAGTCCTTAGATGTGCTCCACAGCAAATTGGCATCATTCCCTTAAAAGTTGCCAAGGCAACTAAACCCCTAACTGCCATGACAAATACCGAAAAAAGTGCAGAATTTTATTAGACCTGCATATTTTGTGCCATCTTTTTCTAAAGAAATAAGATACCATGGTTGTCCATTGCATTTTTACTGATCTTGTCAAAAAAAAAAAAAAAAACTTGGAAATGTCATTGTGTATTATTTGTGTGTCAAAATTATAAGAAACACTGTGCTGTTTTCACTATACACATGTGAAAAAATTGGGGAATGTTCACGTCATCATCGGCACTTGAGGTTTGACCATGGTTTTGCAGTGGCTACTCATGAGCAGCATAGCTAACTCGTTCCCGGGAATCCAAAGGAGTGATGGAGAACTGAGAACTTGTGGTCTCCTTGTGTGGGGCGGAATGGAAGCTCGTTTATTGCAACTGGCACTAGTGCAAGACATAGTCAAGCATGTCCTGATGCAGAATGTCAAGTATGCACACATCCCTCGAGCAGGGTTGTTACATAATAACCTCCATGCAGGCGACACAGCAACGTGGAGGTCTGGAGCTCCATCCGGCTCATCTCGGAGGGCTACCCAGGTGACTCGCCTGATGGCTTGCACACGGGGCCCCTGGCAGTCAACTACGTAAGCACACTTTGCCAAAATAGGATGCTTTTATTGCGATAGCAATTATATGGACACTTGAACCGGATTTCTGCCGTCGGCGTCGCCGTCGTCGTCGCCGTCGCCGTGAGGCTCCCTATAGATAAAATCTTCGCCGCGCGCCGTATGCCCGAGAGGAAGCGTGCGGAGACGCGCGCTATCACGGAGAGCGAACGCACTCAATCTCCCACGCGCAAGCAAGGAAGCAGGAAGCCAGCGCCGGAGGGAGCAAGGGGGGGGGGGGGGGGCGCACTTCTCTGCCAACAACCGCGCTCGTCGCTCGCTTGCACCGTCTCTTATCTCCACACGGCTCTGACCTTTAAGTGCATTCGCCGCTCAGTTTCCGTTGAAGCGATAGACCGCACGTACCTTCGCCCGCTGCGGCGTATGCTTGCTGCCAGCGTTTTGACAGTCGTTGTCTGCTGTCATTCAGTGTGATCTCTTCGTGTTTGTGCGCGCTCGCACCACGCTTGTTCATTCAGTTCGTAATAGTCGGGCCACATTTTCCAACGCACGCTACACACGCAATGCTGCCCGGATCGGCAGTGCAGCGCTACAGGTGTGTCCCTTCGCACGCGCTGCCCACGGGAAGCGCTTCTCATCAACACCACCGTTTCACACGCGCCTTCTCGTGGTCATCGAGTCTCTCTTCATGTCGATCTACTTACGCCGCAGCACACCTGCTTACTTAATCAGCTCATGTTTACTACAATTCATATTGCTACCAAAGCCGCTCACCTTACTTCGTATGACATTGCTGTGTTGCTATCGCATTCATTGCTTTGCCCTTAGGGCGAAACTGTGACATTTTTTTTTTTATGCACAGACAGTTTGAGAAATTTCTGGCTTAACAAGTGTTGCTTGCCATGACCACATCTGCTTCACTAGTTGCCACTCAAGAATTGCCCTGTTTTTGGTACTAACTCTTTAATGTTCGCAACATGAGTTGAAATGCTAACGGCTTGCAATAAAATGCAAAGTTGTGTGCACCTTCACATTCTCTTCTGGAAGTGAAAAAATTAACCTGCTCCAACACTGACTAGCATGGTTGAGATTGTTGCAGAGCAAAGCAATATTTTAAAGGCTATAAGGGGAGCTCCTTTTTACGCCAGGCAAGTTGTACCAAATTGAGTAATTGCAGCATAGAACATTGACTACAGTACCATGTGTTCCTGTGTATAAGTTGCGGTTGTTTTCTGAATTTTTCGTCGGTGCATCTTATAGAACAGTGCGACTTATGTACATTTTTTGGGGGGGAAAACTGCCGTCAAAATCGGATTGGAGGCTATGCGCGAGGCGCGCTGGTTTGACCTCCTCTGCCACTTAACTGCTACGGGTTCTGTGCGCGCTATCGAGGTACCAGGTTCATCTCGTGATCGAGTTGCCGAGCGCCGTGCGAGGACGGAGCAGCAAGCGGTGGCAGGCCGACTGCGAGTCCACCGACCCCGAAGTCGTCACATTTGCAGATCGCTTTCAAGATACGGCGCATGCCGCTGTGCAAGCAATGCAGTTGCTACAGTACAAGCCACCCCTCCCTTCCTCCCACACTGCCTTCCCGCTTTCCTCCCTTGTGCGTGATTCGGCTCACCGTCGCACGCTTTCACTCGCTCGTACAGCATACGGCACGCGGGGACGATGTTATCGTCCTTGGACTTTATACGGAACATCGCAGCGACCAGTGGTGATTGCAGAAATGCGCCTGGAGTGTCCATATCATTGCTTTCGCAATTATAGGAATGGCACCCATACGCTTGCGCGTGACTTGCATTCACAGAGTGAAATGTCACAAATTTTTTTTAATCGTTTACTAAACGAACAGGTGTGTCTTATACACCGGTGCAATTTATATACGTTTTTTTGAGGGAAAACTGCTGTTTTGAGGGGGGGGTGATTTAAACAAAGGTGCGACTTATAGCCCGGAAAATACTGTACTAGCCTCAAGGGGCAGAGACGATGCAAAGTTTGAGGACTGCCCTTCCAGCGATGAATTATGGTGGCCATTGCACAACCATACGTTGCTCTTACAGTGTTGCCAACTTTGATGAAAATGAAAACGTGCATTTCAATTGTCTTTCAAAAGTGCAGTTATAATTAGAAGATTAATTCGCTCTAATTAGTTTGAAAAGCTGTACTACTGTGTTAGTTGAAAACGTGAAAAAAAAAACTATCTGTTTGAATCCTCTGTTGGAGCTGTCTGGCATTTGACTGCAGTGAAACTTAAATAAGGCCATCTGCTACTGAGCTTTCGAGTCTTCCAATGCTGCACAACCCCACGTGCTTCTAGTGTGATTTGCCAGTGCTCTTGCTCACTACACTGGTACACAGGTCATCCAGTGGCAGGCAATAGTAGTGTGGCAGCAGCTCAAGCAGCTTCTGTTGGAGCATCTCCTATAGTTAGTGAAGATGCAGGAGCTTATTTATGTAGGATTCCTCTATGGCATCTGTAATTTGTTTCATGGGGCCAGATGAGATACATCTGGTGGTTTTGTTATGATGCACATGATGGTTTGCATTTAAAGTGCTTGCTCCTGCACTGCGACAAAAGTTACATTAGTGAAATTCTTCAACACGAGAGACTTCGAGGTATATGCAAAAATTGCTGTAATGTGTTCATAACAGTGTTGCTTCATAAACATTCTTGAATTTCTGCAGGCATTGCCCTCTTTTCATCATAATGCGGCCTCTTTTGATGCACAATATGTCTGACCAGCAAAATCTACACTTTCCTTAAGCACTGGCAGTTTGGCTGGAGCATTCATCTCCAAATTGAACATGCAGGTAGTGCGAGTTATAGTAACACATAAAGGAGGAGAAAAGGATGACATCGTGGCAACCTCACTAGTAGTGAGGCACGCGCAGTGAATGAGGCCAGCTCAGGGCTGCAACCCTGGCACCATCATCTCCTTGGAGCCCAGCCTTGGAACTCTTGAATAAGCGGAGATAATCCAACCAACCAGGCCATTGCCACAATACTGTCAAAAATTACCGGCTGTCGTCCATACTTCTAATCAGTGTTGTACGGAACAGCGTTCCTGGAACTAGTTCCTTTTGCGAGGAACGGAGGAATGCCACCGTTCCGTTAAGGGTCAGTGGAACTGTAACGGTAACTCGTTATGTTTACGTGGGAATAGCGTTCCTTCTGTAAACGTTCCACGGCACTAAACAGACGCACGCACGTACACAGCGCACATCATGCATGGCACATCATGCACCGCATGAGGCGCAAAGAACTAACGTTTGCCTGTCACATGACTATGGTGCAGGGGTTCTCAGGTACATTCATACCAGGGAACCCTGCTAAGCTCCATAAAGTGCCAAGGAACCCCCCCCCCCCCCCTCCGATTTAACCGAATTATCGAGGGTATCAAGAAAACGAAACAAATGCTGCACTACGTCAACACGCTTTTATTTACTCAATGAATCGTCAAATCTTGTTTCTATTTAGCACAAGACCAGTGCGGAAGCTGAAATTCTCTTCATCTCATGACTGATTAGCGCTAGCAGCGGCGAAGGCCTCGCGACATCCTTCGCGGCGCGCGTTTTCATCTGAGACGCGCTTTGCACCAACGGGCGCACATCCCGATTATTTTTTCGCCACTCAGCTGCTCGCCAACAAATTGTCCGTCCATCGCGATGTAGCCGGTGCTTTTTATCTTCGACAGCTTTGCACTGAGTAAAAGCGAAACTACTGCTTGCCGCAACCGCTGTCGACGAAACCGCGGCCGCTATATATCGACACGATCATGGACGGCGACCTTGCGGTTCAGAAGGCAGGCGGCTGACGCACGCACCAAGTCAAAACGAAACTACCGTTCGCTGCAAGAAGTGTGGACGAAACCGCGGCCGCTATCGACGCGATCATGGACGGCCACTTTACGGTTCAGAAGGCAGGCGGCTGACAGACGCATCGAGTGAAAACGAAACTACCTTTCGCTGCAAGAAGTGCGGAAGAAACTGCGGTTGCTATCGACGCTGCCATGGGAGGCGGACTACGCAGTTGTGAAGGCACGCAGCCGACGCGCGCATCGAGTGAAAACGAAACTACTATTTGCCGCAACCGCTGCGGACGAAACTGCGGTGGTTATCGACGCGATCAGAGATAGCGACTACGCACTTACGGAGGCACGGGGCTAGCCGCCAACGCGATGTTACGCGCGGCGATAAACGCAAGAATAAAGGCTTTAAAGGCACAATTAGGCGCGAAGTGCTTCGGCGTTGCTGTCAGTCACGTGCCGCGTACGATTGCCGCTGAGGACCACGGCGATGCGGACTGCGCCGCTTCGTTTCGGTTGGATGCTACGCCGTTCTTGCTCTTCTGCGGCGCGCATTTGCGGTGCTCAGCATTTTTTTTTTTTTTAAATTTTTCCTGCAACGTATAGGTCAGTGCTCACGCTATCGGCACCTACCCTATCTACAAATAGGAGAAAGGCGCATGGTGGTAAGTTACGGCCTCTGAGATTCAAGTGCAAAAGCTTAGGCGCGTTGCCCGTTCTCAGAGGTTGGGTGGCTACAAGCTGCTTGCGTATTTATTGCGCAGTTCGCGCGTTGCTGTTACGCACTGTGATGTCCTTTTTGACACTCGGGGCATGGGTAATGGAGGTTCTTTGGATCAAGCGCACCTCGTGTTCGCGGTTTTAGACACTTGTCGAGAGCGGGACTAGGGAAAATTTATCAGTGGCTTGCGGAACCCCGAGCAGGGGCCTGCGGAACCCGTAGGTTCCGTGGAACCCACTTTGAGAACCCATGCTAGTATGGTGCATTTTCTTTCGTGAGTTCTCCATTATATTTTTTTTTATGACTAGGCTTCAAGATTGTCACGTGATGCTCCCTCCTGTAGATTCTTTCCTCCATGCCGGCCTGTCGGACACTAACAGCAAAATGTAACTCTTGCCGAGTTCAAACAAGGGTCTTTACTAAATTGTAAATATCTATTCTGAACATTTCTTTTTTCACTCATACTGCAATATTGAGTCAGCATTCATTAAACGCCTATGGATTGTTCCTTTCGATGCGGTTTCTTGTGCAAGAAATTTAATTATATTGGTGCATGTGAGTAACTTTCTATTTGCACATCTGCAGTATCCTGACTGTGCATTTGAAGACCGAAGTGGAAAGTGCCATATGTGTTGCACTTGTAATAGACGAGCACCAAAGTTGCAGTTAGACATGTCAGGAGTATGTCCGGTGCTCACTGAAAAAATTTGTCTAGGAGCGTTTCTTTGGATTCTTTTTATCTTCAAATAATCTGCTGCTGGCGATGTTCAAATTCGTATAATATACGTAGTTCGATGTGAGCTCTAAATTGCTCACTTTATTTCGTCTCAGAATTATCTGGCACTATATTTTAATTTAAAAAATCAAATGTAACGTTAATGTAACAACACATTCCAATGTTCGAAGTGTCACTGGATCGCATTCCTTTCGCATTAAAGGAACTTGTAACAGGAACTCGTTCCAAGATTGGAAAGGAACGAGGAACGAGCTTTCGTTCCTGTTTTAGAGGAACGTGTACAACATTGCTTCTAATACTGTCAGAAGAGTGTGGCGAGATGGGCTTGTTGGTTCATCTTGAATAGCAGTAGTTGAGTGCTTAGTAAAGGATAGGACAAAAAAGGAGACACACGGGCGCTACTCACAACAATGAAGTTTAATTCCTTGACACAGCCGAACAAGAGAGGGCCCTCGAATGCACGTCACCGACCACGTGGTACAAGATAAGACAAAGCGTACAAACAAGAAAAAGATGAAGTCTACTTACATATGGACAAAAAATTCAATTCTTTGTTGGACAATTCTAAGGAAGCCTTGCTGATGCAGGAACCACCGTGATAGTCAATCTGCTCACTCTCAATTATTAAACGAGTGATTTCACAATTGCTGTTTCCTACGATCTGCATTTTACCGAATAGGTTGACACACCCACAAGCATGGCAATGAATAGCTAGAAAACCCTCTGAAGGCGTTTTGTTAACTTTGTAATTATGCCCCTTAAGCTGTTCGTTTAAACTTCATTGTTGTGAGTAGCGCCCATGTGTATGTGTGTCTCTTTTTTTGTCCTCGTCTTTACTAAACGCTCAACTACTGCAAGAGGGCCTTGAAAAAAATGTCAGTGTCCGTTTTGGTAACTTTTCTTGTAAACACTGAACTTTATCTGAATGTCAGTACAGACAAAAAAAAAGGGGGGGGGGGGGCTACAGAAAGACATTCTAGAAAATATTGGAAAAAAGATTTCTCATCTCCAGGCTCTATTTAGCCTTCAGCAATGTATTTGACTGTGTAACCATAAACTTACTTTTAAAATTAAAAAGACTGTTTTCAAGAAATAGCTCTTTATTTGGTCCTATTTGGAAATTTGCCGTCCGTTTGTCGATACTAAAGGGACACTAAAGGCAAATATTAAGTTAACGTGGACTGGTAAACTACTATTTCAGAAACCTCGCAGTGCTTGTTTCGCGCCAAGAAAATACTTAGTTTTAGAGAAAATCGCGTAATAGCTTACGTGCATTTCAAATCACCCACTCCCGAGCGGGGAGTGTTGACATTGCATACACCATCACCACACTTTACTGCCGTCAGTGAGTAAAAGGGTGCCCGACAGGCAGCACTGTGATTTCTTGCGCAAAATGCAAACGTGCGGCCATGGACATACCAAGCCAAGACAAAGCATTGGATTTGCTGATGCAGCTGCACTTGGTCCAGTAGCATGGACCATTCGGGCATCCCGCGACATCACATCGACGTGGCATACTCTGCTACTTTCAGTTTTTGAGAGTTTCGCGAGCCAGCAAAAACAGCACAGGACAACGCAATAACGAAGCTACTGAAACTTTGAAAGCGCGGGCGTCGCCGAGTTGAGCGTAAACAAAACCTTTCGATTGCACGCATCATTGTCAAGGGTAACGTTAGTGAGGTTTATTTTTCTAAAAATCAAATAGAGCTGGACCAATGACATTTTCTTATAATGCAATGTAATTATCTTTTTATTACGAGCAGTTGAGTACTTGTGACAGAATTACAATGAGGAGTATCTTCATCATCGGGCTAGTACTTGAATGTCCCGGGGAAGTCTCAAATTGTGTCCTGCATTTAGCGCAATTTCTCGTTTATTAAAGCTCTGTTCTCGAAAAAATTGACGCCGTAGACGTTCTCAAGCATTGCTCTGTCACTTTAGTATGACTTAATATTTGCCTTTAGGTTAAAGAGCACACATCTTCGATAAAAATGGTGGAAACTGGTGTGCCACAAGGTAGCATTCTCGGCCCTACGCTTTTTTTGTGTTATATTGCAAAATTGTGCTAAATTTTTTCTTGTGTAAGCTTGTTATATATACAGGTGACTGCACTATTTTTATTCCTGGAAAGAGTTTAACAAGACAGATTAATTCTAAAAGAATCAAAGATAGTGTGTTATTTTTCATTATCCAAGGATTCCAGCTGTATTGATTGATAGAGGACATAAGCTTTGGACCACGTAAAATTGCAATTTTAACATCAATAAAAACACTTGGTGTAAATTTTGATGAAGACATGATATGGAATGAACATGCAAACCACATTTGCTTGAAATTACTGGAAGTTTTTGGTGTATTAAATGGGGGCCTTGAACCACCTTTCTTTGAAGCCTCAAAAACGCCTTTGAATGATTATGGTGCCTCTCAGGAACATATTAGAGAAATAATTTTTCTAACACCCCCTGGGGTGTTACTTCACTTGGCTTCAATATTGTGTTTCCACTTTTAGTGCAATTTGATGGGCGCGTCTGGCAGCCCCGGTCGCTGTTACTATGGTAACGCTAGTCTCATCCCTTTGTTTGTGCTACAGGGTACTAAATAGCTGTGCGAGGCTGTGCTTTCTTGTACTGAGTGGCATGAGTAGCACATTTCTTTTCGCACTTACCTCTATGGCAATTACACAATCTTCGAGGCTCGAACAAAACGTTGTTTTTATGTTCACTCGCTCGCGCGAGCGAGTGCATCAGCAACTTGCACATTGGCTCTGCGATGAATGTCACCCACTGGACTGGCATCGAAAGGATTCCGAACGTAACGAGCTTCAACCATGTGGCAACACAATACGAATGTGTGTAACTTGGGAAGGAGACGACGTGTTCCAGTCTTATGAGGGCGCTTGGGCTGGCTTAAGTCGCTACGTGCCTGGAGCCATGTTACCCACGGACATCAGTCAGAGCACATGGTTGTCCAAACGTCTCGACGGCTTGTCACGGCACCCTGAGGCAGGTGCGGTATTTACGCTATGCAACAGACAGCTACATGCCTCTGTAGTGGCTAGCTGTTGTGCGTATAGCCAGTGTAGCGCAACATTTTCTATGTGCGTGACAGGGCTGGAGTGTGTGCTTGGGCTTCTGGGCTCCAGTCTGGCTTTGCTACTTCGTACTGACTGGCTTTGTCCTGCACTGGCTTGACCGGTGGATAGTAGCCATATCCAGATTGCGTATTTTGAAGCGCTATCAATAGTTCAGTATGAAGCGACGTCTGCCAAGGAGTCTGGCTAGGAGCGGTCAGAAGTGAGTGCGTGCTAGCTAGCGTTTGTGTGGGTTGGGCTTAGTTTCAAGGGGTTCGAGGCTAGTTTAGTGTTTAAAGCTACAGTAAAAGCTTGTTAATTTACCACTCATTAATTCAAAATTTTCGATAATTTGAACCAGCTGCCACGGTTTCGGTCCACAGTGCATAGAAGTCTATGTATAACACAACCTCTTCATTCACTCAAAAACTGGCGCCTCCACATATAATTCAAACCGTGCACCTCCAAGTGTTGTCTACCGCCACTGGAAACTTTCACGGCTGAACGATAGACTGTCGTAGTTCTGGCACGGTGGTCAAAGCGAATAGCCACATTGCCATCAGCACCTTCATTTTGTGTCTTGCAGTCTCGCGTGCTGGTGGTGGTAGTAGTGCTGTTGCATTGTTGTGCCTGCGCACTCTTTCTGCACATTGGTTCTTTTAAGCGTGCATCAAAGCTGCGAGATGTCATCGCGGGGAAAGTAAGACTTTGAAGGAGAAAAAGATTCTGCGAGAAGTAAACGAAGAGAAGACCAGCAAGCTTGAAGTCACGAAGAAACACTGCATACCGCAGAGCAGATTGTCTTCCTACATCCGCAAAAGAAAGAGCATTGAAGATGCGTACAAAGCTGAATATATTGCCTGCAGCTGAATAAGGCTACTCACAGCTATGTACCCTGAATTGGAGAGCACCGTGAATATCTGGGTCAAAGAAATAAGAGGCCAGAACTTTGCTTTGAGCGGACCCCTAATCATGACAAAGGTGGCCGGTTTCGCCCAGTGCTTGGACTTCGTCGCCTCCGAGGGCTGGTTCCATTGCTTTAGGGAAAGGCATAACCTTGTCTTCGCACAATATCTGGCGAGACAAAAGAAGTGGACGCTGACACATGGGACCTTGAGAAGCAGCGCCCTGCAGCAGTACCCTTGTCTTCCACACAATATCTGGTGAGACAAAAGAAGTGGACGCCGACACATGCGACCTTGAGAAGCGGCACCCTGCAGCACTAACCTTCTTCTGCACAATAACTGGCGAGACAAAGGAAGTGGACGCCGACACATCTGCGACATTGAGAAGCGGTGCCCAGCAGCACTAACCTTGTCTTCCGCACAATATCTGGTGAGACAAAAGAAGTGGACTCCGACACATGGGACCTTGAGAAGCAGTGCCCTGCAGCAGTACCCTTGTCTTCCACACAATATCTGGTGAGACAAAAGAAGTGGACGCCGACACATGCGACCTTGAGAAGCGGCACCGTGCAGCACTAACCTTCTTCTGCACAATAACTGGCGAGACAAAGTAAGTGGACGCCGACACATCTGCGACATTGAGAAGCGGTGCCCAGCAGCACTAACCTTGTCTTCCGCACAATATCTGGTGAGACAAAAGAAGTGGACTCCGACACATGGGACCTTGAGAAGCAGTGCCCTGCAGCAGTAACCTTGTCTTCCACACAATATCTGGTGAGACAAAAGAAGTGGACGCCGACACATGCGACCTTGAGAAGCGGCACCCTGCAGCACTAACCTTCTTCTGCACAATAACTGGCGAGACAAAGGAAGTGGACGCCGACACATCTGCGACATTGAGAAGCGGTGCCCAGCAGCACTAACCTTGTCTTCCGCACAATATCTGGTGAGACAAAAGAAGTGGACTCCTACACATGGGACCTTGAGAAGCAGTGCCCTGCAGCAGTACCCTTGTCTTCCACACAATATCTGGTGAGACAAAAGAAGTGGACGCCGACACATGCGACCTTGAGAAGCGGCACCCTGCAGCACTAACCTTCTTCTGCACAATAACTGGCGAGACAAAGGAAGTGGACGCCGACACATCTGCGACATTGAGAAGCGGTGCCCAGCAGCACTAACCTTGTCTTCCGCACAATATCTGGTGAGACAAAAGAAGTGGACTCCGACACATGGGACCTTGAGAAGCAGTGCCCTGCAGCAGTAACCTTGTCTTCCGCACAATATCTGGCGAGACAAAAGAAGTGGACGCTGACACATGGGACCTTGAGAAGCAGCGCCCTGCAGCAGTAACCTTGTCTTCCACACAATATCTGGTGAGACAAAAGAAGTGGACGCCGACACATGCGACCTTGAGAAGCGGCACCCTGCAGCACTAACCTTCTTCTGCACAATAACTGGCGAGACAAAGGAAGTGGACGCCGACACATCTGCGACATTGAGGAGCGGTGCCCAGCAGCAGTAACCTTGTCTTCCGCACAATATCTGGCGAGACAAAAGAAGTGGATGCTGACACATCTGCGACATTGAGAAGTGGTGCCTGCAGCAGTAACCTTGTCTTCCGCACAATATCTGGTGAGACAAAAGAAGTGCACCCCGACACATGCTACCTTGAGAAGCGGTGCCCTGCAGCAGTAACCTTGTTTTCCGCACAATATCTGGCAAGACAAAAGAAGTGGACACCGACACATGCGACGTTGAGAGGCAGTGTTCTGCAGCTGTACCTGGACAGCTACTTGCCAAGTGATATTTTTAATGCTGATGAGACAGCGTCGTTTTTCAAACTTCAACCAGATAAGACTCATAAAAGGGACATCTGTATCAGCGGAAAGCACAGCAAAGAGCGTGCCACCGTGTTGATCGCCGCGAATATGACCGACACGGAAAAGGTCCCGCTCTTTGTGATTGGTAAGGCACACAAGCCCCGGTGTTTTAAAACATTCGGACGCTACCAACAGAATATGCTGCCAACACAAAGCGTAGATGACTCAAGTTCAACAGGAAAATGGAACTCCACAGCAGACAAGTTCTTCTCATCGTCGACAATTGTTCAGCACATAAGCTCGACGTTCAGCTCAGAGCCACGAGGTTGGTTCTAGAGCGCAGCTCTTAGGCGCCCGTTGCTGGGTTGAGCGTTGCCGTCCCTCAGCGCAACCGCGTGAACATGCTTGTGCCATTGCTTGCACGTTCGTTGTTGTCTTCCACAGCTGGCTCCAGTGTCGCTCATCATGCCAGCGTCCCCATACTGCCCCTCGCACTCGTGCCACTGCTCACGCATTTGCCTTCTTCCACAGCTGGCTTGTCGGCGTCCCTTGGCGTAACCGCGTGAACGTGCTCGTGCCACTGCTCGCACGTTCATAGTCTTCTTGCACAGCTGGCTCCGATGTCGCTCATTATGCCAGCATTGCCATGCTGCCCCTCGTGCTTGTGCCACTGCTCACGCATTTGCGTCAACGTCTTTCACAGCTGCCTCGTTGGTGTCCTTCGGCATAACCGCATCAACGTGCTCATGCCACTGCTCGTGTGTTCGTTGTCTTCTACTCGATGCGCTACCCATTAGACCATGGAATACCCACTCCCAGTAACACAGGTTGGCGTGAAACATTTTATCTGTTGAGTGGCACATATGCAATACCAAATACTCGTGACTCAAGTTGGCCCCTCAACTGGTTTTCAACTCTGTTCCCTCATCACAGCAGTGCAATACCACTGGACCACCCAGTGACCCAAGTTGGTGGGAAAAATGGTTGGAGAACGCCTGTAAAGTGTGTGAAGTACCCGCATAATGCTAATCGTATGATCTTGGCTGTGATAGAAGTATTTCGCCTAAGGATGAAATGTGCTGTAAGGATCTTTTAAATTTAAGTATGTACAGTCGCCGATGAATTTTTCACACTCCGAAAATTCGCACTTCATAATGCACCGTCAGAGTTCCCATAGAGCTGATGCATTTTCACGACCGATTTTTCAGACGAATTTAGTCCCCAAAGTTCAATTTTCCGGACTAAATCACTTATTCCGAGCCACGCTACCTACCTGATCTTGGAGGCCTCCTTGTTGGATTTTCCGCTGGGTGGGCCAGGCTTGGCTTCCAGTGGCCCACTCTATAGCCTCCAAGATTGGGAGGCGCACACTATCAATAGAGAGCGCGGGCCATCTTCCTGTCTTGGTGGAGGCCATGCCCGCTCTTCCTTAGCTGACAAAATGCTGCAGGGCATGGCACTTTTTCTTTTTTCTTTCTTTTTTTTTCGGTCAGCACTATTGTCATAATCACTTAATGTGGGATCAGTTTCTGTTGCTATTTTGCGTGGGGTGTGTCCACACAACAGGTGTGTCTCGGAGCCATTGTTGCATCTTTGTGTGTGTTTGTGCGGCTTCGCACTTGTGTGATCGGCGCCACCTCCTGTGCTTTTGCGAGAGCCAAGTGGTGCAAAGTAATGGGGCTTGTTTCTTTGATCTCCATGGTGATCTCCACCAATGGAGATCTCCAATATGGTGATGCTCTTGTCGACTGTATACGGAGATGACGGCAGTTTCACGCAAATCCAAGCAAATCTGATCGCCTCGAAGCGTAGTATGAGGCGAGGCATTATTAGAGATTTTTTTGTGCCACTCTAAGCCTAATAAATTAAAATTTTGGGGGTGAACAAGTTTTTCATACTGTTAGATTTTTCAGACTATTTTTCAGTCCCCGTGAGGTCCGGAAAATCGGTTGGCGACTGTAAATCTTTGTGTGCTCATCCTTCTCTAAAGTTGCAAAAATATATATTTGGAAAATATAGAAATTGACACAAGCACAACCAGCAAATGACCAGTGCCGTGATGTCACTCGCGCTGGTCTTGCTGAGTGGAAGCCAGCACTGCTTCCACTCAAAAGCAAGTGTGGCGATGCTCAGTGGAGGCAAAACAGGGGAGGGGTCGAGTGAGCGCTGAGTAGGAACATTAACTGAGCTGATCGAACCCACCAAACTCGAGAAATCGGCCGGCGTTGATCTCACTCGCCTCTCGCAACGCCACAGCCCACAGCGCAGCCATTGCATCTAGCCTTGTCTGACCTTGGCTACATGGGTGAAAGGGAAATCTTAGTGAGCAAACACTACTCGCATGTGCCTGGATGTTTTGCAGTGGGTCTTCCCCCACTTCCCTTCCAGACCTGCCTCCAGCATGCCGCTGGGACAGTCTAGACTTAGCGGCATGAACTTGCGTTGCCGGTGTTGCAATGAGGATGTGCATAAAACTGGTTTGTGTGTGTTCGGCTGGGGTTGCAGGTGTGGCACGGAGCCAAATGACAACACAAATGCCGGCCACACATTCCTATTCTCAGTCTTTTTTCTTTATGTACTTGTGCGATATGCGCCGCATCATGTTGCCGCCGTTTCCGTGACTTTAGCTATGTTTTTTTAGGTTGGCAAAATGAACAGAGCTCGCTCAGATTCCTAAGTTATAACAGTGTGAAGGACGGGACAAGGTCATTCGTGTTTCTTACCTAATTGTCCCGTCCTTTGTGCTGTTAAAACTTGCACATGTACCAACTAGCCCGTGTCAAGGCCATATTTCACTCAGATTCGCTCACAAAATATATTTTTTGCTTTGGGATCAGTTGGACCCAGACTTGCCAAAATTCTACTCAGCCGGCCTCACTTAGACTCATGGGTTTGAGCGAGTTTGCCCACTTATGTTGATGGTGAGTGAGTGGCCCAAAGTTAGAAGGCAAGTTTGTATCGCTGCTTTTAGGGATTGGGATAATCTTTGCCATTTTCTAATCGTGAGGTGAGTATGCAGATGATAGTGAATTGTGGAAATTGACTCCAAGGTATATACAGTTAAACCTCGGCATAATAAGGTCAGTAAGATCGGCACTTTGCTTTGTTATATCGAAATGTCGCTGAAATGAAATTTCGTTCTTTTATGCAATGTGCAGCTGCTGACCAATTCTTTTTTGCACGATAGGGCCCATAAAAGATGTCCTGATAATCTCCCAAAAAACTAATTTCCATAAGAAAAAAATATCAATTTTGTTGAACTTGTGAGACAGCAACCACTTTTTATGGTTTGATGCCGCACCGACAAAGTCCTCTTTACGGCGGCTGTACAGCAGATGGAAAGTCGAAAAAATTACACCATCTTCCCGTAGGGGAACCCTGAGTAGTATGCGAAGCAGCCATGGGGTCGACTCAAGTTCTCATTAGTTTTCAGTTCGTCGTTTCCGTTAGGTTGAGGTACGTAGCTACCGGCTTCGCGAGCCCGAAGTTCGGGATCGGCCTATCGCCGCTGCCGTTTCGTGGCAGCAGCTCGAGCCCTCTTCTCCGTGGCGCTGTCCACGGCGCTGACACTGGCGTTGACGCTGGCGCTGTTCGTGGCACTCATCGCGGCGTTGTGGGAGAAGAATGAGAGGAGCGGAGCACGAGCACGCGTCATTATACCGCGAGCTACAGTGGCGCCCCCCAGTGGAGTATGCAGCGCCTACCGTCGCGCCTCTAACCTAAGCTGCTTCGCATTATCGCGCGCGGAGCCACAGGTGTTGCCATTCGTTGAGCAATCTGGAGAGGAGAGAAGGAATGCCGAGGGGAGAGGAGATCAGACAAGGAGAGGAGGGGAGGAGGATGCGCATGCGCAGTGCAGGTGTGGATGCCGCACGGCGGATGGATGGAGGGAGGGAGGGAGTGACATAGCCCCGACCATAAGCTGCTTCGCATCTAAAAATAAATGCAGGTCCAGTGCACTGTGGTGATTGGTGTAAATGAAGCTTTCATGTCCATTCCGCCGCAGTGGTGGCTTGCCAACATAACCTTGGGTGTCGCCCAGAGTGGTACAACACCGAGTGCTATGCTCACTGAACTGAACCGCCGCTCTCCACAGAGTCTGATAAATGCAGCATAAAAAGCCATTAGATACTGCAAAAAAGCTTCACTTTAAAATTGCATGGAAATTAGGTGATAAACTGAATGGCAACTTTGTTCATGGCTCCCACATTTTCCGTTTTGTGACATCACGTGTACGTCATGTCTGAAAAATCAAGCAAGATCCAGTACAACATAGGAAATTTTGGTTGCCTTTATGCATTGGTGCAACAGAAGTCTCTTGTTTTATCATAGAAAAACCGCATGGTTTGATGTAGTAGGTAGCGGTGCCACCGGTAAGTGTGAGCAGCGGCAAATATGGTTGGCTACTGATATCTGAAACTTGTTCCAGAAGCAGTGCACTCACTGGAAACACTTATTTGCAGTAAAGGCATCTGTTAGTTTCAATCGCTCTTGCTCAGAATTTGTCCTTTTCTTCAGTGAGTTGAGGATAGCTTCTTTTGAAGCTCACGTTCCTTTTTTTCAGCTGCAAAAATTGAAAATGAAGTTTATGAATGTTTGTACATAGGCTTGTGATAGAGCACTAGGCTGATTTCTGCATGGACCAATGCTGGGATTGCTGTTCCCAGGAGGCCTTTTTTTTAATTTTTTTTCGCTGCTCATATAATCAAGCAGCAAAGGATGTGTGCATCACAAGAGTGGCATCATGCAGGCCATTCAAATCTTGACCAACATGTACTGCAACGACCACATGAATTACAACGATGGCACCTGCTGCAGCAGCCCGGAGCCAGTCACCTGGCTGCAGACCATCACCTTTGCATCCTTCGCAATCGTGTGAGTTTCTTCTGGCCTTTCGCTCGCACAGGTTCATACGTGCACCACTTTTCACTAAATCCAGGGTTTCTGTACTGTGTCTTGTACTTCCGATGATGACATTGTTTCTGATCAAGTGCAGCTACATTATGTGGCGTTGGATGACAGAGGTCACACAGTAAAAGACTAGGGAAGCAACTTGTTTGGAAGTTTTATAAATAAGTTGCTGAGAGGTTTATTAGCAACGGACGCAGGTGAACGGGCAGCAGTCGCAAGCGTTCGGCCAAGGACAGCAACCACGAGCTCATGCCGGTGGCGATGCTGCTGAGGCGCAGGCTACTCCTCTTCATTACAATTACCCTCCGCAGAAAAAGGCACCATCCTGGCGGCTTAAGGCGAAAACACTACTATTGGGTCGTAGTACGGCTGATGTGGACAGGCCGGTGCCTCGCTGACGCAAGGCACTGGCACAAACCAGGGTGGGCGGCGCCGTTGGAGGAGTGCCGCTTGCGTTGTTGGACATGATGTGGGGGGGGGGGGGGGGATAGAATGCGACTCCGAAGTTTCAGGGTGGTCGAAACCCTGCACCTCCACCCACTTGCTAAGAGATTTATTAGCAACAGACGCAGGCGAACGGGTAGCAGTCACAAGTGTTCGGCCAAGCACAGCAACCAAGAGCTCATGCCGGTGGCGATGCTGCTGAGGCGCAGGCTACTCCTCTTCATTACAATTACTCTCCGCAGAAAAAGGCACCATCCTGGCGGCTTAAGGCGAAAACACTACTATTGGGTCGTAGTACGGCTGATGTGGACAGGCCGGTGCCTCGCTGACGCAAGGCACTGGCACAAACCAGGGTGGGCGGCGCCGTTGGAGGAGTGCCGCTTGCGTTGTTGGACATGATGTGGGGGGGGGGGGGGGGGGGGATAGAATGCGACTCCGAAGTTTCAGGGTGGTCGAAACCCTGCACCTCCACCCACTTGCTAAGAGATTTATTAGCAACAGACACAGGCGAACGGGTAGCAGTCACAAGTGTTCGGCCAAGCACAGCAACCAAGAGCTCATGCCGGTGGCGATGCTGCTGAGGCGCAGGCTACTCCTCTTCATTACAATTACTCTCCGCAGAAAAAGGCACCATCCTGGCGGCTTAAGGCGAAAACACTACTATTGGGTCGTAGTACGGCTGATGTGGACAGGCCGGTGCCTCGCTGACGCAAGGCACTGGCACAAACCAGGGTGGGCGGCGCCGTTGGAGGAGTGCCGCTTGCGTTGTTGGACATGATGTGGGGGGGGGGGGGGGGGGATAGAATGCGACTCCGAAGTTTCAGGGTGGTCGAAACCCTGCACCTCCACCCACTTGCTAAGAGATTTATTAGCAACAGACACAGGCGAACGGGTAGCAGTCACAAGTGTTCGGCCAAGCACAGCAACCAAGAGCTCATGCCGATGGCGATGCTGCTGAGGCGCAGGCTACTCCTCTTCATTACAATTACTCTCCGCAGAAAAGGCACCATCCTGGCGGCTTAAGGCGAAAACACTACTATTGGGTCGTAGTACGGCTGATGTGGACAGGCCGGTGCCTCGCTGACGCAAGGCACTGGCACAAACCAGGGTGGGCGGCGCCGTTGGAGGAGTGCCGCTTGCGTTGTTGGACATGATGTGGGGGGGGGGGGGGGGATAGAATGCGACTCCGAAGTTTCAGGGTGGTCGAAACCCTGCACCTCCACCCACTTGCTAAGAGATTTATTAGCAACAGACACAGGCGAACGGGTAGCAGTCACAAGTGTTCGGCCAAGCACAGCAACCAAGAGCTCATGCCGGTGGCGATGCTGCTGAGGCGCAGGCTACTCCTCTTCATTACAATTACTCTCCGCAGAAAAAGGCACCATCCTGGCGGCTTAAGGCGAAAACACTACTATTGGGTCGTAGTACGGCTGATGTGGACAGGCCGGTGCCTCGCTGACGCAAGGCACTGGCACAAACCAGGGTGGGCGGCGCCGTTGGAGGAGTGCCGCTTGCGTTGTTGGACATGATGTGGGGGGGGGGGGGGGATAGAATGCGACTCCGAAGTTTCAGGGTGGTCGAAACCCTGCACCTCCACCCACTTGCTAAGAGATTTATTAGCAACAGACACAGGCGAACGGGTAGCAGTCACAAGTGTTCGGCCAAGCACAGCAACCAAGAGCTCATGCCGGTGGCGATGCTGCTGAGGCGCAGGCTACTCCTCTTCATTACAATTACTCTCCGCAGAAAAAGGCACCATCCTGGCGGCTTAAGGCGAAAACACTACTAAGGCGAAAACACTACTATTGGGTCGTAGTACGGCTGATGTGGACAGGCCGGTGCCTCGCTGACGCAAGGCACTGGCACAAACCAGGGTGGGCGGCGCCGTTGGAGGAGTGCCGCTTGCGTTGTTGGACATGATGTGGGGGGGGGGGGGGGGGATAGAATGCGACTCCGAAGTTTCAGGGTGGTCGAAACCCTGCACCTCCACCCACTTGCTAAGAGATTTATTAGCAACAGACGCAGGCGAACGGGTAGCAGTCACAAGTGTTCGGCCAAGCACAGCAACCAAGAGCTCATGCCGGTGGCGATGCTGCTGAGGCGCAGGCTACTCCTCTTCATTACAATTACTCTCCGCAGAAAAAGGCACCATCCTGGCGGCTTAAGGCGAAAACACTACTATTGGGTCGTAGTACGGCTGATGTGGACAGGCCGGTGCCTCGCTGACGCAAGGCACTGGCACAAACCAGGGTGGGCGGCGCCGTTGGAGGAGTGCCGCTTGCGTTGTTGGACATGATGTGGGGGGGGGGGGGGGGGATAGAATGCGACTCCGAAGTTTCAGGGTGGTCGAAACCCTGCACCTCCACCCACTTGCTAAGAGATTTATTAGCAACAGACACAGGCGAACGGGTAGCAGTCACAAGTGTTCGGCCAAGCACAGCAACCAAGAGCTCATGCCGGTGGCGATGCTGCTGAGGCGCAGGCTACTCCTCTTCATTACAATTACTCTCCGCAGAAAAAGGCACCATCCTGGCGGCTTAAGGCGAAAACACTACTATTGGGTCGTAGTACGGCTGATGTGGACAGGCCGGTGCCTCGCTGACGCAAGGCACTGGCACAAACCAGGGTGGGCGGCGCCGTTGGAGGAGTGCCGCTTGCGTTGTTGGACATGATGTGGGGGGGGGGGGGGGGGGGGGGATAGAATGCGACTCCGAAGTTTCAGGGTGGTCGAAACCCTGCACCTCCACCCACTTGCTAAGAGATTTATTAGCAACAGACACAGGCGAACGGGTAGCAGTCACAAGTGTTCGGCCAAGCACAGCAACCAAGAGCTCATGCCGGTGGCGATGCTGCTGAGGCGCAGGCTACTCCTCTTCATTACAATTACTCTCCGCAGAAAAAGGCACCATCCTGGCGGCTTAAGGCGAAAACACTACTAAGGCGAAAACACTACTATTGGGTCGTAGTACGGCTGATGTGGACAGGCCGGTGCCTCGCTGACGCAAGGCACTGGCACAAACCAGGGTGGGCGGCGCCGTTGGAGGAGTGCCGCTTGCGTTGTTGGACATGATGTGGGGGGGGGGGGGGGGATAGAATGCGACTCCGAAGTTTCAGGGTGGTCGAAACCCTGCACCTCCACCCACTTGCTAAGAGATTTATTAGCAACAGACGCAGGCGAACGGGTAGCAGTCACAAGTGTTCGGCCAAGCACAGCAACCAAGAGCTCATGCCGGTGGCGATGCTGCTGAGGCGCAGGCTACTCCTCTTCATTACAATTACTCTCCGCAGAAAAAGGCACCATCCTGGCGGCTTAAGGTGAAAACACTACTAAGGCGAAAACACTACTATTGGGTCGTAGTACGGCTGATGTGGACAGGCCGGTGCCTCGCTGACGCAAGGCACTGGCACAAACCAGGGTGGGCGGCGCCGTTGGAGGAGTGCCGCTTGCGTTGTCGGACATGATGGGGGGGGAAGGGGGGGGAATAGAATGCGACTCCGAAGTTTCAGGGCGGTCGAAACCCTGCACCTCCACCCACTTGCTAAGAGATTTATTAGCAACAGACGCAGGTGAAGGGGTAGCAGGCACAAGTGTTCGGCCAAGGACAGCAACCACGAGCTCATGCCAGTGGCGATCCTGCCGATGCGCAGGCTACTCCTCTTCAGTACAAAGTACAGATAACAAGTACAATTTTGACAAAGTTGTAATTAAGCACAAAATGTGTGCTGTCAGTATAAGTACGAGAGTATCAGCCTATCAGATGCATGCTATTGACTTGGTTCACTCCAGCATTGATAAGCCCATGTATGCTTGCCAGCACATGCCTGCTTGCTTCTCCTGTGCACGTAGGAATGCATGTGTGTGCTGGTCAGGAACGAGTGCTGGCTTGGATTGCCTGAAGCCATGAGATCAATTGGAGGATGCGGCTGTCGCCAGTAGTGGGGGCTGCTGCGGAATCCATTCAGCATAATGCAGGCTGTCATGTAAGGAAGGGCATTTTTTTTTTCATGCCAACTTTACAACTGGAGATAGAAAACAAATAAGCATTGCTAAAGTACTGTTGTTTAAGAGAACTTCATGTTGGGCAAGTTGTTATCTATTCATTATAACTATCTTAAGGCGCCGAAAAACACACAGCACACAAGAGAAGACAACGGGGACAGAGCGTCAATCACAACTGCTTTGTTTTACGGAAGGCACGTACATATATACCTTCAGTCGGCACCTGCGCAACAAACACATTAATTGAAGCATCAAGTGCGGTATGATAAGAAACGCTAAAAAAAAAAATTTTTTTCTCGGCCTTGTACAAGGATATGGAAGTTTCACTAACACACAAGCTACCTTTCTTACTGATATAGAATGCTACCATCATTTCCCTGGCTTTCGTATCTACTTCTGGCAAGAATCCGCAAATAAAAAAATAAAGCAGTTGTGAGTGGCGCTCTGTCCCGTTGTCTTCTCTTGTGTGCTGTGTGTTTTTTGGCGCTTTAAGATAGTTATAATAAAGCACTATTGGATGAGCTCAGTCCAATCTGTCAAGGCCAAGAGAGATGCAGCTGGTGCGTTGTCATGCATGTGTTGTGCACTTTTCAACGAGTTTTGCCTGTGTCTCATGCAGCCTGTTACTGAGCCTAGCTCTGGCGGTGCATCACCATCTGTGGCCTACCATCGACTACTCACCACTGCAGAGTGTGCTGCAGCAGCTGTCGCGGCTGGGCCTCATCATGGCCTACTTCTTTGTGTGTGACCGGACCAACTTCTTCATGCGGGAGAACAAGTACTACACGCACCTCAACTTCTTCCTGCCCGTGGCGTACGTGTTTGCCCTTGGCCTGTTCTTCACAGAAGAGACTCAGCAGACGCAGGTGCTGCACCGGGACCAGACGGACGAGTGGAAGGGTTGGATGCAGCTGGTGCTGTTAGTGTACCACATGACGGGCGCCAGCCAGGTTCTGCCCGTGTACGTGCATGTGCGGGCTCTTGTGTCGGCCTACCTCTTCCTGGTGGGCTACGGCCACTTCTCGTACTTCTGGCACCAGGCGGACTTTGGGCTGCTGCGGCTGGCACGGGTGCTCTTCCGTACCAACCTGCTGGTGGTGCTGCTGTGCCTGGGCATGAACCGGCCCTACCAGTTCTACTACTTTGTGCCCCTCGTCTCCTTCTGGTTCCTGGTGGTAGCCGCCACCCTGGGCAGCCTGCCGCGCGTCTCGGCTGCCTCTGCCGAAGCCAACCCGCTCCACCACCTCTATGTCGTGCTCAAGTTTGTGGGCCTCTTCTCAGTCCTCACCGTGCTGTACATGTCTGAGGTCAGAGCACTACTTGCATGTGTGCAAGGGTTCGTTGCATTATGCACACTGTGTGCATACCTCTTATGCTCCACATAGAGCAGTGCAATGCAGGAGCATGGAGTGAGGTCCGAGCCCTGGTGTTGCACATTGTCCTTTTTATTTCGTACTTGACTATTATCACAGAAAGGATCTCCCCAGTTTTTTCTTTTATTATGGTGATTTTCAATTGCTCTAGACTGCTGTGTGGTGTGTAAACATTTCAAATTGCAGATGTATTTTTAATACTCCTAAAACTTGGGTACTATTTAAATTTTTATATATTTGACATGATACATAGCTAACCAAATATTGTCAGTGCGTTTGCAAGCACACACTTCGTGTGGTTTAGCAAGTTGTGTCATGTAGCAGTTGTCTTTGGAGAGTCTGTCAACTGTACAGTAGAACCTTTGAAGCACATGTGTCTCGTAGAGCTCATCATTGGGCTGGCCTCATACAGCTGCTGCGTGGCCTGTGCATCACATTCAGGCTTTTGTGGTAATGATAATGAAAATTGCTACTGTGAATGGACTCTTCGTGAGTCAAGGCCTGGTCTGGACAACTATGCCATCACGAAAACACGTTTTATAGGGCGAGGGAGCCAGATTGGTGATGGTTTTGCCACAGTTTTATGACAAGTTGAGCTTTGAGTCAAGAAAAAGAAATAGCATGCAGAGAAAGAGTGGGAAGTGCCTTTTCCACCAAACAAAGCTCTTTGAAGCTCCCTTTCTTGAGCACGTTCCAAGGCATCATGAATTCCCTGTGTGTAGATTACGTCCAAAATACTACTGTGACACGTAAACAGATGAAAATAGAATCCCAGTCTCTTCGGCAGCAGAGGCAAGCCGTGCAGTGCGCAACATCTTTGGCAAACTGATTCTCATCTATACATTTTCAGCTGGAATGAATAAACAAAGCCACATAATATTATTTGTTATATGGCACCCAGCAAGTCTTAGGGGTGCCCTCCCGCGTGTGACGTCACCTGGGGGACTCTGCTGCTGCCTTTGTGTTCACTACTTCAAGACTGCTTGACACTGTCAGTTGATTTGCCCAAGCTTTTTAAACGTTGTGAGTCTGCAAGTTTGTACTTCAGTGTGCGGAATATTTTAGAACACAATTCCCTACAAAATTGAGCATAGTTGCCGTAGGGACGATGCTAAGCATGGATGGCTCCTGGACTCGTCTTCTAGTGTGTACACATGTGTGTACACATCTTGTGAAGATGGTTCCTTGGTTTTGGCACTCATAATACAGTATAGACCACTTATAATGTAACCCAGGGGTTCTCAGGTACGTTCATCCCAGGGAACCCTGCTAAGCTCCATAAAGTGCCAGGGAACCCCCCCCCCCCCCCCCCCCCCCCGATTTAACTGAATTATCGAGGGTATCAAGAAAACACACAAATGCTGCACTACGTCAACACGCTTTTATTTACTCAATGAATCGTCAAATCTTGTTTCTATTTCTATTTAGCACCAGACCAGTGCGGAAGCTGAAATTCTCATCTCATGACTGATTAGCGCTAGCAGCGGCGAAGGCCTCGCGACATCCTTCGCGGCGCGCGTTTTCATCTGAGACGCGCTTTGCACCAACGGGCGCACATCCCGATTATTTTTTCGCCACTCAGCTGCTCGCCAACAAATTGTCCGTCCATCGCGATGTAGCCGGTGCTTTTTTATCTTTGACAGCTTTGCACTGAGTAAAAGCGAAACTACTGCTTGCCGCAACCGCTGCCGACGAAACCGCGGCCGCTATCGACGCGATCATGGACGGCGATCTTGCGGTTCAGAAGGCAGGCGGCTGACGCACGCACCAAGTCAAAACGAAACTACCTTTCGCTGCAAGAAGTGCGGACGAAACTGCGGTCGCTATCGACGCTGCCATGGGAGGCGACTACGCAGTTGTGAAGGAACGCAGCCGACGCGCGCACCGAGTGAAAACGAAACTACTATTTGCCGCAACCGCTGCGGACGAAACTGCGGTGGTTATCTACGCGATCAGAGATAGCGACTACGCACTTACGGAGGCACGCGGCTAGCCGCCAACGCGGTGTTACGCGCGGCGATAAACGCAAGAATAAAGGCTGTAAAGGCACAATTAGGCACGAAGCGCTTCGGCGTTGCTGTCAGTCACGTGCCGCGTACGATTGCCGCTGAAGACCACGGCGATGCGGACTGCGCACCTTCGTTTCGGTTGGACGCTACGCCGTTCTTGCTCTTCTGCGGCGCGCATTTGCGGTGCTCCGCATTTATTTTTTTTAATTTTTTTTTTTCCTTCAACGTATAGGTCAGTGCGCACGCTATCGGCACCTACCCTATCTACAAATAGGAGAAAGGCGCATGGTGGTAAGTTACGGCCTCCGAGATTCAAGTGCGAAAGCTTAGGCGCGCTGCCCGTTCTCAGAGGTTGGGTGGCTACAAGCTGCTTGCGTATTATTGCGCAGTTCGCGCGTTGCTGTTACGCACTGTGATGTGCTTTTTGACACTCGGGCATGGGTAATGGAGGTTCTTTGGATCAAGCGCACCTCGTGCTCGCCGTTTTAGACACTTGTCGGGAGCGGGACCAGGGAAAATTTATCAGTGGCTCGCGGAACCCCGAGCAGGGGCCTGCGGAACCCGTAGGTTCCGCGGAACCCACTTTGAGAACCCATGATGTAACCATTTATAGTGCAGGACCAGATATAGTACGGTCTTTTCAGACTCCCATTAATTTTCCCTTAGCACTCCATGTATACGCATACCGCTTACAGTGTAGCCACGTGAGACAAAATACTGGTTATAATGCGGCTTACGCGGGAAAATCTCGCCGACAAAGGCGGTAGCAAGCACAGCACGCTTCTCAACGAGGTGCGCCCACCGATGGGAGAGGAGATCAACGAGGGCGATGCAGAGGAGGAGCATGAGTCCAAGGGCGATAAAATTGTCGCCGTGCGCCGTATGTACGAGTGAAAGCGTGCGGGGGACGCGTGCCTTCATGGAGAGCGAACACACAGCGGAGAGCAACGCAAGTTCCATCGTGCGAAAGCCTGTGGGGGTATGGGAGTGAAGGAGGGAGGGGGGGCGACACTGTGCTGCAGCACCAAATGCGTATCTCGCAACCGGGGCAAGGGGAACTGGCGACGCAGTCTCCCACGCGAAAGGAGCAAAGCGGGAAGGCAGCACGGGAGGGAGGCAAGGGCGGGGGTGTGTGGCTCTACCAACAAATGTGTTTGCGCCTGTGCTGGTGTTGTCGCGCGCACTGTATCTTGAAAGCGATCTCCACACGGTTCTGACCTTTGTGTGTGATGTGCTTACGCCACTCAGTTTTCGTTGAAGCGATAGACCGCACGAACCCTCGCTCGCTGCGGTGGCCGTGTTTCCTCATGCCCGCGTTTTGACAGTGGCTGTCTGCGGTCATCGAGTCTATTCATGTTTGCTTGTGCGCGTTGACACCACGCTTGTGAATTCAGTTAGTAAGCGAATGTGTCAAGTTTAGGCAACCGATAAAACTACTATCCCTACTCCTTATAGCTCTCTACTAATTTGCTATCGCAATTGATGCTTCTCCTTTTGGGCAAAACTGAGACATTTTTAAAATTATTACTTTGTCTGCTTCATGCGAACATCGCGGGTACTTGGACATTAACCTTTCAACGTTCATAAATATAAACGAATGCAAAACTCCCAGTCGCATGCTTCGATGCTCGGATACATGCGGCTGCTTGGTCTACATGTTTTGCATACGTACAGGGCTTGAAAATCGGTTGTTTTGGTTATAGTGTGGTACCGCTTATAGTGCAAATATTCACGACTCCAGCGACTTACGTTATAAGCGGTCTACACTGTAGCGTGCCAGCCCTTTTTTGACAATCAACTGAGTCTTTGGCTGCCATGTCTGTGCTATAATAAAGTGTTTGCCTGTGTCAGTCGAACGCCGTTTGCCACAGACATTTCAATTTTGTTACAGCCTGGCACTTTAAGCATATCACACAAGTCTTTGCTTGCCCTTCTCAAGAAATGCACTCATAGTTTTCGTTTTCCCACGGTTGGCTGAGGCCCAACAAGCTTTTTTACCCTTCTCTCTCTTATATACAGTGTAGACCGCTTATAACGTAAGTCGCCAGAGTCGCGAATATCCGCACTATAAGCGGTACTGCACTATAACCAAAGCAACAATTTTCAAGGCCCGCACATATGCAAAACATGTGCACCGAGCCGGCACGCGTATGCGACAGTCGAGGAATGCGGCTAGAACGTTTGCATTCAATTTACAGTCGAATCTCGTTAATTCGAAATAATTCACGCGGTGGCGCCTCCGACTGGCATTGCTCCAGCTCCGCCATAGAGTAAATACTTAGGAGAGACCCCTCAATGTCGCGTGCGAACAAAACAAAAAAAAAGAAAAAAAAATGCGGCGGAAATTTCGCCCTCTTTCAAATGGCAAGGTCGCCGATTCTGCGTTGCGCCGGAAGATGCGTGTCCGTGCTGACGTCTCAGCAACGTTACCGTAGCCACGTGTAGAAAGTGGCAGTGAACCCTTCTTTCTCCTTTATGCTTCCTCTACTTTCTAGTCACGTGTTGACCTTGCACGCTGCGGCTACAGTGCAGAGGGAAGCAGCGGCGCTGTCCCAGGCCGGCCACGAAACTGCCCACGCCGGCAAACGCCCGCTTCCCGATAACGGCTGAAAACGAAACTTCGGGGAGCTGGGCACCGGGGCGGCTGGAGCGGCGGTGCTTGCACGGTGGCGGGCGCGCATGGTGACAGTCGAAAGTGAGGGAGTTACGAGGGAGGGCGAGGGGAGCCACCGAAGCGGTGGAGTTGCCGAGGCGAAATCCGCTGCCGTGCCGCCCTCCTCCCTCACATTCCACGGTCTCCGCGTGCGCCCTTTGCCGTGCCGTGCCGGCGCCACCCACTCCCTGAAGTTTCGTTTACTGCCGTTATCGTGAAGCAAGCGTTGGCCGGCGTTGGCAGTTTCGTGTCCCTCGCTCGCTATGCGCGCCGTGATATTTCATGACTCGCACTCAAGATTCTGGTTTCAGCCTCACTGGCTGTTCGTTCGCACCATGTGCCCTTCTCCTCCAAGTCGTCTCTCTTTCTTCCTCAAGCACTCCTTGGGGCGCCCGTTTGAGGGGAGCGTTCGCCGTCTCCGCTGACTTCCGTACTCCCAGGCAGCCGCACTGTAACCGGTATTTCGTTTCCCGCAACTGCACTATAGACCGTTTTTTCATGGGCGCCGCCATTGCGTAGGCAGTGGTGCCATCTATGGGCAGTTGGCTTGCTGGCTTGGGCGAACGCCCGTGTTGTATGCTGTGGTATACGCTCGGCGGCAGTTTCTGGCGGATTTTTTCGCACTTGCGCGGTCAATTTAGCATGAAATGGCGTCTTCTACGTGGGGTATGGTCCTGTGAGGCGTAGTGAAGGAATTTAGGACTGAAGTAATGAAACGGCTGGAGTAAACTGCTGGTGTTAGGGCGGACGGAGCACCCAGCGCGAGGTGGGCGCGTTTGTTTGAGCTTACAATCAGCCTCGGATATCAGTTATTTCTGAAAATTCGTTTCACGAATGTTACCTTACTCCAGCATTCTCAACACTGTAATTCTAAGCTCTTGTTTAGCTGTAACAAGTAGTTACAAAACATTTGACTATCCTAACAGCGTGGGCGCCGTTCTGCTGGAGAATAAGTCGTGCTGTTTACTTTGACAAGCGTTCAAGTTGTTATGTGTAGATACACTGGGTGACTGCCTTGTTTGCTGGGCAAGGTTTCCGCCCACAAATGAAATAGTTTGGTTAATAATAACCGCATACCGTACAGTGTGAATCACACTTTTCAAGTGGTCGAATGACCAGCTGCAGACTGCGCGAGGGTCCGAGGCAGTATTAAATGCTGTGTTATAGATCTGTTTGTTCTATATAGCGTATGGTCCAAGTTGTCCAATCATGCGGCATGACCATGCGGAGTCTTATTGCGTCGTTATCCTGTGTTCTGTTTTACTTTGCCGCAAAATGAGGACATATGGACTCTTTTTTTTTTTTTTTTTCAGTCTCCCAAGTTCAGTGATTTACGACGCATTCACCCACGTTACGGCAATTGTGTACTTACAAATAGCTGTTGGGTTCTCTTTATGCGATCCCCTTTGTATATTGTACCTTACAGGGCAAAAAAGGCAATGCCGATCTAAGCACGAAGCAATTGTGTGTATCATGTTGGTTTGCTAACCGCAGTGCTCGCTGTGTTGAGCAAAGCCTTCGGCCTCTTGCAGGAGGCTAACGTAGACATAGTGTTTTGAAGTCTACTAGACTTAAAATGCGTGAGATCGATGCCGGTGGCTGATGCAAATGTTTTATAGCAACTCTTCGTCGAGTGAAAACCGATACATCCAACAGAGTTCACAACACATACACACACCACGGCTGATGATGCGCGTCGCATTTTTGCACATCCAAGAGAAATTTCCAGATACTGTAGCTACTGCTCCACCTAAAGGCTACACAGTGGTTGTTCGACGACCTCGTAAGAAATGACATCCCGTAAATTGCACTCAGAACTAGCTAAAACACATCCGAATCGTTCCGCAGCGCGCGACCGGCACCACATTCAAGCCGCGCCGCGCCGGCTCGCCCAAGCCAGATAGGAGGAAAGGCTCCTCGTGCGCCTAGTCCTCCTCGCCCGATGAAAAGGTCTATAAGCGATACATGTATGCATGGAGTGCTATGGGAAAATTAACGGGAGTCTGAAAAGACCGCACTATATCCGGTCCTGCACTATAAGCGGTTACGTTATAAGTGGTCTATACTGTACCTTATTTTCGAGACTATGAGTCGAGTTCTTATTTTCTAACATTTTCATTGGTGCGTCTGATACAACGACGCGACTTTCATATGCATAAAAGCGTGCACGCTGGCACAACTAATATGAGCGTGTTTTTTTTCCCGAGCACATTACGCTGCAGCAGCAACGCCAGCTATGTTCCCACAATGTGTCATAAAAGTTATTCAAAGATCGACGACGGGGACTAAGCAATCCTGCCGGCTGAAATAGCTCAACTTTTGACTTTGTCGGAGGACGAGGCCTTCAGTGGGTTCGAGTGAAGTGCATTAAATGTTGCTTTTCTGCGCCTAAAAGGTCAAGTTCTTTTGTGTTAGTGCCCTGAACTAGGGAAGTATGGCACCTTGTGATGAGTGTACAAGTGTGCATAATCGCATTTCATTATACTGCCCGAGTTTAAATAGATGTGTCTTATGCACCAGTGTGACATATATACTAATTATTTTTTTGAAACTCGCGAGAATGGGGAGGTGCGATTTATACAAAGATGCGACTTATAGCCTGGAAAATACAGTATAGTATATATGTAAACCCTCGTTAATTTGAACTCCAATATCTTGAAATGTTTTTTTCCAGCCTTGGTGTCAACCCACGTGTATTTCACCTCTTATCTCGAAAAGTGCTCCAGATATCTTGACATGGCAAACACCAGGGAAAGGGTAACAGAGTAGTGTCACTCGCTTTGCACCCAGCTCGCTAGCTGCTTGATTGGCATCTTGCTGCCACATTGTTGGGGGGCATCCCCTCTCATTTATGACACTGTCGGTGACACATCAATGTGGTCACAGTGTAATAATTGTGACCTCGGCACTTTTGAGTGGGTGCAATCGGCCAAGCCAGCATGCGAGGCCACAGTGTTTCAGCAAGATTGCGGCTTGATATGGACGCTCGCTTTATGCTCACGCCACTGTGAGGCATAAATGCCACATCACTTGTGGGTGCGTTATCTGCCACAAACAACCTTAAAAAATTTTTGAAAGTGTTCGCTGACACACCCGGTATGATAAATATATGTGTGTGTCGAGAGTGGACATACATACGAAAACATCTATATTTTCCGGCATTTCGGGCAGGGTCCCGCCTGCATAAGAGAATCAGCCGGAGCTTGAGGACGGCCGTAACATTGAAAAATGAAGACGTTCATGGGGGGGGGGGGGGGGGGGTATAGTACACCCTCTTCCAAGTAACTATCTGGAAAAGCATTTTGTGGATATGTTTTTATTGTGATCAATTACTGAATATTCCAAGAACAAAACGAAACCCTTTCCTTTTTTTAATGCTGCACGCCGGTACTTCCAGGTCACGAATGGCGTGCACGTTATTGTGACATAGCATTTTTCACAGGAAAGTAGTGAGTGCAGAGTTTTCAAGAAAGGAAATGCAAACATGCAGGCTGGGCCTGAGCCATTTGGACCTATCACGGAGGGTTGATTTTAGAATAAAAAGATATTAGGATAGTTTTGCGTTATCCTGGCCCATGTGACGTTTGGCACAATGCTGCTACATGCAACATTGGGCCGTTTTCTGCAATTGCACATTTTACAGGCAGGCTTTGTGCACAGCAGCATTGATTTCAGTTTAAACTGCAAATGGAAGCTATCGAAGCCAGGAGCCCTTGCTAATCATAGACAATGGGTGCCTGGATCATATGGAGGGGTGCGTTTGTGTATACTTGTACTGGGAAGCCTGATAAGTGCGCTGATGAAAAGGAAGAGTAGGCAAGCTTTAAGACACTCATTGCTGTGCTTGAGGGCTTATATTTTTGGGACACATGGGACTGCACACACGTGTGACCCGAGGAATGTGAATGATTCACTCCTGCGTTTTCATGGCAGGGTTTACAAAATTTCGTTCACTGATTGCAAGCATGTTTATCTTGCTGGAAATTTCTGCAGATGCCTTCAAACAATACACCAATGGCATAGCAAAGCGTGCCCAGAAGATAGGTAAACTGAGACTGTGCTCATATTGAGCCTGACAAGGCTAGTGTTGCACCTTTAATCTAATTACCTAATACCTCAAATGCTCCATTTCGGCAGTCGCTCAAACCAGAAGGAAACACATTGAACAGATCCATTGGCAACCTGAGTCGTGTACAGTGGAATCTCGTTGATACGATTCTGCGCAACACGTTTTTTGGGATGATAAGTTTTTTTTCCTTTTCCCGATAATACGTTGAATGATACGATTTCCGATGATGCGCTTTATTTTCTGGTTTGTATCAATGAGATTTCACTGTGCACTGTGCTCATTTAAGAGCATTCTGCTGCTTCCAGTGCAAGTTAAATTCTGGGGTTTTACGTGCCAAAACCACGATTTGATTATGAGGCACACTATAGTGGGGGACTCTGGATTAATTTTGACCACCAGGGGATCTTTAACGTGTCCCCAATGCATAGGACATAGGCATTTTTACATTTCATCCCCATTGAAGGGCGGCCGTCGCAGCCGGGATTTGATCCCGCGACCTGGTGCTTTGCAGCACAACACCACAGCCGCTAAGCCACCACGGGGCGGGTGCTTTCGTTGTGAATCTGCTTGATTCCTAACAATAACCAGACTGCACCTTTGGGTTATGTGATGCTGGAATTTGTGGGAAGGGTGTGCAGCAGAAGCAAGTAGAGTCACTGTGTCTCTGACAGGTGCATAGCCATCACATTTCATTTTGGTTTGTGCTGTCTATGATTAGAAGTTAATTGTGTGTTGAATTAGGGAAAAAAGTAAGCCTTCTTCAATAAAGTTGTGTCATTGGCCAGTTTGAAAGCTTTCTCTGCCTGCCCTCCCGGGTTTGGCATGGCTTGGCCAGTGTCCTCGGGGATATACAAAAGTACGAGTGAACGGGCTTGTATAACCCTTGTATGCTTACCGACAAGTAGTGTGAGTGCGTGCAGTTCTTTTCAGCATAACAAAAAAATAAATAGCTACATAAAACCTGAACATCTCACAGGTGAAGTACACCGATCCGTTAATGAAATAGGGCATTCCTCAGCGTATGTGCCGCTGTTATGACAGAAGAGGGGCAGTGCAGAATCCTTGTGTCACACTTCTTCCCTGTCATCGCCCTTCTTCCTTAGGCAAGCATTGGCTTGGTTCTCGTGACACTGTGCATCCGTCCAATTTGGTGTTTGGGCTGGATGAGAGTAAACCTCTCAGGTGCATAAACACTGCGAGAGGTTTCACGTTGCATAGCGTGAAAGATGACAAAGTCGATTGCATTGCCGTTAGTTGTAAAGCATTTAATTAATTGCTTTGTTGGTTGTGCATATCTTCCTTTTTTACCTGGGCCGATCCTCGTAAGGGCAGCTAATCCACCAATTTATCCCATCTTTGACCTTGCTGCTGGTTTGTAGGCAAGCATGGCTTGTGACAATCATAGCTCTTGGGCTGTACCAGCATCGGCACAAAAGCTGTCAGACCAGCTAGGTTTGAATGCAGATTTTTTTTAAACTTGACACAGAACACTTAGGGATTCCAGCCAATGCATACATTAAAAAAATGACTAGAGTAGGGATCACTGTAAATTAAGCACCCAAGTTTCTTTTCCTTAGTATGTGTTATACACCCTATCCTACTGGCCTGCTAGGTTACCAGCTGCGGGTAGCTTTAGCTAATTAGTGCATTGGGAAAGATTGTGTAGTTACATGCCTGGTGGGAAGTTGGCCTCCACCATTTTGGGCTGTTGTTGAGAAAGGCTGGACTTGTGCTCTGGTGCAGGTGTTCTTTGAGAAGATATTTGTCACACGACCCTGGAAGGCCCTGTTTGTGACCACGGATGACTCCATCAAGGAGTGGTGGTTCCGCTGGAAGATTGACCGCTATGTGAGTGTTTAGGATTTTTTGGTGGAAGGGCTGATCCTGTAAAGTGACCATCATTTCAGAGCGTGGCCAGTGGCATGCTGTTTGGCTTTGCGCACTACCTGCTGCGCCAGTACCGGGTCATTGGGGACCACCACCATGGGAACCTGTTTTCCCGGGGCCTCTCCCTCACGGTTGCCTTTGGAGCCTTGCTGGGACTCGGGGTCAGTGCCATTCCAGCATCCCATGTGAGACGTTGCTGTCCCAAGTTATGGTGCTTTCCTAGGTGCCGATTACTCGCCACTGCACACTGTGTCCACACTGCTACTGTCCCGAGCCAATGGTGTGCCTACACAGCTGCTTTAGTGCAGATGCCGGCCCAAGGGGCTTTTGGAAGCTACAAACCTCTATCAATAAGCTCTGTGTTTTTCAAAAGTGCAGTATGGAGCGGAGGCCATGTTAGCAATCATTAGCTGCTTTCTTGGAGCCATTGAGCACAGATGTCCTTAAAAAATTAAGTACAATTTAAAAAACGAAGCCTGACCAGTTTGGTCATCTGCAGACATCTTGCATGTTGACACTCTGACTTGGTGCAAATGAAGCCTCCAGTAGCTCAGGAATATCTGCAGTAGAAAGAAGTGCACACTTGTCCTTGCCGAGTCGATTTTCTCCGGATTTGGGGGCTCGTTAGTGTTGGAGGTAGTTAATACATAAAACAGCAACTTGATGCACATTTCTGAAGTCACATGGCCAGATTTTTATTTGGTCTGGGCTTGAATGCTCATTTCTCTCCATAATTCTTTTTTGAAATGATGCAACCAAAATGTCATTACCACAATTAGTTATTGAACCGTAACATTGTTACCAATGCTGATGACCAGTATGTGACTGTTTTTCTTAATGTTATAACTTGATTTTAGCTGTCTTTCAACAAAGTATCTGAAAGTTGAACTTACCAGGTGTACCATATTTACCCATGTAAGGCGCGCCCTTATGTAAAGCCTGCATCTCCAGTTTGGCGTGCAAAAATTTGGCAAGTTTCATTCAGGAAGGAAAGAGTAGAGAAGGAAAGGCAGGGAGGTTAACCAGTTCAGCACAACCGGTTTGCTACCCTACACATGGGAGCGGAATGAGGGGGAATGAAAGATGGGGAGGAGAGAGACAGAGAGAGTGTCACATGGGTACCTGTGTGCTGGTTAATTTTTGCAATCCGGTATGTACTACTGTAAAATTCCGAGCAAGCCCCTCCCCCCCCCCCCCCCCCCCCTTGCCCTGCGCTCTTATCACGCACCGCGCCCAGGCAACACTGGCCTGCCACATCCAGTCCACAAAAATAATGGAAAAGCACACTGGTGCGCACCGGGTTGCCCCGATGCGCCGTTTCATCCAATCTTGGTCGCATCGGGGTGAACTGCGGCCGGCGAGATCTGCCCGTCACACAGTACAGAGGATTTTCCTGCAGCACAGCAACGTGGCCACTCAGCAACAGAATGGTCGCGGCTACGCTGTGGCGTCGCCAGCAGCTTCACCGCCGCTGATCACTTGCCACCAATATCGTTGCTGGGCTTCTGCCGATTCACTTCGAATCTGCAGCAGACGGTGCTTCAGAACAAACCGCCGATGCTCCCAAGCAGCAATGTTTTGTTACTGTTGTTGCCGCTTTACCCTTTGCTAACAATAATTTCACACGAAGAAGAAAACATGCTGATATTTGTAGCGCCGCCAGCTGCGATGTGAGCATGGCCGAGCCGTGGTACACTGTCCGCCGTCGGTAGCCATGCACTGCAGCAGAGCTTGACTTGTATCGGTACTATCGTTAGTGCTAAACGTTTGACCGTGGACATGGTTTTTAATGCGTAAAGTGAACATTGCACGTCACTTTACTTTAGTGGACATCATTTTGCATAACCAATGTTCGTGTTGCCGGTCGCGGCGACGCGCCAGTGCTGCATCGATGCGCTGTTTCTGCAGTTCTTTCGATGGTTTTCAGAGTGATGAACAGCACTAACATTTTGGCTTAATAAAGTTCATGTTAAATAAAATTTTAAGGCCATTCCCACTGGGCTTTTTTTTTTTTTTTTTCTGGGGGGAAAATTTTGTCGTCGTCATCTTGAATTTTCGATAGTGCCCTCCCCCCCCCCCCCTCCCCAACTTTGCGGGTAATTTTGACTTGCTTGAAGAGGGGGCGCTTGCTCGGAATTTTACAGTAGATGGCCATTTATTCTTGCCGATAACTGCATCATCGTTGTCACCATATCTTGACAGATCATGCAGCACAGGGCTCATTGTTTATCTCCATTATGTTTGCTGCAAAAAAAAGTGTGCTTGTGGATATTAGTAAGGTAGTGCGTTGGGCGAGTTGGTGCATAGCTGAACAAATGAGTTGTGGCGCAAGGAAAGAAGAAGGAAAACCAAGGGGAGACAGGATAGGGCGCCAACACAACTCATTTGTTCAGCTATGCACCAACTCGCCCAACGCACTACCTTACTAAAGCATATTCACAACTCATTTGTGGATATTAAATGCGTGTGGTTTCATTCGGGACTATCGTCAAGTGCTTCAAGTTGACGAGAATGTCAAACAGTACAAGCACGAAGATCAGCTTATCAAACAGTGAGGTCAGCAGTAGCGATGACTGAGTGTTCATAGTTGGCTGCCAGTGGTTGCATTATTTTTCATAGCAGTCTGAATCCAGCAGTTCGAGAAGCTGAACATATTTACAGTGGCACTGCTTATTGTAACCATCATATGAATAGAGCGCGAGTTGACATGCAAGGATTTCCTGACAATGTGTCATTAGAAGGCATTCCAAGTATCCTCGGGCCTCTTCTTTTTATACATACATAAAGGATTCAATTCGCATTTATCCCAATGCTACATGCAGTCTATACGCCAATAATGTCAGTAATATTTCTTTCAGCGGAAGACATTGCAACACTTCAGGAAAGAATGTCCCTTAGCTTCTTGCGAAGCCAGGGGACTGGTCACTTTTTAACAGTTTAAGCATAAATCCAAGTAAAAGAAAAGCTGTAATATTCACACGAAAAAATAAGCCATCAAATGATAATTTGCATCTTGTACTGTATGACACTACTGAAATAGAGGTGGTAAATCATGTTATGTGTCAAACAACTTGCTTTGCAGCAAACATATCAGCGGTGTTTTGAATCGTACAACTACAGAGCGGTGTTGCCATTTAAAGTGAAGTTTATAAATAACTTTTTTATTCATACCTTTGTTATGCTTTCTTGGTATGGGCTCTACAACTTTCAAAAATTACACCTCATGCAAAAAAAGTATCATAATGCTTTTTAATTTAGCATTTGATGTGCACGTCAGTATGTTGTTTCAACAGGCCATAATATCACCTTTTTTACCTCTACAAATATAAATTAACTGTCTCGAATTAATTGGGTGGGAAATTCAAGAAAATATAAATTTTTTACATAATACTTTTCATTGAGAGCAAAACATTACATACACAAAGCAGCAAAACAATACACGGTACAAAGAAATGTGAGAAATGGTAACCCCGAAAAAAAATTATCCAAAAGATTAATTGTCCTACATATTGCAACACTATTTAACAAATACAGAAAAGTCGGCTTTGATTTTCTACTGTGTACACCGATGTTGGCTTGTGCAAATATTCGACGTTTTTGAATATTCAATTGAATATTATGCTATTCGATATTCAAAGTTTTCGAAGTATTCCAACCAAATGAATATACGCATTTTAAGCTTATAAGCCACACTTCCAGTTGCAACACCTTGGAAAAAGAATTTTTTTAAATACATGCGTATAACTCGTGGAAGTAACTGTATATGATGTCCAAATATTTGTATAAGCAGTCTCTATTCACGGATGCACGAATCGACCACATCGATCCTTGGCCAATGGCCCTGTCCCCACCTGTTCGGAGACACCGATTGCTAAGAACTTTCCCCTATAGGTTGTTTCACGGCAGTGCAGGCTGCCTCACCTAAAATCGAAATCTGAATAGAGCATTGACAGGGCACTAAACCGTAACTTTAGTGGCCGACACCCGGTGAAACAAACGAGAGCTTCTCTTTCATATTTGCCCAAGCGTCATGCGCATGCGTGAGTTGCGAGAGGGACATCTTGTAGGGGACTCTTGCTTCTATTGTGCATAGGAACTACGGATCTTGCTTGAACCCTGTGCACAGTGATCCTCGCGTAAGTGCTGCTTAAACTGCCATTTGTGGTTAGTGCCGCAGTCGTTAATGAGTGGTTCATGTCACTGTGGCATAAGGTTTGTCACTTTGCAGTGGTTCGGTCGTCGGTGACGGGAGGAATATGTGCTCCATGGGCACGCTCTGCGTTTGTGTTGCCCAGCCATGAGCAAGAACTTAAGCATAACCTGCAAATTAATATTTTACAATGAAACGAATTCACAATAACAATGCATCACTATGCATTGGTCTGCGGCCGCTAAAGGCTCATTCACACTAGGCCGACACGACACCTATATTGGTCTGCCGACTATTGGCATCAGCGTTTTCCTTCCTTTAAACCATTGGCCACAATGTTTTCAGTCCTGTAAACTGCTGTCGTCATCAGTCGGCAGACCAACATCAGTGTCTTGTCTGCCTAGTGTGAATGAGCCTTAAGTGGCATCTACCTAAGGGCCCCTCTCCATGCTTCGCATGCCGGGTCACTTTGCTCCTCTTGGCAGGAACCGTCAGGCCTGGTGGTGAAACATAGGTAAAAAACATCCCCCGCAGAAGTCAAAGGGGGAAACTATATAATAATGCAAATTGATTGATTCTATTGATTTGGCTGCACATTCTCAACTCTCCAACGAATTTCTAAACCTAGTTCTTACGTTTAGCTTCTACTAATTACAGTAGAACTTTGGCGCCAACGTTCGCAATCAAGAACACAAAAAATGACCCAGTAGAGTTACGCTCATTTTTTACCGGTTCATACATTCCCGGAAGACATGATTTTTCGGCACCAATGTTCAGTACGTTGCCAAACTGCGATGGTATGTGTGGAGATGGGTTTGCACAAGGCTTACCCTACGAGCGACGGTCAGGAAAGGGCACGATGCTCCTCCACTCCGCAATGCACAAAGGCGCTACGGCAGGGTTCGTCGACTCTCCGACACGGCGCAGAGAAGGCTCCGGAGTCAGTTCGCCACCAACAAACACGGGTTTATTCACCCAAGATATAGCACAGTGCGACAGTCACGGCGCTTACGGGCCAAGGCTCACCGCAAGACCGATCGAGTACGCGCGCCCGCTGCGCTAGGGCTAACCGGGTAGCGGTCCGCAAAGCGCGAGAACGAGGAGTCGCGAGAACAAAGGTCTCGAGCAACCACCTCGTTGCGGGCCTGTGAGCATCTGCCGCGGCGAGGAAGCGCTCAGAGGACGAGAGCTCGGGTGAAGAGGGTGCCAATCAGGGCGTGTCCCGGTGACTTGTTCTCGCGGGGCAAGTCCAATCCAAAAGGGGGGGGGGGGGCAAAGTCCAAGAGGGTGTCGTCGTCTTCCTCAGGACCAGGGCAGGGAGAAGGGGCCCCAGCAGTCCAACAGGTGAAGACGTCGCTTCTCTTGATGCGAGGCCAGGGGCCTGCCTTGGCTACCAAAGTTCCGCACACCGATAGGACCCACTGCCAGGAGGAAGGCTCGGCAGCCCAGAAAGGACAGGGCAGGGCAGCACCATGGTTCAGCCAGCAACGCTTGAGGTCCACCGAGCAGAAGCTGCCAGGAACGCGCGCGGCGTGCCTGCCCTTTTGGCACAGCAGCCACCACGGAGGCCACAGGGCCCTCCGGATTGCGCGTTGACCGGAACAGCAGGCCGGGATGACCGGCAGCCAGGTCAGCAATGGAAGCTGGAGTGACCATCCTTGGCCAGGGGTCAGCGCCTGATTGGGTGGACCAGCCACAATTAGCGGCAACCTAGGCAGCAGGAGGCAAGGCTGGCATGAGTTCATGGCCCCCAAAGGCAGGAGTCGGTCATGGTGGAAGGACCAGGAGCAGCAGGCCTTGAGGTCAGCAGGCCTTGAGGTCAGCAACAGGCTGGCATGGAAGGACCAGGGACAGCTAGCTTCGTTGTCAGCAAGACTGGTGGCACAGTGGAGCCTGGCGCAGGGAGAAGACTTGACAACGCAAGTAAAAGACAGGAAAGCCCCCCGGCATAGCCGGCGTGCCAAGCTAGCTGCCCGCCTGGCTGACTGCCCAAGAAGGGGAGTTTGCCAGGCTGAGGCTTGGGCAACACATAAGAAGGTATACTAGGCCACATGGGCCTGTCACTGCTTCAATGTGCGCCCTGGCACCGTAGCTGTGTTTCTCCGTTCACCAGCGTGGTAGGGAATAAAGTCTGTGGGGATTGAGGGTTGCGCCGGCATGATTGCGCGCGCTTAGCCTGCTCTGCCATCCCTCGCCATCGTTCCCCGCTGGCCTCCTTCTCCGCCCGCGCCGCCTAACCGGTTCCCGCGGTGGCGCTGCGCACGCGGCGGTTTGCGGTGAGGGCGGGGCGCTGACGTCACGACGCGGCCGGTTGTCGGCCGCTAGCGGCGTAGCGTGCCTCGGGACTTCTCTCCGGGACCAGCGCACGGTACGTTCATGCTTTCCTCTCGTCTGCCGACACCTTTGTGACTAGGACTGGAGCTCGCGCACGGTGCCTTTGCCCGTGCGGGGAGCGCGTACTTTGTGCTGATCCTTTCCCGACGCTAAGCCGAACAGCGGTGCCATTAGTGCTCGCGCGAGGTCGTACCTCGCCTAGCCGCACTTGCCGAAAGCCTAAGCCGAAGGATATTGCCCGTGCTCTCGCGAGTTGACCCATTGGTTATCGCCAGAGCAAGTAGCATAGCCGCCGGGACTTTTCCTAGCGGCGTGTCCCAGCTTGAGCCTGTGCTCTTGCCGCGACGTGCTATAGGCGCCTGTTATTGTATTTTCGCCCTGGTGCGGGACCCCTTTGGCTCCCCTCCGTGCGGGCGTTTGTGCAGTGCTTGTGCCGACGGTTTCAGTAAACGGTTTCCGTCAACTCAGGGCTTTACTGTGTTGTTGCGTGCGTCGCTCGGTAGCCCCTTGCGGCCTCTGAGCTCGCGCGCGAGCGGTGCTGGAGGCGACGGCTGATGCGGCCCTGTGGCTCGCTAAGCTCGAACCCGCGGTGGTTGGTCTCCTGTGAGACACCAAGAACCCACAAGTCCAGCTACCATCTGGTGGGAGAAAGTCTGCATAGGTGCGTCAGAAGGCGGGTGAGCACAAGAGGGGCACGAGAGCCCTTGAATCTCTCTCTCTCTCACACCCGCTTTTACTCATGCTTGCGCACAAACATCGGGCAATTCCTGAGATGCCACGCCGCGCTGTGCTGCCTAGGCAATTGTAAAGTCGCCCTCCGGAGCCTTGCGACCCCGGCGGGAGCGCCGGCGCCCGCGGCCACTCGAGCCGCCCGGAGTAGAACCCCCCTCCCTTCCCTCCGGAGCGTTGCACGGTACTTGAAGACGGCTTCCTACCTTCCCGCTTCCTTCCCTTACGTGCGCGAGACTGAGCCGCTATCACCGGCTCACCCTCGCGCATACAGCATATGGCGCGCAGCAACAATTTTATTGCCTTTGAACTTTATATTGAACCTCACGGCGACGATGACGGCGATTGCATAATTTGAGACTGTCCCACCTTTTACGCATTCCTCAAAGGTAAATTGGCGCCCACTTATTTCGTTGAGTGCTTGTCACTTGCCATCCTGCCTGTCAGTTCCCCTGGGAGACTGATGACCAACTTCAGCAACGAAATACTGTCGAAGCACACGAAAAGTGGCTTTGCAGTGTCTATGCGGAAACCGAGCTAACGCATCTGGAAATCACAAACGTCGGCACTTAAAAACGAGTAAGCGAGTGGACTTTTGCTGCACTGGCGTCAGTTTCTTTTCCTAGTCCTAAACAAGGCTGAATTCATATGGCCGTTTCAGGGCTCCAACACAGGCTGTGTTGCTCGCTGTTCACAGCGCGATACATATCGTATGTGTGTAAACATCGATTTAGCTTCTGAAATACACACCGAGTTAATCATCTCTGCCTTCACTAAAATAAACCAGATATGCAAGGTCGGAGAAACTGGTGCCAAACTCGCCCGGACTACATTGCATAAGTGTGCCCCCCCCCCGTAGCCTTCGCTTCATGCCAAGAGTCGGCTAATATAGATGTGCAGGAACACAATGCGCACCAACCATCTCGGCACGGCCTTTGCACTTGCCGCAGATTACCTTCAAGACACGGTGGGTAGCCATGCGCAGTCACAGAAAGGCTAGAGGAGGAGACACTTCCTCCCCACCCTTGTTGCGCTGAACGAATCCTCAGCTTTCGTGTCTCAGCTTCGTGTCCCCAGGTGCCTCGGGGCCTCTGTAAGTTTTTCACTGCATACCGCGTCCTGGCACGCGCGCTCCGACAGCGTTTGCCACTTTTCATGCAGAAGGAAGCTTGTAAATAACTTCTGCCTTGGCTGACATTTTTATTGTTCTTTGCTAGATTTACCAGCCATACTGGCTCCAGCTACATGCTTGAAATGACCAGAAACATTGCTAAATCGAAACCGTGTCACAAAATTACTTCGTTATATCGCGAAAAAAAGTTTAAGTAATACGTGGATGTCAGTGGAACTAAAATCGGCAAATTGAAATAGTTTTTACATTGCGCATTTCCTTAGGTCATGGTTCATTATAATAAGGCTGAACTTTATATATATATATATTTAATCATATCATACGAAGCCAACAAACATTGACACCAAGGACAACATAGGGGAAATTACTTGTACTTACTAACTGAATTAAAGAAATGATAAATTAATGAAAATGATTGAAAAAACAACTGGCCGCAGGTGGGGAACAAACCCATGTCTTCGCATTACGCGTGCGATGCTCTCACCATTGAGCTACCGGGGAACCGTTTTCCCATCCACTTTCTGGGGTATTTATGTTTTACAACTAGGAATTAACCCTGGGAGTGTTAGCCAGCGCCACCACTCACAAACCTAGGTAGCGGATGTGAAACATCCTTTCTGCCGCAGGCGTCACGAGTACATGATCTTTTTGGGTGAAGGCAACTGGTCAATAAATCCACATATGCTACCTGAAGGCATCAATGTTGCCGAATTCGAGCCCTCGTTATGTAATGAACGAGAAGAAAGGGAACCGAGGGGCCCGATTTTTATTAATCATATCATAAGAAGCCAACAAACATTGACACCAAGGACAACATAGAGGAAATTACTTGTATTTACTAACTGAATTAAAGAAATGATAAATTAATGAAAATGAAAATGAATGAAAAAACAACTGGCTGCAGGTGGAGAACGAACCCATGTTTTGGCATTACGTGTGCGATGCTCTCACCATTGAGCTACTGCGGCGCCGTTTTCCCATCCACTTTCTGGGGTATTTATGTCTTACAACTAGAATTAACTCTGGGAGTGTTAGCCAGCGCCACCGCTCACAAACCTAGGCGGTGGATGTGGAACATCCTTTCTGCCGCACTATAACCGGTATTTCTTGTCCCGCAACTGCACTATAAGCGATACGCGTATACATAGAGTGCTATGGGAAAATTAACGGGAGTCTGAAAAGACCGATTATATCCGGTCCTGCACTATAAGCGGTTACGTTACGAGTGGTCTATACTGTAGTAAGCCTGAACATTTTAAATTAAGGGTGCGCAAATTCTCAAATACAGGAATTAGTGAACTTCGAATAATTTGATTCATCAATTGAATATCTACTATTCGATTTTTCGAATATTTGGTATATTCAGTGAAAGAATTGGTTGTGGTCGGTGCCATGACGGGCGCAGTGTTCCCACAGCGCACAATCTCGGTTGTTACAAGGTTCGTTCAGGTCACGTGACTGATCAAAACAATCAAGACGACGTGGACAGAACAACAAAAGTAGTGCATATAGGAAGCACGAACGCATGGGCGAGATCGGGCCGGTTAGCCCTCAGGAGGCATGGGGAGGGTATTGGATCGGTGTTTTCAATATTCATGCACTTAGATTTGCGCATTTCCGAGCTTGCTGCCCACATATGCAAGCTTAGTCACTCAGACGAACTTGGAACGCGTGCTCGTGGTATAGTTGTCGGCTGGTCACCTGTGGACCCAAAAGCCATTTCAATGGCCGTGTCAGTCTAACCCGTACGCATGATCTTGCGACCGATCACTTATGAGCCACCCGTCGGAACATATTTGTGCAAAGATCAGGTTAGTCCAGGGTAATAAAGGTTCTACAATGAACTCCAGTTATACGATTTTCTCGGTACTGCGCGAAGACGTATAATCCTGGTGAAGCATGATTCGGCCAACAAAAATTATGCCTTAATACACAATACGCTTGGCAGAGTTGCGAGGAGCTTCAATTTAAACTACGTATAGGCTAATACTTTGCAGGGCTCTGAAACGAAACCGCTGAAAAAGTAAATGCAAAATGAATACTGCAGTGCAGGTGCCGATCATGCTTTATGAGAGGGATTTAGCCTACCGTGTACCACGATCTGTGCCCGCTAGCATGATAAAACATTCTTTTCTACATCGGTCAGTTTTTTATACGCTTTGTTTGAGCCACGCAGCAAGAGCTTTCGTTCAAGTGCCAGAGTGTCTGCAAGCAGGTGGTGTCGCCTGCACAAACGAATCTCCAAATGTCGTCGATGCTACATAGCACAGGCATGGCAGCATCGGTGGCGTCATTCGAGGTGGTAGCCAGCAATGTCAACATGAGGCAATGCCTCATCACACCTCCCATCTTATACGACGACCCGCGTGAAATTGAGTACCCAAAGACGGATGCGTGAGAAGTCTTGTGTGCTCACATGTAGACGGAAATCTCTGAACTGCATGCGTGAACACACATACCGATACGATCTGCGTGCCTTCAGGTGGCTAATCTGTTTGATCTGCGCACATGCTTTCGCGCTTTCTCTACGTGCTGGGGCAGTATTCTCGGGGGATCGCTTTCAGAGATAGTTTCACTTGAATATCTACTATTCGATTTTTCAAATATTTGGTATATTCAGATTTGGCCCGTGTCAAAGTATACGACCGACAGTACTCTTGGCTCCGGGCTAAGATAGCGAGTTTTGCATTACACCAAAAACACTCTCGGCCGCGTCCGTTGCCGAGTCATGCGAGATCTTGTGAAAGTGAAGCTATCTCTGAAAGTTATCACCCGAATATATCGCCCCTTGCTTTTGTTGCTGTTCTCTCTGTCCAGCTGCATATGAGAATTGTTCTACTCGGTCATTATGGTATTATACTTCGCCATAATTATCTTCAACTAAGATTCTGGGATCCCGAGCGAATGAGTGAGCTGTGGTTCTCGTTCAGTGAGCCTTGCTCAGCTGTTCTGTCTGAGCCGGCTCTCTTGGGTGGGACTTCGGCAGTTCTTGGTCTTTCTTCGCATTCAAACCGGTGACCACGTTCGTTCGATTTCCAGTCAGCTAGGCTGAAGTTCTGTTTCTGTCCGCGGTCGTCGGTCTCCCCCCACTCCGCTAGAGTGTAGCTCCACTCAGCTCATTGGGGCATGGCTCACAGGGACGAGATCGCGCAAGCATCTCACTTTCCAAACGTACGCTTACATGATCGTGTTCCACCAGCGCTGCACTTTCGTCAGTGGTCGTCAGCACAACGAGGTGGGAATGAACGCCACCTGCTCAGAGTCTTAACTCTTTCAGTATCAGAAGCATTTTATCGCCAATATCACAAAAGTTTGTTATTAAAACTTTTTGCTTTTAAAACAAAAAATGACGAAATAGTGACCAAGCATAGTATCATTTATTCAAAGCCAAATAACTAGACTATGCATAACACAGGCTTAAGTGAACCAGCTGAGCCGTTTTGCCCATCTTTGACCCTCATGAAAGGAGCATAGGCAGGTAGTCAACACCAAAAGCGTTGAGCGGCCACGAAAGGAGTGAGCGAGCCCAGAACTGTTCTGCATGCTAAGCGGCTTCCTCCTGACGGAGGCTACCGGCACGTTGGGTTCGTATGAGACTGGACGCGCATAATCTCGCATCATATAATCAAGGTTTTTTAATGCAGTACAGTTAAACCTGCTTATAACGAACCTCCATATAACGAATTCCTGGATATAACGAAGTTTTTCTATTCCCCGCCGTTACTCTATAGAAGCACATGTATTTGAGACCTCTATGTGACGAAGTGGCAGCGGGAGACCCCCTCGATATAACGAATTTTCCCTGCCGACAACCTAGAGATTTCGCCCCAAATTTTGTCATTTTTGCGCGAGCAGCATCCGGAAGCACCTTCTCCGCCGCGCCGGAATGCGAAGCGAGCGCACGTGTGCGAGGCGGGCCTGCATCCCTCGACCCGGCGATCTTGCCGCCGCGGGCGTGACCTTTCCCCCTCCCTTCATTCAAACCTGATCCTGCCGCTTGCTGCAGCTGGCCTAGCCCGCCAAGCCGGTACTCTCCTCTTCCAGTTGATGTTGCTGACGTGCTGGCGGACGCTGTGATGCTGTGACAGCGCGCACACGCGCTGTCAAACGCTGGCGGCGTGTGGAAGCGCCACTGCAGAAGCGAGCGAAGTGACCTTTGTGCTGTTGTCTATCGCTTCAACGCAAACTGAGCTCCGAGAACACACAGCATGCACAAAGCTACGAGCCGCCGGCGCACCTACACTGCCTAGACTCTGCCCCAACGCAGATCGCTTTCAAGATACCGCCCACGCGACCGCACGCAGCCGCGCAGTATGCATTTGATGCAGGAGTACAGTACCACGGCCGCTTTTTTTTATTGCGATAGCAATTATATGGACACTTCAACCGGATTTCTGCCGTCGCCATCGCCGTGAGGTTCCGTATAGATTCCAAGGGCGATAAAATCGTCGCAGCGCGCCGTATGCGCGAGCAAAAGCGCACGGGGGACGCGCGCTATCACGGAGGGCGAACTCCAACGCGCGCTATCACGGAGAGCGAACGCACGGCGGAAAGCAAAGGCGACCGTCCCGCGAAAGGCCGTTGGGGTATGGGAGGGAGGGAGGTGGGCGGCGCTGTGCTCCGCCAGCGTATCTTGCTACTAAATCTCCCACGCGAAAGCAAGAAACGGGAAGAGGGGGGAAGAGGGGGGGAGGGGGGGGCAGCTTCTCCTCTGCCAACAACTTCTCTACTCGGCGGTCGCCCGCACCGTCTCTTATCTCGACACGGCTCTGACCTTTGTATGCGCTGTGCATTCGCCGCTCAGTTTCCGTTGAAGCGATAGACCGCGCGAACTTGCGCTTGCTGCCAGCGTTTTGACAGTCGTTGTCTGCGGTCATTCAGTGTGATCTATTCATGTTTGCTTGTGCGCGCTGACACCACGATTGTTAATACAGTTAGTAAGCCAATGTGTCCAAGTTTATGCAGCCGATAAAACTACTATCCCTACTCCGAATAACGCTCTACTAATTTGCTATCGCAATCGATGCTTCGCCTTTCTGGTGAAACTGTGACATTTTTAAAAATTTATTATTATTTTTTTTTAATCCAGGGGCCGTGACAATACAATGCCGCCGGCTACCCCCCCCCCCCCCCTTGCTCCCTCGCCGGTGCCTCGAGCGCAACGGAAGAAGGCGCGCTTCCTCCCTGCTTTTCTATCGTGCGCGCGCGAGATTTATGGCGTTTTTCACTAGTCGATCTGGAGCAGGATTTTTTGCTCCACGGCTGCGAATCTAAATTTCACTGGTCGAGCTGGAGCGGGTTCGCGCTTTCCACTGGTCGTTTCGGATCAACTCGCTCCGCGCCGGATCGCTCTCACTTGCTCCGCTGCCGAGGCGCGGATTCGGGCGGAAATAGGACAAGAAGCATACGTCACTTCCGCTCGCTGGGGGACGGCGATCTTGGTGGCCATGGAAACATGCAGAGCGAAATTAGATTTTTGTGACGCCTGTGCGCAGACTTTCGGTACGATCCAGCGCGGAGCATTTTCAATCGACCAGTGAAAAACGCCATTAGACGCGGTCATCGGCTCCCCTCGCACATCACTCGCACATACAGCATACGGCGCGCGGCGACTCCGTTATCGCCCTTGGACTTGATACGGAACATCCATGAGCCAAAACCAATATTAGGGCCACAACGCGTTATAGACACCATCTTTAGATAGCAAATACGGATCTCAAGGGCCATACTTTTGCTGGCAGAAACCGAAAATACGTCATAGTTGTTGCCCCCGGCACTTTGGGCGGCCAATGCCATCGTTACAGTGGCTAGAATAGGGGAATGAGAAGAAAGGGAACCGAGGGGTCGATTTTTATTAATCATATCATAAGATATGATTATGATCATAAGATATTATAGATAAGATATTAGATAAGATATATAGATAAAATCATAAGATCTTAAGATATGATTATATCATAAGATATGATTATGTCTGTTGGCTTCTTATAGAATAGGGGAAGTGTGATTACCGCCCGGCGGCTCCTATGGCAACCGCCGTCGCTGCTTGTGATGCATCCGCCGGGGGGCGCTCGCACTCGTTTATACGTCGAGCTGAGCGCCCGATACGAATTGGTCTGCGAGTTTCTCCCGCTTTCTGCTGGAAATTCTTGTGCGAAGTAATGTTTCGTGCAGTGCTGACAAGTGCTCAGGGATGAGCCGCCGTCAAAGCCACTTTTTTTGTACCTGGCTGCACGACTGGTTACAAATCGTGCAAAAAGAAGTCGCTCTTCGGGGTACCGTAAGACAAGGAGACGTACCGAAAGTGACAGCGCAACATACCTCGAGTGGAAAAGCCACTCGAACGAAATGCCACTGTGTGCGAACTCCATTTCGATCAGCAGTTTGTGTCGCGTCACTTTGGACACATCATCAGTGGTGAGCTGGTGCGCCTGGAAAGGAGCAGGCCATTGCTACAACTGGATGTGATAGCGACGATCTTTCCAAACGTCCCCAAGTACCTCTCCAAGCCAGTGCCTAGGAAAAGGAATCCGAAAGAAAGGTTGGACCCACAGTTTGCGCCTCCACAGAAAAAATCGCGAATCGACGTGGCCTCACCCGACACATCGGATGAAGCACCCACGCTTGCCGCCAACTCTGGATTACCAAAATGTGATCGTGCCGTCCAATCAGTGGGCTATATATAAGCACGTTTTTTCTGAAACTTCCCTTTTTGTCGCATATAGCGTCTGCCTACCGGGGCCAATCATGAGCTTGCTTCATGCCCAAAAGTTTGTGCTGTTTCGTGGTGGGGACAGCATGATCGAACACCAAGTGTTTGCACGCGGTGTCGAGCTCTCACTTGATGAGCACTGCGATCCTGCATCCCTCCTACAGGCTGTTGACAGCATGAAGCTCTGTTCTGGTGCAGAGCGGTCGGTGGAGTTCCATCTTGCGCGCAGCTCCAACATGACAAGCTGGAATGAAAGCCTCTACCACACGAAGTGCAAGGGGTTTGTAAGTCGCCCTGAGAAGTGCTGCATCGCCTCCAAGTAGCTCAGAAGGCTACTGCTCAACCAGAGGTGTCGAGCTAGGCAGCTAAAGCGTAAGGAAAATTACGCCAGGAAGGTAAAGGCAAGCACCCAAGCTACGGTGCGCCGCCTCCAAAGCGAAAATCTTGGACGAGGCTCTCACGCAGCAAAAACAGGCAAATCACGCGATAGAAGAAAGTGCACTGAAGAATATCGACAAGCTCCCACCCAAACAGAAGGCAGCAATCATGCAGTGCTTTGAAGCTGCAAAAATGATCAATAATTGCACCATATTTTGCTTATAACATCCCAGTTTCCAAGAAATCGTGCAAACGTGAAAATATTGAGTGAGCCAAGGCAACTTTCTATGTAACATAATCATCGGTGCATGCCAATTAAGCGCAGTTACATATATTTAATTGAAATCCAATTTCATCTTTCTTTAACGAACAACTCAGACTAAATTCATCTTTGCAAGCAAGAACAGTTGTTTTCGTTCAAGCGTGCGTTTATAGACAGTAATTTGCGTGTAAAATAAGACCGCAGTGAAGCAATATTCGAGGTGTGTCTGTGCGGCCTCCGAGGTAAACATGCCAATACGACCTAGATCTCGCTAGCAAATGACGTGTTATACGCGAATTTATAGGGCACATACGTCGCTATAATGTTGCTGCGATCTCCGCGAACACGAGCGGCTGAGCAAGATGTGCTATTCGAGGTAAAGAAAAGGTAATTCGCATCGCGAATCGGGGAGCTTATCCGGCTAGTCGATCATCGGGCCTGGTTGGGCGACGTTAATGCAAGTGTGAGCGCCGCCTTGCGGCTGCATCTGAAACGTGCACGCGAGCGGCGGGGCCTTCGTCACACTTCCCTATTCTAGCCACTGTACCATCATCAAGCCACCAAGCCAAGCGACATGAAAAGTCAAAATGGCCGCTCGGGCCGGCGCGGGGTGGAAGTTCGCAACGTACGATGCGGGAACAGTCCCACAGTTGCGACGCAATAACGGCGTTACCAATGTATTGGGTTCTATAGAAGCTGTGCCGGGACCGGCCGAAAACGACGTAACAACTGGGAAAACGCAGCACCCGGGAACGTAACAGCGGGGTTCTACTGTAACACTATACGACGCTACGACGCTATCGTGACGCTCGCTCTTGGTTTTCGATGCCTCGCGCTTTTGCGAAACGACACGCGTCCACGCATCCAGTACCTGGTGTGACATTCCAAGGATGAGTGCTTCGACGAAAACGGAAAACGGGTGCACGTTACAATCGAGGGCGCGTTAGAATCGAGTAAATACGGTAGGCGTTTCTTTTTCGAATTTTCGTGCCGAACCTGCATATAACGAAATCCTGTTTATAACGAAGTTTTTCGAGAATTTGTCAATTTCGTTATATCCAGGTTTAACTGTATTTCTATGAGGAGTTTGCTGGCACTGCACTAATCCATCATAAAACCTGGCACATTGCAAAATCGGAGGATGCATAACCAGGGCTCCTTTGTATTGTAAATTGGTGATCCAGAAGTGAAAACACTCAGTGGGCCGGTTTGATAAGTGCTCAGAACCACTGTGATAGACATTGTGAAAAAGAGACAGAAGGGCAAGCTGTCTTCAAGAGACAGGTTTTTTATGATTAACTGGCTACATTTGTTCTGAAATGATTCAAGTTTATGTATTAGGTACCCCTGGTAAGGGTTCCAAATTTGTGATGCATAATCCAGTTTTGAGTAGACATGTATTGTAAGCTAATAGTTATGTAGAAATGCAAGTTGTGCTTAATGGGACTGACAACCAATTTTTATGGTATCCGTTTTTTTAGTGCAATTGAAAGCTTGCTGGTCAGAGTGTTAAATCATGCAGTGGTAACGCAGAAAACACTGTGCAGCATTTTTTATCAGAATTTTTTCATCTGCAGTGAGGATGAAGCATGCTGGAAACAGTGATAGGTGGGAGTGATAACAGTTAATCTCTGGCATTGGTGGGAGGCAGACCACAAGTGCGGTCGTAGCTATGAGAAAGTATTATCAAGCTGATGTTCCTGCGATTCATGTTTCACGAAGTGTTAAATTATTTCTACAGTAATAGCTACATGCTTTCATGATTTCCTCTCCAACAGCCATTAAGCGTGGTGGCTATGGTGTTGCGCTGCTAAGCACGAGGTCGTGGGATCAAATTTCGATGGAGGCGAAATGCAGAAACGCCCGTGTGCCGTGCAATGGGGGCACGTTAAAGATCCCCCTGGTGGTGCCCCACTACGGTGTGCCTCATCGTGGTTTTGGCCCTTAAAAACCTCAGAATTCATTCAAGTCAATTGCATTTTTTAGCCAAGTTCTCTAAAGTGAAACAATGCTTTGACATGTGATACGCTGTTCAGTGTGTTGTCGTAACCACGCGTGCACTTTTGATTTCTGAAGCATGTCGTCTTTCCAAGACCTGAGCGAGCTGGAACAAAGGATTTTAGCTGGGATGCATGCTCAGAATTTCACGCACGTACAACAGCAATCGTGCACCGCCATGCATTGAGGGACGCAAGCTTTGATCGTTAGCGTGGACTTTTTATCTTGATAATGAGCATAGGATAAATTGCAAAAGCCTAATAATATCCAAGCTGCAATTTTAGGCAATAAGTGATGTGGTACTCAATAGCAGCCAACTTACTACAGTAGTCTCGTATACTACATCTGCAGTACGAAGGCTTCACCGCCAGTTTGCGCCACTCATTGGTTTGAAGAGAATCACAGTCACTGACTAAATCGAATGAATAATCCTACGTTTCGGAACCGCTTACGGGTTCCTTGTTCACTGAGTTGGACAGGAAATCATTACTTATGTATCCAGCACGTTGCGTAACGAACGTGCGTAAATGGCAGGCATAGTCCCTGCTGTCCGGTTCATCGTAGCTGGCGTCGATTGAATGATTAGCGATTCTAGCAGCTGCCGGGATGTTCTTTTCTGTGGCAAAAACAGTGGCATTGTCCCAGTCAATCCTGTGACCATGTTCCTGCGCAAGCTCGGCAATGGTGTTTGTCATGTGACTGTCACTTCTTACGTCACGTTTATGGTCCTTGAGGCGTCTGGAGAACTTCCCTGTTTCGCCAATATATACTTGGTGGCAATGAGCGCATGGTATCTTATACACAATTCCTGGGAAGGATTCAACAAGTAACCTGTCTTTCACATGCATTAGCTGGTTCTGGAGCTTGCTGGTCGGGATGTGTGCAATGCGCAAGTCGTATTTTGAAAATACACGCGACAGTGCCTCGCTGATTCCTTGGACGTAAGGGATGGCTGCACGTGCACAGAATGTCGTGTTGCTCTCCGACCTTGGCTGTAATATCCGCTTCTCGGTCCTGCTTATGAAATGATTAGGGTAACCGTTGCGGGTTAGCTCACGGTGGATCGTCCGTAATTCCTTTTTCAGTGCATCGTCACCTGAGCAGACGCGTACAGCACGTGTTATCAAGGACGACACTACGGTCGTCTTGTGGCCGACAGGATGACCAAATTAAACCTGTAGAAACCGAATTAAACTCATTGGTTTTTGAGACTTTCTTTGCCCATTTAAAATTGTAATTCCTACTTAAATCGCGAACAGCGTGCTGGATTGTATCACTATAATTCCATCAACACATTGTAGCCAGTTGTCAGTCCCTTTAATGAATGTGGTGCTAGTTATTGCGTCACTGTGTAGGTGCCATGATAAATGAGTTGCTAAATGAGCACCTAAATACTTAATAAGCTGGATACAAGTTCAACTGGCTTGGTATTGAGTGTGCAGTAAGAGGCTTCTTTTTGGAGGGAGTGAAACGACTTTTGTTTTGTTTCTGTTAACTTCCATTTGCCAGTCATGACACCATTTAATTTATGTAAATCGCACTGGAAGTTATTAGCATCCTGAGTGTTAGTAATCTTAATCTGTCTATAGCTCAAGCAATCATCCGCAAATAATATTACTGTCATTAAATTACCTATATCGTTAATCTAAATTAGAAACAAAATTGGCTCGGGCACAGATGCTTGTGGCACTCCTGATTTGAAATGTGCTAATGGAGAACAGTGTTCATTTGCTACAATGGATTGATAGTGGTTAGAAATATTTTTATCCATTTGCTTACACGAGTGTGTATGTTAAGGCTAGTAAGGTTTTTATTAGATGCATTTGTGGGACATTACTGAAAACTTTTGGGAAATCTACAAGAACAACAATAATTTTGGACAACTCATATACAGCAATATGAATTTCAGTAAATCGAATAATTGTGTCTCGCAAGATTGGCCGCGTAGGAAACCAGCTTGGTTAACGAAAAAGAAGTTATTATATTCCCCAAGTATTCCATGACTGCAGATGAAATGATGTGGTGAAGTAGTTTACTGCCGATACTAGCTAAAGAAATTGGCCTCTAGTTAGTTGGATTAGAAAGGTCTCCCGATTTACATATATAGGGTTTACACAAGCAAGTTTTCAGTTCTTATTTGGATTGTTGCTGTAGTTTATAGCCATCGAGTGTGAGCTTATTAATTTGGCCACAAATGGTTTTGACTGGAGCTCAGGTTTTACATGATGTCCAATGCAGTGAGGCGACATGGGCAGCAACAGGAGATGTGCTCGATATATTCCCTCGCCGTGCCTCTAACTTTAGGGTTCTGGTCGCATCATTTGTGGTGTGGTGGGTGTCAAAGGCTTTTGTGCTGGGCTGCAAATAATTCGTTTTTGTAGCAAGGTCTGCTGTTGAGACATGCACTGTGGTGTCAGCTGCCATGCAAAAGTGGAAGCATCTGCAATGAAAGTGGTCCATCACATGGTGCAAAGGTTTATATGATGATTTAGTGTGGCGCTGTTTTTGTAAATCCCTGCAGTTCTACACCACATTTGCATTCGTGTGTCGGTCCAAGCCTGACTGCAATGAGGTGCACGCATACGTCTCCTTTGTTCCGGTAAGTTGCCGCCCATTCTGTGCCCACGGTCATTGCCCATCTCGTGCTGTTGGTGTGTTGTTGCAGATTTTGAGCTACATCATCCTGCGCAACATCAGTGGCCTGCTGCGCACTCGCTACAGCACCTTCTTTGCCTGGTTTGGAAAGATCTCCCTCGAGGTATGCTGGCCATGTTGTGGCAATAGTATGTGTGCAATGATTGGTTTCTGCGGTGCTTTCACAGGCATGTGTCTACGATGTGTTTTTTCATGTGGTTTAGGAAGATTTCATTTTATGTGTTAAAATGAATGGTGCAATTCTCTGTAAGGGCACAGGTTCCCCAAAATATGAGCCTAGTTCATCACTAGGCACGCAAGGTACCGAAAAAAATGTGTGGTAAGTTTATTGTCCACGTTATATTTTCAAGATGTGTAGTTTTGAAGATCTGGCATTCTTTTGCATCTCACATTTCATAGTAATATAATCCGCAGTGCCTTTCTTGGACCATTTTAAGGGGACACTGAAGGGCAACACTTCAGCTTGGACTGTTTTCATTTATTTTGTGAAGAAGGAATGAATTAGTTTTGAAGATGTGGCATTCTTTTTCATCTCGCATTTCAGAGTAAAATCATCCACAGTGCCTTTGACACTGACACTAGCACAATGACACTGAAAATCTGGTTTTCGGATCAAAGTGCTGCCGCATTGTAACTGCCAACGCCAGCTTGAGTGCGGGCAGTTTTTAAGGGTGAGTCTATATACAGGGTGTCCCAGCTATCACGCAGCACGATTTAAAAGGATATGAACGGCGTTACTCGAAGCAAACCTAGTGTGTATTGTTTCCAGTACAGTGGAGTTGCCGCCAGTAATTTTTTTAGTTACTGAGATTTAATTAGGTAATTATAATTAATTATCTAACTCGAGGAGTACTGTCCTAATTATCAATGTGTCAATGACAAAATTGTAGAGCACCATGAAAAACTACCGATACAGCTTTCTGTTGCTCAATACGTGCTACATAAATGTGTTTTTCCGAGTGTGAAAGAAGCCCGCGAATGCATGCAAAGTGCCTCGAGCGGCCTGTCGCGCGGCAATTCTGCGTGTATTCGCGGGCTTCTTTCACACTCGGAAAAACGCATTTATATAGCACGTATTGAGCAACAGAAAGCTGTATCGGTAGTTTTTCATGGTGCTCTACAACTTTCTCATTGACACTTTGATAATTGGGACAGTACTTCTCGAGTTAGATAATTAATTACAATTACCTAATTAAATCTCAGTAACCAAAACATTACTGGCAGCTACTCCACTGTACTGGAAACAATACGCACTAGGTTTGCTTCAAGTAACGCTGCTCGTCTTTTTTTAAATCGTGCTGCGTGATAGCTGGGACACCCTGTATAACGAACTACTGATATAACGACCACTTTTCACAGAACTATCGAGTTCATTATAAACGGGTTCGACTGTATTCAAATTCGACCCGTTACACATTCCCAACGTTGTTGCTTAGTGGCTTTGGCGTTAGGCTACGAAGCGTGAGATCGCAGGATCAAATCCCGGCTGCGGCCGCATTTCGGTAGGGGCGAAATGCAAAAAATGCCCATTTACCATGCATTGGGTGCACGTTAAAGAACCCCAGGTGGCCAAATTAATCCGGAGTTGACCACTACTGCGTGCCTCAGAATGATATCTTAGTTTTGGCACGTAAAATGCCAGAATTAAAAAAAAAACATGTGATGCTTCTCATCAAACGCCAAATTATCGACCGCAGGACTAGAGATATTAGGGGAATACTCGCCCTGGATCTGGCTAAAGCATTTGACAATATCTCACATAGATTCATACTTGAGGCGGTCTCGGAGCTAAATTTGGGACGGAGATTCCACACATATGTTAGATCCTTTCTTAAGGATAGAGTTGCTACTATCAAAATTGGGCAAATTAAATCTGATGAGTTTGAGTTGGGGGCAAGAGGGACCCCCCGCAAGGGGCAGTAATCTCCCCTCTCTTATTTAATATTGCCATGACGGTACTCTCGGAGCGCCTATCCTCCGTGCAAAACATTGGCCATGCTTTATACGCAGACGACATTACGATTTGGTGTCCTGGTGGATCAGACGCGGACGTTGAACAGGCGCTACAAGAAGCACTAAATGTAACGGAAGAATTCTTAACTGAAACAGGGCTCAGCCTCTCACCTACCAACTCTGAGTTATTGCTGTACAGGCCGGCGAGACAGGGGGTTAGGGATTTGGTTCCGATGGAACTGATACCTATTGCCTTACACACGAAGGATGGTCAGGCTATTCCTCAAGTCAACTCGATCAGGATACTGGGGCTGTTACTGGACGCCAGAGGCTGTAATGCAAAGACAATTGCCCACATCACCTCCAAAACGGAGAGTATGCTCCGGCTCATCTCTAGAGTCTCGAATAGAAAAGGGGGACTCGGAGAGGACAATCTTCTCAGGATATATCACGCGTTCTTGATGAGTCACATCATTTATGTGGCATCTGCACTAAATTGGACTAAGACAGAAAGGAACAAAATAGACACGCTCATGCGCAAGAGCATTAAAAGAGTACTGGGATTACCAGTCACCACTAGTACAGAGAAGCTTATGCAGCTGGGCATGCATAATACCGTCTCGGAGGTGATAGAGGCCCAAAGAACAGCACAAATTGTCAGGCTATCTACATCCAAAGCCGGAAGACGTTTACTAGACTCAGTCAACTTAGCTCCAAGCTTAATCAACGACCATGAGGAATCACTCTCGGAAGCAATCCAGGCATCATTCGCTGTTAGTCCTTTTCCTAGGAATGTTCACCCACAGTATAACGTTGGGCGACGCAAGGCTCGCGCCCGGGCTATTTTAAAAACAGTCGCAGATAGCCCAAGCTTGGCAGCATTCGTAGATGCGGCCCAATATGGACAGACCAGCAACTTTGTTTCGGCAGTAGTTGATACGAACGGTACACTCATCAACGCGGCTTCTGTCCGTCATATCTCCATCGATGTAGCAGAACAGGTAGCCATAGCTTTGGCAATGAGGGACCCTGTGCGTCCCAATATATACACAGACTCTCGTGCGGCCATACCTGCCTTTGCATCGGGTTTCATCTCCCGAGAGGCTGCGGCCATCCTCAGAAATAGGCTGGTTACGTGTTTTCATTCCATTACGTGGTTTCCAGCCCACATGGGTCCGAATATTTTTGTAAATCTCCCAAACCCCAATGAGCTTGCTCATAACCGTGCGCGAGATCTTACCCGCCGCGGCGGTATGGAAGCTTTTGGGGGGCCGGACGAAATTAAGCACAGCGACCCATTACTTACATTCCACGAAATAGTTTCTCTCTACCAGTTAGAGCGGAGGAGTTTTCCACTACCTCATCCTAAGCTTAGCAGGTCTCAATCGTCGACTTTTAGAATGCTCCAAACGGGGTCCTTTCCTTCGAGGGGCTTTCTAAGTCGCATTGCCTCAAATATAGAACCACACTGTCCAGATTGTGGTGTGCATTTCTGTACATTGGCTCACATGCTCTGGCAATGCCCTGCGTTACGTAACGCACCGTTAAACAAAGAAGCGGACTGGGACAATGCCCTTAAAAGCAGTGTGCTCTCAGTCCAACTCCAGGCTGTCCAGAGGGCCTGCGAAAGGGCGGAGGACCACGGTCTTCCTGCCCCTATGTGGACGCGGCCAGCGACTACTACGGACTTCCCACAGGGGGTCCACACATAGTTCCTCAGGACCAAATAAAGTTCATGTCTGTCTGTCTGTCTGTCTGTCACACAATTAAGTACAATCGCCTACAAACTTTTTTTTTTACACAGAAGGGGCTGCAAAATTTTGCAATATATTCAATAATCAGGAGGAAAAAACGAATTTTAATGCGAAAAGAATTCATTTTTTACAATTTGACTGTCAGCCACCAAAGATACGGTTTCATACCGTGTTGACGATATCTTCACATCGGCAGTACAAGCGAAGCCTGCAAAGCTTTCTCGTCCACACCATTCCACACCATCTATCAGTAGCCCAGAGAAGGATGATGCTATCAGTGAACTGCACAGGTATCAGTGGACCTTCCCAACAAGCGCTTGACCACTTTACCCCCATGTGCATGTGAAAAGACCGTGCATCAAGCCTTCAGCTTCTCAGCTAACCCTCGCACCCACAGCATCCGGCACGCGAGGCGTGATATGTTCGAACATATGTTCGTGGTTTGTTCGAAACACTTCACTCGGGACGACTTTTTTTTCCGGCGACTAGACTTTCTTTTTATATATTTTAAATATATTACGAATTATGGAGTGGTACTTTGTTTTAACAGGTGCTTTAATAAATTAGTCATGTACGCTTAATCTTCATTTGGTTTTATTAGTTTAGTTTTCTGCCCCAGCATTAGTGTTACCGATGACTTAAGCAGCAGGAATATTCTCGCTAATGTACATTTAACGCGATAGCGTAAAGGGCCCCGTGTCGCAGAAAATCCGGCGTCGGCGTGCGATGTCAGCAGGTGGCGGAGAAAATCATCCCCAACCACTCCGACTGCGCAGGCCCTCCATGTGGTGCAAGGTTTTGGTGAACAAAAATTGAATTTCTCACAGTGAAATCTGTCAGCAAAATGGTAAAGTACGACTTTACCATTCGGCATCGGATTTGCCGTCGGATTGTTTACCAATCGGCGTCGGATTGTAATTTAAATGTATGAGAAAACCTAATTCTGCTCCGAGGAAACTCAAACACAAAGCCCTTTTCCAGCATTTCTACGAGACCTACAGCCGCGCGTTCGGGTACTTGCGAAAATTATATCCAGATGGCGCTCACATCCTAAGCAGGTCAAATTGGGACTTCGCCTGCTAATTCAATTTGGACACGCGCGCGCATTGGGGCAATAGCAAACAATTAATAAAATAATAAAAAAACGTGCTAGGGCCTTCACTTTTAATATAAGACCACTTATTTTGCCCCTGGAAAAACATCTTTGCAGCAATGCATTTCTGTTTAAAAGTGAAGCAGAATTTAAGAGGATCGGTGTAAGCTTGGTCTTTGTAAACTGGCTTTCCTACGGTCAGTGTTGCAGTGAATGAAGCCTACTTGCCATATGCGAACTATGCAATGCGAACGGGTCCCGATAACGCTATCGCGTTCTACTCTTAAAGGCGAAGCTTAAGCATCCTCCAATTTTTGTTTGTAGGCACCGGTAGCACGAACGATAACTAGCTCGGAATGTCTCAAGTTGATCATAACACATGTTATGCCGCGAGGCGACATATCATTTGGTAGCATGTTTTAGTTTTGCAGTGTAAGCAGAAGTTGCTGTTTTCTCATTCAGTGTGGTGAGTTGTCAGTTTATTCGCTCGTAAGAAATTTAGAAGCTACTGCAAGCAGCTCTCGTTCCAGATTTGCAGCATTCATCCTGGCCACAGCGCTGCTAGTTTGCTTTCTGACACTATGCACACAACCATTCATTAGAACTGGTTTGTTTCCAAGTCATGCATTTACACCAATACAAGTGACATTGCTCAAAAGAAAACCCTCACTAAATTCCGGAAACCTGTTGGAAGAAACACAGCTTGGTCCGATTCGTTGTTACTTAGTTCTCATGTTTCCCCGGGGTTTGAGAATTCCTATGGTCGGGGGGTGTTTGCTGTGTTCCCAAGCCTGGACCCTACCTTAAACACTGCATACTGCGAGCACGAACAAGTGCCAGTCATGGGACGCAGACTAGCTTGTCACTCGGATTAACTAACTGTCAAGAGAAAGGTGCACCTTGACTCACAAATGGGATTCTTATCTGTTCTTATCCCAAGACACACTTACCAGGTAACTTAACAATTTTTAGCCTCATTCTATCAGTGCACAATGTCTGTATTTAGGTTCTGAAAGCACGAAAGACATTACTGCCTATATATTGTAAGATGTTATGTGATATACTGCAGCAAGAGTCATATAAAGGTCGAAAACAGTCGTACCTGTAGCAGTGGAGAAACACCGCTAACAACTGGTTGCACCTTTCGGAAGCCCGCTACGTACAAGCACTGTCATTTTCTAACCTCCTGCTTGCTTGGAAGTCTTTGTATTTAAAGATGACTGATGCGGCTTGCTAGGCAGGCATGACATTTGCACGTACAGTGCAACAGTTTCGTCGCTGACCTCCTTGAGATCGATCAAATTAAGGTAACAGGTCAGCTTGGACGAAACACCTCGATTCTGCAGCACAAACAAGAAACTTGAGCACAGCACCATGCGAAAGAGCCACCTAGATGTCGTTCCCTAATACTTGCATAGACTTCAAGTCAGCCTTCTTGAAAAATAACCATAAATTTGAGAAAAACTGCTATAAGACGCCAGAACAGGCACTAAATTTTTCATGTTGTGGACCACGTAAAAATGTGTGACGAGGTGCTCCTTATAGTGCATGTGCTATATATTTAGCAGACCAAATTTAATCGGAGCAAGAAATGTTTGAATTAGAGCAACTTAGCGCTACCCATTGCTATAAGTCGATTTCAGCACTATCCCGGCGAGTGCACAAGTGGCCAGTTATTGTAGAGGGCACAAAAGACATGCTCCAAATCACTTGATATATATTGCGCTGCAAAAACAAAGTCAGGGGCTCTTCGAGTCACAGCAATGACACGATGCAGTTACTCCTTGCTGGCGAGCTCAGGGTAACTCGACCATGCTCAAAGAAACGCGCCTTCATGGTGTGAGAACGTCAAACACCGAGCTGCCCGCAACTCTGTTGGTAACTGCCAGCATCACTCTCCACTCTCCTTTTGCCCTTCGCATTAGATGACTCAAGTCAGTGGCCAGCATGGCTCCTCCAATTCAACGACTGTGCGTTAGTGTCAGGTCTGACTGCCGCTTCCGAAGAGACCAAGGTCTGCATACTCCTGTACTGCATGGGTACTCAAGCATGGGTCATTCTTGCTTCACTCATGACGGACGCCGAGGCGTACCCTTCCGTCGAAGGCAATGGCAAAAAAAAAAGATATATTGCGATTATAATGCGAAGCGATGCCGCAAAGAAGCGGAAGCCACTTTCTGCATCGCTACTAGGGTCGCAGTGCAAGGACGAGTGTAGTTTACTCGTTGCCACTGTCGACTAGAGTGGCGGCGGCCACCGAGGCAGCACTTGCGAATAGCCTGTGGCACAATTGAATGCGGCTCGGTAGTGATTGCAGTGATGCCTCAGCCCACTGCAGTTTGAAGCCCCCCCCCCAAAAACGTATGACACAGCCCTGTGGCCACTAGCTTAGCGTGTAAAATAACTTGTGTTTTGTGATGAGCTTTTGTAAGGAAAGTGTTGTCCCTAACCTGCGGGAAAGCAGCGAAAACTTGTTGTTGTTGCTTTCTTGTGATGACAATGGAGATGATGTTGGGTCTGACAGTAAGCTGTTGCCAACACCGTGAAAATGGTTTCATTTTTGTATTGTATTGCATTGCCATGCAGGTGATCTTTCATTTTCATTTTTAATTTTGTTACCTTAAAGACCCCTTGCGGGGTATTACATAAGGTGTGGGTATACAAAAATAATACAGAAGGTTGCCCCCTATGCTATTTTACAGAAAGAATACTCGTTACTTCTTCCATGAAGGCAGATGAGGTGGTGATGGCAGCAACGTGGTGGGGAAGGTCGTTCCAGTCTTTAGCTGTGCGATGAAAAAAATGATGACGAGCAGGTGGCAGTGCGTGCACTAGGGCGAGCAACATTTAGTGGATGGCCTGTGCGCAGAGATATGCGTGAAGGGGGTAGAATGTAAGGTGCGTGGCGAACTGAACTGGTGTAGAACTTATGGAATAGTGATAAGTAGAGACCGGATTTTAGGCAAATGCCTTTTTTGTTCCTAGCGCTCATATAGCCCCACTTTGATATATGAGCATGAAGTAGTGGTTAAAAGGGGCTTTTATGGTGTTTTTATAGTGCCTATAAATGCCTATTTTGGCGTTTGTGCCTAAATGCCTATAAATTCCTCTAAATGCCTATTTTCAATATCGGCGCCTATATGAACACTATTGAGCCTCAAGTTTCGCTTTCGAGTGCAGTTAGAGACCGTTATTCATGTTACTGGGCAACATTGACTGTTGGGAACTCTATGGGGTTCAACCTAGTCCTCTTGTTCAACCAACTCCCGGAAAACAACCGCTAGCAGCAGTGAAATGGGACGCGCCGGCCAGCATACGGCGCCACACTGAAATGGCGCAAGCGGTTGGCGAATCCGAAACCGTGGAGAGCCGTCAGGGGAAAGGAGAGTGAAGAACAAAAGAAGGAAGAAAACTGTGATGCGCATGCGTCTTTTGTTTTGTTTGTAATTTACTTTGTAAGGTGTTCACCGCCATCAAGCGTTCCTTCTCAGCGTACAAGCTCATTCTCACTGACAAAGGCACAATATTGAATCCAAAAACCTGGAGATGGTGGTAGTTTGCTATCGTTTCCACAACCTTCACTGTGATTCTTAGACTACGTTCCGCATGCTCTCCAAACAGATTTCTTCAAACATGTGCACTTCAAATGGGCGGAAATGTATTTGGCAGTGTTGGGACGTCTTGCCTGTACAATTCGGATAATATCATTGTATATGAGAAAATTGCCAGAGTTGTACCTAACAGTCCTTACGTAAGAACATGTTAATTTCTTAATAAATCGTAGTCTCTGTTGCATTTATTATTTGTCTGTTTTTGTTGTGTCTTAATTTAATTGCGTCAGGCAGACATAAGGTAGCGCTTTATTTAATTAGTATTCCCAGCTTTCAAGTACTCTTTTCATGCCTGTTTCACTATATGCGACGCTCAATCTACAGTGGCCATTGAACATGAATATAAGCAGTGTGCTTGTTGAATTAAGCCAATTGATCGTCATTAGTCCAGGAGTTTTATGGGACAATTGCATGGCTATGTTCAACTTTGGCGCCTTTGTGCCATCATAAACAATAACGTTTCTTGTTTTCCTGTTGTAGATACAGGTCGCGCACGTCTTCGTTTGAAATTATTTGTATTTATGTAGAAATTTATTGTGCCTATATTTATGACGTTGGAGGCCTAAAACGTTTTCCCTGCCTATTTTTGGCGCCTAAAGCGCGCTTTTTTAATGCCTAAAGATCCGGCCTCTAGTGATAAGCTCGCGATATGGCAAGCTCTTTTATGGCAAGTCCCGTTTTCATGAAAAAAAAAAGTAGGTAGGGGGTTAGATGCACATTAGAATCGGGTGAACAGTGAGAGGTTCTTCAAGTTCAACATGCACCACACTGAGGATGAGAAAGGACGAGTCAGGTACTCAGAAGCGCCTTAACTTGTACAACACGGTGACTTATGAGATCACGAAGCACACATGGTGACAACATGGTGAAAGATTGGGGAGGGCTAGAGTTTCCAGCAGAATGCAGCTCAGTCCGCATGCTGTCATGGCCAGGAAGGGCCCAAGAGCTTGCAGACAGCTGGCACTGGGCAGCAGCAGATGATGCCGGGTTTGAAGGATGATGATTGCAGGCTTCCTCAATGTAGTGCTCTACATCCTACACTGACGTGGGCTCTGCCAGGTGGCTCTTTCTATGCTCCTTCATTGTTGATGTGCAGATTGCCCTTGTGTGTCGTTATTGTTTCTTTTTCATGTGCAGCGTCTTTTAGCCTTTCTGGTTTGGTTTTTTCTGGTTGCACCACCTTTGTGCCCTTGACACCTGACACACTTGTCTGCCAGCTCTGCTGAGGGCAAGTGCAGGAGATAACCTGTCTTGAATGCATTCACTGTCACTAATAGTACTGTCAAGTCAGCCATTTGGGCTACCATCAGATGCATGGCTAGTCAAGTTGGAAATATTCGATGTGGGCCAATTTCGTGATTGAAATAATACAAGTTGCACCTTCAGTTGGGATTGAATTTACCAAAGTCATTCGAATGAATGAATGAATGTCTACTGTATTCGAATGTCCAATAGCCTGGGGAAAGAGGAGGAGGAATAAACATTTAAATAAAAAGGGGAGGGGAGGGGGGGAGGGAACGCTTGTTTCTTCCGTCTTGCAGCCTCCATCCCAGTGGGGGGAGGGACACACTTCAATCCAGGACTCCGGTGGCTTTGGTTGCGTGCCGCCACACCATCTGTTGCCGGTCGCGTGGGTGCAAACTGTAAAGCATGACCTTCCACTGTTCGGATGTGGGGTTGAGGATGGGGGACACACCCAGGTAGTATGGTACAGTGACATGTACGCCTCGCAGTGGGGGCATTATAGGGTTGCAGGTTGGGGTTTATAGCGGGATATAAGCTGAGGAGTCTGTATTTGACGCCACTTGAGAGCATCTTTACAGGGGAAGAAATTGTGTGGAGGGGGATAGATGTGGCGAGAGCAGTGGTATTGTTGGAGGATGGTGTTATACTGTGGTGGGTCCACCTGTAAATCACAGTCTCGGGGGGGGGGGGGGGGGGGGCAGCATAGGTTTCTGCAAAGATTTTCGTGGCCAGAGGTCCATACAATTCCTACCTCGGGGAAAAGATGGGGAACCGTCAAGGATACAGTGGGCTGCAGTGGAGATCCGCCCTTTCGCAATGTTGCGGCAGGCAGCTTGAGAGTCCATGATGACTATGATGTACTGATGTGCGGGGTGGGATGTGATGACCATGGCGATGGCTGCTTCCTCTGCTTCTGTGATACTTGTGTCGGGGAAGGAGGCCGACACCACTTTATGGAAGTCGACGTCGATCACGTTGGTTGTGTGAGCGAGGTGGTGGCTGTGGGTGGCAGCATCCATACCGTAACGCTTCTGAAGTGCTCGGGTTCTAACTTGGCGACGGTGAGTGTGATGGTATGGGTGCATATTTCAGGGGCACAGCCCGCACTGCTATTAATAACCGTGGTGCACAGCACCGCGTTGCCATCAATCCTCCAGGCGTCTTTGTGTCTTAAGCCAGCTCAACAAGTCCAGACTCGTCCTCGCTCTGTCTGAAGCCTAGAACCGCAGCCATAGACGACGTGCGGGCCTGCGAGCAGATATTGGGGCATTCGAGGATCACATGTTCTGTGGTTTCTTCTGCCACCCCACAGAGGGCGCACGTCGTCTGCTGGCCACTTGTGAATCGTGCTCTCCACTTTCGTGTTCGCAGTACTCCTGCTCTTGCCTCAACCAGCAGTCCGCTACCCCATGAGTTGTCGTCAATCTCCTCCTTTTTGAGGAGAGTGAAGGAGAGGAGAGGAGAGCCACACAGACTTTTCTGCCCGATAGAGCACCAGAGAAGATTTTGCTTTCACTGCCTTCCTCCATCCAACCGACTCGATGCGTTGCACCTGGGTGCTGATTTGTTTCATTGGGTTCCCTTCCTTTCGGTCAGCTGCTGTTCTTTTTTCCCACACATAGTCGGTAGAGCAATTGTATACTTCCATGCCAGCGTCCATACTTGTTTCTTCCACTGCGCACGAGAACAAGAGACAGCACTGAATATGATACACCTGTAGATGTAGCGTGCATGTGTTGCACGTGAAGAAGTTGCTGAAGTACGAGTGAGCACACATCTACAAGCATAAACTTATTTATATAGAAACGTTGTGAGGCAAGAAGGGGGCAAACCTCCGAGTCGCCGCCAGAGGCACCGGCAACAGTCACAGATGCCACGTGCGTGTTGGGTGCAAACGCAGGCAAAACGCCGACGGCATCGACAACAGTTCCGTGCGTTGCCGGCGGTGCTACACACCCATCGTGCCTCCCCAATGGACCAGGAGCATTTTTCAACGTTCAGCTTTGCCACCACTTCCCTAGCCTCAAATGAAGACCATCCCAGGTCCCCTTGAATCGCCTCATTTGTGGTCGTCCTGTGTGCATTCATTGCCCATCTTCCCACTTCTCACTGCCACCTTTCAAGATATTCTCGCGTTCCGGAAGAGAAACATAGCACTGCCGATGCAAATGTTAGCCCTTGCACTACCACCGCCTTCCACAGTCCATGGATCACTTCGAACCGGTTATACGCCCAAAGCGCTCATGTTCTCAAGACACGTAGACCTCGCACTGCCTTATCTCACACCTTTTTCTCGTATTCGCTCAGATAGTCCTAACAAGTGGAGATGTGAACTCCCAAGTAGCGATACGGCATGGCAAATGGAAGGGTTTGTCCTTGCAAAAGCAGTGGGGTCGCTGTCCAGCACATCTGCTTGTTGCGCCCAACATAGAACTCTGTATTTCAAGGCACCAAAACGTAGCCCCAGCTCCCTGCCATGTTTGGTGCAAACATCTAATAACTCCTGCAGGCCTTTTTCAAGACCTTGGAAAAGACATTGAAAAAGCTCCTGAAAAAGCCAAGTGCACTTGTCGAAACGCTCACCTTGTTCTCCTGTTGCTCATCATTTTGAATTTCCATCTCCCGCATTCCCCGTGTTTTCCCTGGACCACTTGTACTTCTCCTCTGGTATTGCTTCTGGGTGTGCTGCTACCTTTGCAAGTTTTGCTTTTCCCTTCGACTTGCGTTTCCCATCGGGCACCAAATTCTAGTAGGATTCGGTTGGGATCACTACCTATGCTGTGGCTGCCCTCATCGTCGATAGTGATTTGTGCTAAAAGATCATATAGTCTCTTTGACATAATAGTAAAATTAATGCTCGACTGTCGGCTATTCGAGGACCATGTAGTTACTCCTTCACACTTCTGCTGATGGTTTCTACTAACTAAATTGAACCTTGTGGGGATGCGCGACTCTCACGCATCCCCTGATGTTGTTTTCCCCGCATGGCTCCCGTCTCCTGTAATCCGGCTTCACCACGTTGCTTTACGGTCAGTGTGGTTGCGGCGCATTGCAAGAGAGGGCGCGAGTGTCGCGATGCTAACGCCACCTAACGGCGGGGTTACTTGGGCGCAAAAGGTCGAAGGCTTGGGGGTCGGCGAGCAGCACACACGGACCGTTTGCGCATGCGCTGGCCCGCTTCGCAGGACCGTCCCTAGAAGGCTTAGGAGCAGGACACCGGTATGGACGAACACAGATCGTTCGAACTCGCCACCGTTCGCGTGACCGTACACGTCAACGACTAGGTGATAGTGTCATAGCATGGGGCGAACATATTCGCTCGCTATCCGGTCGCGATGAGTCGGACTTCCTTGATTTGTCGCGCACCCATCGGCGTAGTAATTTGGCTAGCATGCATTAGTGTATGAAAGATGCAATAAATGACCTTTTGATTACACTACTGTATTGTCGTTCCTTTGTCCCAAGAGCCCGTGTGAGATCCCACAACCTATCTACTATGTCCAGTAGGTCTATGCCAGTATCATCTGTATACCCATTGATGGAGTCCAGGTGTCAGTAGCGCAGCCAGAAATTTTGTTTGGGGGGAGGGGGGGGGGGGGGAGCTGGCGTTGCAGCGCGGCCTTCTCCTTATAGAATTTGTTGAGAGATCACATACATGAACAATAACTGCATTGCCATTGCCAATACAATTGTATGTTACATGCTGCAAACGAATTATTGAACGCTACGCACTGTCAAGTAAGAGATGTATTTTTTCATAAAAGAATATATTCCTATGTCGCGAAAATTGTGGCAGAAATAACTGATATCAATGCTTTTGTGCTTTTTTTTGTCTATTGAATAAGCAAAGAAAATATCACACGAACTTTAGAACTGTATCAGTTCGAAACCAGCAAAGCAGTACATGCAGCTTATATGAAAAACGTAAAGGCCATGAAAAGAACAAGTTGAGGACAAATATTTTGATTAATGTTTGTCATTCAAGAACCTTGCTTACATTTTTGTACATATGCAATGGCCAGGAAAAAAAGCTCAATGACGGTGTCCTTTGTTGCAATAGATTGCGCAGGAGCAGCTGTTACCGGTCGTGTATTGTAATTACAATGAGATTATAGTCGCAACATTGAATACATAAAAAAAGCAGTTCTGCAAAATATACATTAGAAATGCGAAGATAAAATGGAATATACAAATGCGAAGATACAACTTGATAAAGGGCAAAAAAGTGTCGCTGGAAACAAAGTTCACTTCTTGTGTACACAAAACCTTGCAAAAAGATATTTAAATATACGTTTAAGTCTCCAATAAATCTACGTATTTAAGCAAATGTCACTGTACGCATATATAATGCATCAAATAAGACAAATAAGCATGTTGTGCAGTCACAGATAGTAAACTTTACGCATAGAAAGACACAGACGATCCAGGCAAGAACAAAATTATGATCGCAGAAATCGTTATATGTACTTGGGCCATGTGGCGGTTGCGACAGCACCATATGGGTGGAATAATGGAACAATAATGCAGAAATCAGTACGAAAATGTGTAATTTAACTGCCTGCAGAGCGGCAACAAATATTCTGCACCCAAAATTAAAGAAGGGTATTGCTTCGGTTCCAAAAGGAAGTAAAAGCAGGTATCTAAAAAGGAAGGCCAAACGAAAGACACAGATGATGCGGCAAGTAGAACTACCCAATATCCGAGTTTGTTCGTTGGGAAACACCGCATGGGCCTGGCTTTCGATGAGCAAGGTCGGTCAAAATTGTTTATTGATGTCCTCGTAATTTTCGTATTCGCATGATAATTTTGATCATGATGCTAACTGTTAGAATAAATGGTGAAAATTTCTGCAGTTTTAAAAGCTAATCAACAGTCATACGTTCTCATAATTACGAGTTTATGGACCTGAAGGAACAGAACACTTTACTTGCATTGATTTTTGCTGCTTCGCTATGTAAAGGACAAACTTCACTCGGCGGGGAAGTTTTGCGAAGCGCTCAATGACTTCGGACACGTTGATACCGACGTCTCTGTGGGCGTATAGAAGCGCCAGCTTAGCTATGCGTTTCTCGGACATTGTAGAGCGCAAGTAGTTTTTTAGTAATCTCATGTTAAAAATTATTCTCTCTGCGCTGACAGTGGTCACGGGAAGGGTGATTAGAATCTGCAGCAGTTTGTACACATTTACATAGAACCTGCAGCCGCAATGAGAGAGGGCTTTTATTCCGGTGCTAAAACCTAAAAACACTCCTTTGATGTCGTTGGCATCTTGTTTAGGTACCTTGCACAAACAGTACGCTGTTCGATTCCAGCAATATCCGTCGTTTCGTCAGGAAGTATGGAGAAGCAGCCTGCAGCTTTTACTTTTGCATCTAGGCTTTCTTTGATAATTTCACCACAAATTTTTATAATTTGGTTTTGTACCTCTGGGCTTAAATATGAGGCATTACTGGATCAACTTTCCAAATGGCTTTTCAGATATGTATCTCCACAATGAGCTCAGATGCGAAGAAGCGCTCTGAAAATACCAGTATTTTCAGCAGGGGCTTTGCTTAAATCCATAGGACCACTGTTCCTATGGCCACGGAGAGCTAGACCTTGTCGCCCACAAAAAAGAACTGCCGGTAACTTTCTACTGTTTTCTCTTATTTTACTTTGCCTTCCATGGTCCAGCTGATTGATTACATTGGGCGCACTTCGTGAAAATGTTTGGAGAAAATTATCAGCTGCCAGCTGACAGTCACGGTGATATTTAGTGTGGTCGTGTGTGTGGAAGATTGCGAGCGCGTGCTTCCATTTCTCGAAGGGCTTGGACACGAGGGCTTCAGTGCGCACATATGTTGGCCCAAGTTTATAACCACATTAAACCGAAAAAGTTCCAAAATTGAAAATCTAAGGCGCACCTTCGGAAATGTCCGTGCACCTTTCGCGTCAAAAGTTTATGAGAACTTTATACCCATAAAGTTTCGGAATTGAAATCCATGCGCTCCGTAGATTCCGCTGCGAGATGCCGCAACGCGCCCGCTTGCTATCGAAAAGCTCTTGAAAGTTTGTGCTCGGATGGGTCGCCTTACATTATGTGACTCCAGGTGCAAGGGTGTTACCACGTAATCCAGCCCGAGTGCGCAATGTTCGTGCCGAAATGTCTTTTCGAGCGTGAAAAAGACATTGTAGACAAAATCCAGAATGATTCCCGGCACCAGTGGTAGTTTTGGTTGGCGGTGCATGCCAGCACGAAAACATTTCGGGGGGGGGGGGGGGGGGGCTGTGCCCCCTCAGCCCCCCCCCCCTTGGCTACGCCCCTGCCAGGTGTGCATTGAAGTTGCCAATGAGCAAGATCTTGTGCTCCACCTGAAGTCTCGGTACGTCTTCCTGAAGGCACCCCCAGCGTACTTTGTTGTGATCCATTGCTGCTCTCCCAGTTCTCATTTTGGCTACGGCGACTGCTGTCTTCCACCCAGCAATGTCCCTGTTAGTCACAGGTATTCTTTACACATAGTACGCACTCTCTTCTAGTCCGTATCCGAGGGAAAGAGTGCCCGACTCCACCTTCTTTCCGCTCATTTGCATCCCTGTTGCAACCTTCCCACGACAGGCCGACATGCCCAGATGGAATTCCTTCTGCCCAAAGGTGCGTCTCAGCAAAATGTGCAGTTCTACACACTCTGACGCTATTCCCTGGTAGACCTCCCACTTTCACTAGCATTGTTCTCCTTGTACACGCAGCTCATGTTTCTTCCTATTGTTTATGTACCACCGCAGTCGCCTAGGTCCATGGCAGCCAGCTGTTATTTGTCTCTTGGTATTTCTGCCTATTTCCATCACACTGGTTGACCTTTCATATGGTGGCTTTGGCCAGTTCTCATTTGGAACTACTTGCCCCAGAATCTGCATGATTGGGTGAGTCGAGTCTGTTGCCAGTCTTGGTTGTTTGGTTCGTCTACCCCTCATCTGAGTCATATGCTTTTTCTCGGCCCGTAGTCCTAAATAACCACATATTCTGTGCCCTAGGCATTTTCCTAGGTGCTTGTTTTGGTACATCTGCTTGTCCACTGCCCATGCTGTCCACCTTTTCCTCCAAGGGACACTTTCTGCATGTCCTCACCAAAGCTCGTACACTTTTATTGCAGCTCTGCATTCTCATGGTGTTCAGGCAGGGTGTAAACAACATAACGGTGCTCCTGCGCCCTTCCTTGCCAGCGCCTGATCTTGTCGGTCACTTCTCCCACACTGTCTGTACAAGTTCTACCTTTTTCAGTCAGGCCCACTAGTCTAGCATGTAGTACAGTCAAGGTTTCTGGTGAATTTGCACCATTGATTATTTCTTCCACCTCTTTCCACAGGGCATCCAACGGTGCTCGAGGCTGGGTATTGAATTGAACCCTGTTGTCTCGGTTTGTTTCTTTCATTGTTGTGTTCTTGATGACATAAGCATTGATTTCACAAAACACGTGCATTTGTCTGTCTTTAACTTCTTGTGTGTTGACACTGTTGAGCTTCCTCGTTACGTTTGCTGATTCTTGCGCTTGGTCATTTGCTACAGTGGCTCCATTCTGTCTGTTCCTTTTGCCTTTCTTTTTCTTCTCCACCTTCCTCCAACCTTCTGTTTGTGACTCCATCTCTCTTAGTCTTTTTTTTCCTCGTTTCCATTCTGCCTGGCACACGACAAAGTCCTTGTCATTGCTCTCTTCTTCGCTACTCTCTTTTATTGACTGTCCACTCATGTTCACTGCTTCTTCCTGGGTGCTCTTTCCCGACAACTGGTCGGGCTTCAAGCCCCTTTGCAGCTCTGGGTCCTTGTGGAGTTTATACACAGTTTAGTTTTCCACAACTGTGTCTTGTACAGGAGACACTTGAAATAACATCTGCTATAGCTGCTGTACTGTTCCTTCAAGCTCCCCTCTTTTCTGGGTCTCATTTTTTCAATTGAAATTGGAGTGCTTCGAGCTGTTTTGCATGTGCATCTCAAACATCTTTGACTTTCTTCTGCACCATTTCCATTCGCAAGACCCATTCCTCTCTGACCTGCTTAACCCATTGGGTCATTTCTGCCTGAAGAAAGATCGATGTCGCGAAATGCTCGTATTTGAGCGCAGGGTGCGCTTCATCCACTGACCCATGCTTTGCATTCCGTGCATTCAGTGTCTTCTTACCCTGGCACTTCTCCAGCGTGCCAGCTCCCTGAAGCTCGTTGGCTATGTCCTTTCCATGGCCCATCATGGCGCCATCAACATTCTTCTCGTTGGTCTCCGCCATTAACCTGTTCGCTACGCCGCAGGCATAGGCACAAAACACTGCAGTAATCACGCTCTTGCGTCGTGCCTGTACTGCGCTCTTTTCAATGTGATATTAAGACCAGAAGCCCAATAAATGTGCACATTATTTGCCACAGTGCCGAACAACTTCTTCACTACATTGTTTCATGGGTGCCGCCCATTCTCCCATGCTTTCGACCACGACTCGCCGCCATCTTGTGATGGCGATGACCACGTCATCATTGCCTCTGACCATGCCTCTGATGGTAGGTTGTTGCCAGCACTATGAACACTGTTTTGGTTTTGTATGTGATTGTAAGGCGCAAGTTGGAAACGGCTAGTGCAAGACAGGGGTAGTTGGTGATCGCAGGGAGAGGCCTTCGTCCTGCCCAGTGGACATAAAAATAGGCTGATGTATGATGATGATGTAACATGCAGGCAATTTTTGAACCCAACTTCTTGAAAAAAACAACTGCATTTTAGATTTGGGTAAATACAACTCAATATGTCGAGATTCAATATATCCGAGGTCCACTGTAATTGATAGAAATAATGGAAAATGACAAATAAGCTGAATTGCTAGACAGGGAAGAAGGGCGGTCTGGCTCTTGAGCTGTGATGCTACCTGGCCGAGACGAACTGAGAAGGATTTTGGACAAGAAGTGCTTTGTGCAAAACAGCAGCAGCGGATATAACAATTGTAAAAATAACATTTCGGTGTTCAGTGCCCCTCAAGAGAGGCGCTGATTGCAAACATGACAGGATCCCATGGAGCATGAAGACCGAGTCCTACAACCAGAAGACTATATGTGCAAGATAAGCACTTCAACCTGGCATACGTGACAATCACATGAAGGTTAGTGCACAATGTAGTTGTTCTGCCAGCATTTCCAGCAGAGAAAATTTGAGAAAGTAGGTCAAGTTTATGTGAAACCCAGTTGTGAGAAAGGCCACACAAGGTATGTGCCTTCTGCGCATCAATTCACATCCTTTTTTGGCTTACAAATGACTTTCATATTCATCTCTTCCATCACGAATTTGTAATAATAAAAGCAAGGACAACAAGCTTTCCTGTCATGAAGACTAATGTATTAAAGGATGCACAAATTGATTCCATGTGTAATGACGCAATTAGCACAAGCGTCGCTGTGGTCGCATGGCTCCTGAAGTGAGGAAGAGAAAGACAAAAGAATCGGTGTCTTGCGCTGTGTTTTTGCGCTGACCTAACGGGATTAAACGCTAATAAACCCCATATCATTTGGTTGAGGTGCGGGGCATCCTAACGACTCGCCCTGGAACTCCGGAGCCGCACTCTGCCCTCCGCTACCCCCACGACCCTTCCAGACGACGCCGGTGAGCGACCCACTTCGTCAACTGTGCCAGTCACCTGCGGTGCCGTTCGTGAACGAGACCCAGCTGTGTTCAGTGGCACCGCTGATACCGACGTCGACGACTGGCTTTTGTCGTATGAACGGGTGAGCAACCACAACAAATGGGACGATCGGACAAAGCTCACCAAGGTTATTTTTTATCTTGCGGGTGTCGCCCACCTCTGGTTCCGCAACCATGAGCAACCATTGCGACATCGCCCACCTCTGGTTCCGCAACCATGAAGCAACCATTGCGACATGGAATGACTTTAAGACTGCATTCGCGGAGGTATTTGGCCGTCCTACGGTGCGAAAGCTTCGCGCCGAACAGCGCCGTCGCCACCGAGCGCAACAGCCGGGCGAGACTTTCACTAGTTACATCGAGGACGTCATAGATCTCTGCAACCGCGTGAGCCGAACGATGACTGAGGAAGATAAGATTAAAGAAATCCTCAAGGGCATTGATGACGACGCTTTTCAGATGCTCATGGCCAAGAATCCTACCACCGTTGCAGCTGTAGTCACATATTGCCAAAGCTTCGACGAATTACGCCGGCAACGAGCGCTCGCCCACCAAACTGTTCCTCAAGTGGCCTCCCTTTCCAGTTTGGTGACTGCTCACGGACAGGCTGATGACGGGTCTCTGCTGCCTCAGATCAAAGCCTTAATTCGTTAAGAGGTGGCTCGCCAGCTCTCGCTGCTCCCTCTCACCCGGGAGCCTGTCCAACCTTTGTCCTCGGCCGTGCAGCAGGCCATCCGCGAGCAGGTTGCAGAGGCCCTTCCACCAGTCCAATAGATTGCTGCATCAGCTCAGATTGCTGCACCTTTGACGTACGCTGAAGTTGTGTCATGTCCTAGACCAACGGCACTCCCCTACTGGGCGCCGCCACCGCGCCCAGCGCTTCTCCCTGTCCCTCAAATGCCCCCTCAGTACTTCCGGCCGCAAGATCCATGGCGCACGCGGGACAATCGGCCGATATGCTTCTCGTGCGGTATCGCGGGACATGTGGCGCGCTTTTGTCGCCGTCGCCTGCCGCGTCAGGACGTCGTCGTTGAGCCACAGGTACCTGCAGCCCACCAGCATGCTGATTCGAACCCATCGCTGAACTTCTGGACCGGTCGTCAGAACTTCAGCACCCGTCGTTCACGATCACCGCGTCGCCGTTCGATATCGCCAATGCGTTGTCGCCCACCTTCCAATGAGGGAAACTAAATGCTGCAGCTTCGGAGGCAAGAGCTGCACGCTTGTCGAAATGCCCAAGACCTCCGCTATCGCCGCAAAACATTATAGAAATACAGGTTGAAGGAGCCGCTACATTCGCACTCATCGACACAGGCGCTGCAGTTTCCGTCATACGTGAGACTCTTTGCCGTAAGATTAGGAAGGTCACCACATCACTTTCTGGCCTTGTACTTCGTACTGCCACCACGGAGCCCATCGCAACTTCAGCCGCATGCCCTGCTAGGATCGTTATTCAGGACGTAGTTTACACAATTGAGTTCCTTGTTCTGCCTTCCTGCTCCCATGATGTCATCCTGGGATGGGACTTTCTGTCGCGCCACCGTGCCGTCATTTACTGTGCTCGTGCCGAAGTTGCTCTGTCTGTCGTTAACACCACTCTGCCTGCCGCCTCTCCCGCCCCCTTAAAGATTATTGTCGCCGCCGATACTGATCTGCCACCAAGCACTTCAACACCAGTCGCTTTGTTGTGTCCATCGGCGCCTGACGCCTCGGTACTGTTCACGCCTTCATCTATTTTTCTTCACCGCAAATCTCTACCACTCCCATGCACTACGTCTGGAAGCTGGTGGATAATCGTTGGTGTTGACCATCTCACCCAATATGCTGAGACTGCCGCCCTTCCTGCCGCTACAGCACGTGAGGTTGCTTTCTTCATCCTGCGCAATTTCGTGCTTCGACATGGTGCTCCTCGAGAACTCCTCAGTGACAGAGGACGTGTCTTTCTTTCCGAAATGGTCGAAGCTCTGCTTGCCGAGTGCCACGTCGTCCACCGTACATCAACTGCGTACCATCCGCAAACCAATGGATTAACTGAGTGCTTCAATCGCACTCTTGGCGACATGCTCACTGCATACGTCGCGTCGGACCATTCCAACTGGGACATGGTTCTCCCCTTTGTCACCTACGCTTAGAATACCGCGACTCAAGCGACCACAGGTTTTTCACCATTCTTTTTATTGTATGGTCGAGAACCCTCGTGCACGCTCGATACAGTATTGCCATACCAACCTGACGCCTCTGAATATCGACCCATATCAGAAGTAGCCAGGTACGCTGAAGAATGCCGCCAACTTGCCCGTACCTTCACGACGGAAAGTCAAGCCCACCAGCGAAATCGACATGACACCGACCTGAGCCCTACCACTTTCCGTGTCGGCTCCCTCGTTTGGTTGTGGATCCCGCCTCACGTTCCCGGTCTTTCGTCTAAGCTGCTGGCTCAATACCACGGACCCTACCGGATCGTCGCCTGTACATCTGTAAACTATGTGGTCGAACCTCTCACGCTGTCTGACGATCTGCGGCGTCATGGTCGCGAGACTGTGCACGTCAGCCGGCTTAAACCGTTACGATCCCTCTATCGTGTCGTCACCGTGAGTCGCCAGGAGGGCTAGTCTTATCTCGTGGGTCCATTGTAATGACGAAGTTAGCACAAGCGTCGCTGTGGTCGCATGGCTCCTGAAGTGAGGAAGAGAAAGACAAAAGGATCGGTGTCGCTGGTTTTGCCTCGCGCTGGCGTTTTGGCTGGAACTGCTCGTGTGCTGTGCTCTTTGCGCTGGACCTAACGGGATTAAACGCCAATAAACCCCATATCTCATGGAACAATGTACGCATGAGGCGCGACAGCATGGTTTATAAGAAATAAGCCACCTTTCAATTCATGGCTTCAAGAGCTTAGGTCTTCTTCACAGTATGCACATGGGAAACGTGGTACATTTAATTTTGGCTTGCACCTACAGAACAGTGAAATATACAAAAGTTAATTTATTCACTACAGGAAGGCACTTATGCTACAGCAAATAATTTGTGGGCACTCCTTAGCACACTGCCTTTGTATTAAATAAAAGCGAGAAAACAGCATATAGTTACCAGTGATAATTATTCTTAGTTCAAGTAGAACTAGCCAAGTGAAATTACTAGCTGCTTCAGCAGAAAACTCAAACTGTGAGCGTCGCATTGAGTGAAATGCTATTGATTGTTGAAAGCGAAACTGTATCATCCTATACTATGCCCTTTTGTTTTAAACATTCAGCGAAGTGCAGCAACAATTATAAATAGCCTTTTAAGCTTTTGTGACATACAGTAACATTAAAAACACTCCTCTAAAAAGTGCAGGCTGCAACACCCAGCATGGTGCCTAGGGTGTGTCAGTGCGCCAGTCGCATGTGCCACCTTGTGGTGGCCAACACTAGTGAGACGGGCTGAGTGCTTCTGTCGAAGCACCTGTTCTTACACAGTTTTGAAAGTCTTGAAAAAAAAAAAAAGGAAATGTGTGATCCATTGAAGTAATTATTTTGAGTTTATAAATAAGGCAGTGACACATGTGGTCAGATTTTGGGTTATAAAGTGGAACCTCTGCCACTATGATTCACTACATGCTTGGGCTGGGTGGGCACAGCTGTTCATTGCGCAGTACCACATCTGGCTGGCGGCAGACACCCATGGAGTGCTGGTCCTGGTCCCTGGCTATCCTGTGTTGAATGTGATGGTCACCTCTCTGGTACTGGTGTGCGTGGCACACGAGGTGCACATGCTGACGGCACGCCTCATGCCACTGGCTGTGCCAGCTGACTGGAAGTACCTGGTGCGCAATGTGGTCATCTTTGGCCTGTTCCTGGTGCCCATTGGTGTCCACGACGGCATGTTCTGAAGGAGTGAAATAAACAGATTGTTATTGCAAATGGCTGGGCTGATGTTTTCAGAACCCTAACACTATAGTGTTTATGCAAAAGTGACGTACTACTGTGAACACTAGGATCCTTGCAGTGCACATCTCCTGTGGCTGCAGTGTAAAGCTGACCCATATTTTAGTGTGCTTAAACGTGTTTACGTGACAACATCACGGAAGCCTATTTGGATCTATACTTGCTCCAAGGCTCGCTCAGAATCACAAATGCACTCAAATTGTGAGTTGGCAAGCTGCGGAACTACTCGCACCACTATTGAATTGCACTCATTGCATCGGTACTCATGAGTGCACGTGTTCACGTCTGCCCACACTCACTCCCTTGTGTTCAAATGTTGACTCACTAGTACGTCCACTCACTTCTGCTCCTACTTCCGTCCACTCACTCATTAACACTCGTGGCTGTGAACTCGCATGCCGACCATGCCCCAAAACCTAGACACAGATGTATAAGGGCTGCACTTGATGCCCAACCAGGGCTGTAACCTTAGCTGAAGCTCATATTTCACAAAAGTAGACTCTGACCATGGGGGAAAGAACAGGAGAGGCCCCAACGTCGTGTTTTTGAAGCCGCAAGTGCAGTCATGTGCCATCTCCCCCTTGGTGCCTCGTCAATCGCCGGAGCAGATGGGCGCGAGCTTGCACTGTTACAAGCCACCGGAAGTGTGTGCTGCCGACGTGTGTCATAACAAAGCCTACAAAACTTGTGTAGCAGTTTTAGTGAAGCAAACACGCTCCTGTGTTTTTCCACAGCATGTTGAAGACGACGACTAAGACCCACGCCATGATTGCTTGAGTGTATCTGTTGTTGGCTGACACACACACTCACAAACCCAAAACACAACTGGGTGATTCCACGAGAGATCAACATGGGTCCAAAAATTCATATTTTAGATTTCATTCAGTATTTTATATTTTGTGCGCATATCACTCGGTAGTACGAAAGTGAACTTGCCTTCTTTGACAAATTGATACTTTAGGAGAAAAAAAATATCGAAGTTCTTCAGGGTTGCAGGCGCCATTTTCATGCACCGGGCATTCTTGCAAATTCACAACAATGTGAAATACAAAATATTACGGCTACAAAGAATGCATTTTCTTCTGTAAAACGTATACGTAAAGAAGAGTCAGCAAGCGTGGTTTGAGGCTTCTGTGCAAAACGGAAGTGTTTTAGAAAAAATTCTTAATTTGCTACACCTCTCGAAATTTGCTATATTTACGAATTTTTATCTACTAAACTAATGCATGTAGCCCTTTGAAATTTGGTGGGCTATGATACCTTAACCTGTTCAACGGTTGTGCTGAATATTGTTGCTGTAGCGCAAATTTCCATTTTTACAGTTTGCCTCAAATGTGAAGTTTTGAAGAAAATGAACATTATTTAAAAATCAAAATAAAAAAAAACCCATCGTTAATTTTTCTCAAAATTTCGTAAACAGCTGTCCACAGACACTGGAAAAAGAACATTAAAAAACATCTTGCATTATTTTGTTTTTAATGACAATATATGTGGTAGAAATGAGAGCTTTGCCGGGATGCAGCAAGGTGCTAAGAAATAGGGACATCGGGGTAAAAAGAACGTCCATTAGCCTCTGACTTGCCTAAACTTGGCCATGATTGCGACACAAGGGTAATTTTGGTAAACTAGTATTATGATTGCAAGCACGTAGTTCTCGAATGCCTAACTTTCTGACGTAAATTGTGCTGCTGGGCCATCATTCGCGCCCATATTTTGTTAGCGCTTTCAGATGATGCTCTTCTAAAAATCGTCTATTTTGAACGAGTTGGTAGAGTGTAGACGAATGGGGAGTGGGTCCGTGGGAGGCGGTGGCAAACAGGTGGTAAGGCGAAATACGTTGAAAGTTGCTGGCGGTGTGGCCGCCGCCTTAAGAGGAAGCTTTAGCTTGGGTGCTCCTATCTAAATACATGTAAAACGAGAATTCCTTTTTCTCTGCAACCACTGCACCACATTTGATGACGTTTGTTGCAGTTAAAAGAAAAGTGAAACTCTAGTGACTGTTGGTTGCGATTTTTTTATTTAAGTCGATGTCGATGTCGAGTTTTATTTAAGTCGACCTCTTTAATAAAATGGACAAAATAGCAGAGCTTCAGAAAACGAAACTATCAAATTTACAACTCTAACTCAGCAATGAAACATGATATCACAATCTTGTAAACTGCACCGAATAGTAAATCTAAAGTGCACAAAATTGCTATATTCTACATGGCTTTAAAATAGACTACTATTTTGTGTGTAGAACTTGTGCAAAATCCTTATAAACAATGTAACAAATTCATGTAAGAAATAAATTGGCATATCAAATTTGTCTGCTTTGAATGCTCTAATAGATGCCGTCCACAGGTCTGCGATATCTTTTATATAGGTGCAGAGCTACAAATTTGTAAACTTTGTGCCTCTAGTTTTTTGAAACTTACCAATTCTTGAAAATTTCAGTTAAATAATGCAGGCCAGAAATCGACATTTCACGTCCGACAGTCACTAGAATTTACCTTTCTCTATCATGCGCAACAAATTTAAGTAAAATCGGCCCAGTGGTTATCTCAGAAAATCGTTTCTGCGTTTTACATGTATTTGAATAGGCGGTATCAGAGTTGGGCCCGAGCTAAAGCTTCCTCTTAAGAGCAAGCTTTATTAGATTCGCTTCATTAGATCTGCATGATCTGGCCCTCTAGATCAGTTTGTCTTACAGTATTTGAAAATGCGGAAAGAACCGCCATTACTGCAGCGCTTCGTAAACTGAGGGCGCATTCTCAGCACGCTATCATCCATTCGGATTTGTCAGCGGTGCTCCAACAATTATCCCGTGCATTGTATGGCAGCAAGTTCGGCCGATAGTCATTGATGTTAGCTCAGGAGCTCAGCAATAGGCATTTCATTGTGAAGTTTCAGTGGATACCACCACATGTTGGACTTGCAGGCAATGATGCAGCAGATTACATTAAGAGTGCCAATGAATCACCCCTTATATAAAGACTTCTCAGCACTTTGAATATCACCTCACCATCCAGGAGTGGTTTAAGGAATCCGTCACGCAGAAGCTATACGCTGTTTCATAGAGTAAGAACTAGTTCCGCGAACACCCCCCCCCCCTCCCCCCCTTTTCTGTTAACGCGGAATAGTTCATCTGTGCCTGCCAATACTTCAATAAAAACACAAACGCTCTACTTGAGGCTTCGCACAGAAGACAATTTCCTTAAGAGTGTGCGGAACAGGTAATGTTTCCCAAAACTCATAAATTTCTGAGAGAGGAAGTGTCGCGTCTCTTCCCACCTGTTCAACCCCCTTTTTAAAGGGGCGGCAGATGAGAGCAACCGCTGGTACTATCTGCCAGCTAAATCAGCCCTAACCAACGCCATCGCCCCCCCCCCCCCCCCCCCCCCCGACTACCGCATCTTAGGTTATACTGTATAATGACGTTGCCGACGGAGCCATGGCGAGTACAATGTTTTTAGAGATCTTTACCTGCCGTAAATTTCGTTACTTGTGTAAATGCACAGGGAGTTCACCGTTAAACCTGCAATTATCTGCGCTGCAAGCTACGCATACGTGTTAAATAAAATGAGCCATGTAAAGCTTGCTCTGTTGACGTATATTTACTCACATTCAAGAGAATGTGTATTGTACTAAACGGTATTTTATGCATAAGTATTAACCATAAGGGTAAAATTACCCTTGTGTCACAATCATGGCCAAGTTTAGGCAAGTCAGAGGCTAATGGACGTTCTTTTTACCCCGATGTCCCTATTTCTTAGCACCTTGCTGCATCCCGGCGAAGCTCTCATTTCTACCACATATATTGTTATTAAAAACAAAATAATGCAAGATGTCTTTTAATGTTCTTTTTCCAGTGTCTGTGGACAGCTGTTTACGAAATTTTGAGAAAAGTTAACGATGGGGTTTTTTTATTTTGATTTTTAAATAGTGTTCCTTTTCGTCAAAACTTCACATTTGAGGCAAACTGTAAAAATGGAAATTTGCGCTACAGCAACAATATTCAGCACAATCGTTGAACAGGTTAAGGTATCATAGCCCACCAAATTTCAAAGGGCTACATGCATTAGTTTAGTAGATAAAAATTCGTAAATATAGCAAATTTCGAGAGGTGTAGCAAATTAAGAATTTTTTCTAAAACACTTCCGTTTTGCACAGAAGCCTCAAACCACGCTTGCTGACTCTTCTTTACGTATACGTTTTACAGAAGAAAATGCATTCTTTGTAGCCGTAATATTTTGTATTTCACATTGTTGTGAATTTGCAAGAATGCCCGGTGCATGAAAATGGCGCCTGCAACCTGAAGAACTTCGATATTTCTTTTCTCCTAAAGTATCAATTTGTCAAAGAAGGCAAGTTCACTTTCGTACTACCGAGTGATATGCGCACAAAATGTAAAATATCGAATGAAATCTAAAACATGAATTTTTGGACCCGTGTTGATCTCTCGTGGAATCACCCAACTTTCAAGCTTACACACCACACTCCAAAGTGAGCTTTTCTCGTGAACAAAAGGTGCTGCGAGAAAAACACTGGCGGAAAAATCTTATCTCACTTTTCAGAGACCGAGAGCAGCAGCAGTTGCTATGGCAGCATTGACATTTGGGGTACCCGTCCCAGTGCTCCTTTGCGAAAAACAGCACGTGACTTCCGCCACACCTTCTCCAACACATCCGTGCTAGCCGGGGCTTCTCCTGCGCTTTCCTTCCTCCATGACTCTGACAATGTGATGCAATTCCTTTTTGTTTCACTTGATGTACATGAATCCATTGTTTGCATGTCCTCACTCAGGCTCATTGTTTCCAATGAGCAGTGCTCCTGGATGCAAGCATAGGTTTGCTAGAGATCATCCTTCCAGCCATCTCAAATTCAATCGCGTGTGTTTCAGATGTGCTTCATTTTGCCCAGATTCAGGCTATCTGGGGTTCACTAGGACTCCCCTCAACTCGGGGGTCGGTCTGAGTTCACCACTCTGTGTGTGCATTGTATGTACAGGAGTATGTTTTGTTTGGTGACGCATAGCTGCTAGACCCCTCTTCTGGTAGCACAGGTCGGTTTGAGTCTGAATTAAGTTTGTTGCATATAGAAAACCACAGCAGCTCAAGATGGCGGCACTCAAATATGCATGAACACAGGTGGTGGAGATACGTAGGGCGCTCTGGCAGTATAGTGTAGCAAAGCAAGTATGCAGCAAACTGCAGCTGGCCCCAAACATTGAAATTGTTTATTTGTGTTACTTTTGCCACAGTTTCTTCAGATTTGCCCCATAGATGGCTCTTAAAATCACAAAAGAATACCTCGATTTTAACTAGCCAAGTAGTAAAAGGAAATGCTACTCACTGCTGTCATTTTTGTAAATGTTTCCTTTCTTCAGAAATAAAGAAACACGCCCACCTGTGTTTTTTTTAAAGCCTGACGAGTTGCTTTCCTTAGTAAACAAATATTAAAAACAATCGTTGCATTGCATTGTAGCTTCAATCGGCTTTGTGACTTGGCACAGATGTGTTTCGATAGGCAGGGTCCCAACTATTTTTTTAGTTGAACAAAATTTTTATTTGAGACAGGCAACCTAAATTGAGCTTGTTTTTCCAGCGTATGTCTTTGCTGTGGCATGGAAAAAGAATTGACTTTGATAATGTATAAAAAAAAAAAGTTTCTATGCTTTCATACTTTTTTACACCTTTATTAGACAACGTCGTAAATCATAAGCAATTTGAGAACACATGCTTTTGAACAGGAAGCTCAAGCATGGGCTCCTGTTGGGATTCTTTGTGTACATATACTTGGCAACTTTCTGAATGTCCAGCAAAATATATGTAGTGCTTATGTGCTTTTCTATTGAATTTTGGCATCAAAATTGGAAAAATAGCAAAAAGAAAATTTGACAGCTTTTGCACAGAGACACAGAGATAAAAAAAAGTTGCCTCCGATTTTGTTGATATTTAACTAGGATCATCTCCTGACATCAGTTGTCTCCTTTTGACAAAATCTAGTAGAGAAACTTTATAGGGTTAATCCTATTGGAATATGAAATGATCAATGTGATATGCTGATGAAACTGATAGCCAGTATTGGAGTATAAAACAATAGACCTGGTGCATTGAAAGCTTGCCTTATGAGTGGAATCAAGTGTGTAGGCACTGTGTACCAAAGTGGTGTGCTATACACAGCTACAATTTTACTGCGAAGCTTTCTAAGCGGACCCTCCTGGACTGCTCCTGTCTCACTCATATCTTTCGTTTTCAAGCCAATAATTCCCGATCTTTGCACCCTGGACAAGCTTGTATCAAAATCGGGTCAATCCCTATATCTCCATAAAGGTTGCTCTTTTGTAAACAATATTAATTAGAGGTGTGCAAACACTCGAATATTCCATTTCGAATCAAATAGTGAACGTTTTAATAATTCGGTTTGCTAATCAAATGTCTACTAATCGGTATTTCGAATATTGGGTATATTCAGTGAAAGACCAGGCCGTGGTTGGTGCCTGGACGAGCGCAGCATTCCCATGGCACGCATTCTCCGTGTTTGTCCAGGTTGATTGGACCACCAGAGTATTGGCCCGACCCGCCGTGGTGGCTTTGGTATTGTGCTGCTAAACCTGAAATCACGGGACCAATATCCCGGCCACATTTCGATGAGGGCGAAATGTAAAAACTCCCGTGTACCATGCATTAGGTAGACGTTAAACAGACCCGGGTGGTCAAAAATAATCTGGAACTGCCCCTACGGCATGCCTCATAATCATATTGGGGTTCTGGCACATAAAAGCCCAGATTTTAAATTAATTTGCACGGCTGAAACAGTCCAGGGGAAGAATGTTACTCAAAATGTGCCTCTGCCTAGATACTACACAAGAATCGTAGCGGCCAATACTGTAATGGCGAAGTGTCTTGTCTGGCCCATGTCACTCGTAACATTAGGTTTGTGCTTTGCAGTGCACTCTGAGGGTCGTCGACGACAGAACCCGCAATCTTTACATATTGTAGTGCATAAAAGCACACAGACAGAAGAAACGATACGACAGACAAGTGTTAACTTCCAAGAAAGGTTCATTTTCAACGACCCGTGTTTATACTACACACACATTACACATGTGCAATTCAAATTCTTAAGGTTAACTCTTAATCTGACACGTGCACAGATGAGGTGCTCGCACACCAAGAGCCACGACATTAAATCTTTTCAGCCTCTATTATTTAACGTCTAAGCTTGTCACCGCTTCTGCTGACAGAACTACACTGAGTAAAAAGCAGTTCACAGCCACAAAAGCTGCAGTGAAATGCAAGTCAACTAACATCTTTCTTAACATTCTCTTAGCCGGTCACTTAGGCAGCGTTCTGAATGTAAAACATGTACTATTTGCGTCATGCATACAATCTGATTACATAAGGTTTGGTGGCAACATAGACAACAAATCGAATTGGTGACAATAATCAAGAGTGTTTTGATACATGCAGGTAGCATCTTGCGCTGAGCAATAACTTTTAACATTTGCAAGCCGGTGAAACGGGATCACTGGAAAAAAGATACGTGCGTATGCCAATGCCCTTCTGCATCGGCTGTATGCTATGAACGAGAGCGAAAAATGAAAGCGCACGTAATAAAGAAAAATTACTGAAATTTCAAAATGTTTTTAATGGTGATTTCAACATTAACGCTTTGCCTGACAACCCATACTATCTACAATTTAAGTTTTTGAGTCTTATGGGTGTACCAATGCAATCAATGTACCCTCTAGAATTGCACCCACCACTGAAGCCGTACTCAACCTTAGTATTGCTAGTTTCCATCCTGACAACATTTCATCAGGAGTACTCGCAATGTGATTTAATTGACCACCTACCTATATTTTGTGATCGACCATGCATTGAAAAAAGAGTTGTAATGACTAGAAATCTATCAGGTAGAAATATGAGTACGTTCAGAGAATTTCTATCTAAACAGAAGTGGCATAAAATTTTGGATAAATCGCATGCAGAGGAAGCCTACTATGCTTTCATGTCTTGCTTCATACATGCATATGACCACTTCTTTCCTCTCGCACCACTAGTGAAACACAAAAAAGCTAGGAAACCATGGATAACACATGAGTTGTAGAATAGAATAAAGAAGTGAAATAAGCTCTTTCAAATATGTTTCTTTCCACAAAAATGAAGCTTCTTTCTGTCTATAAGATGACATGAAACGAACTTACCAGGGCCATCAGATTAGCGAAAATAGACTATTATACATGCAGATTTTCGGGTAATTATGGGAAATTCCCGGTTAATGTTCCGCCGACACTGCCCAAGGCAGTGCTGCCGAGGTAGCCAGAGTCTACATTGAGAACATCCTCCTGCGTCATGGTGCCCCAGAAGTCATCACCGACAGAGGTACGGCCTTTATGGCAGATCTAACTCAAGCCATCCTGCGATACAGCCAGACAAGCCATCACCGGACCACTGCCTACCACCCGCAGACGAATGGCCTCACCGAGCGCCTAAATAGCTAGACCATCGCCGACATGCTGGCAATGTACTATGACCAAAAAAGTTAACGGACCAAGAGATCTGACAAAAAGCTGAATATCTCTACAGCCTCAAAACGCAGCCTGGTATTCCCATTTCCAGCCTCTACTGGTATATGCGAACAATTAACATTGCGATGTACTGCTCGGATACTTGGCGTTTTCTGAGATCCCGTGGTCCGTAAACTTTTTTGGTCGATAGTACATACAAACGTCGACGTCGAACACAAGACGTGGGATGCCATATCCTTCCGTACGTGACCTTCGCATACAACACGGCCGTGCAAGAAACGACGCACATGGCGCCGTTCAACCTGGGGCCGTATTCTGAAACGTTCATTTCGCCTAGGCGAAATCAGCGTGCGCGCTGATTGACTGGTTGAGCAAAATTGAATGACGTCGGGCTCAACCACCCAATCAGCTCATCCAATTTTGCTAAAACAGCCAATCGGCGCACACCTGAAAGCGAAAAAAGAAATTTTGCCTAGGCGAACGTTTCAGAATACGGCTCCTGGTCTACGGAAGGAACCCGGCAACAACGCTTGACGCCATGCTACCGAACGTCACCGACGAAGACAATCTCGACGTTGCCACCTACTTGCAGCGCGCCGAAGGTCGACAGCTCTCGCCTGCGTATCAAAAACCAGCAGAGGGTTGACAGCCGGCACTACAATCTTCGACGACGCCAACTGAGAGAAAAGCTCCTGCGCCAATACTTTGGACCCTACAAGATAGGCGCTGAGCCGTGCTCCCTCAAGTGCTGCAGAAGATAGCGCCAACCTTTCTCACAACGAATTAGATACTCCGACGCTGTGGTGCCTTCCTATGAGGTCGCGCCCAATGGTGTAACGTCATCACAGCGGCGCCGCGAACGACTCGAAGTCGTCCGCGTGGTGCGCCTTAAGCCCAGACCACACCAAGCTGGTTCTTTATTCTATGACCACACGCGCGGTCGCGAGCTTGCGGACGTGCGCAAGCTCGCGACCGCGCGCCCACGCATGCGCAAACGGTGAGGCACGGCTTGTACGCGTCGAAACGCGGCGCGATTTCGGTTACAGTGGCTAGAATGGGAAATGTGACGGAACCGCGAGGGGGCGCGCGTTGTCGTTAACTTAAGCAACAACAGAGAGGCTTGAGAGATCAAAATTCAGCATAGAAAGCTTTTATTGGAAAAAGGCAGCAGAAAATGTCCCTAACAACACGGCAGCAGGACCCGATGAAATCCCAATACAGCTAATCAAAAACCTCGGTCCAAAAAGCAAGGCACTGCTGACTAATGCCATAGAGCAAGTGATTAGAACAAAGAATATTCCCGTTGGATGGCGTGAAAGCAAGATGAATCTTATCTACAAAGGCAAAGGAGATAAGGATAAGACGAGCTCGTACAGGCCAGTTACAGTAACGTCGGTGATATATAGAATAGCAATGCAAGCCATAAAATTAGAACTGTCGAAGTGGGTGGAAGGAAACGGTGTATTGGGGGAACTACAGAATGGGTTCAGGCCAGGCAGACGCTTAGAAGACAATATGTTTGTACTAACTCAGTGCATAGAGATTTCAGTAGCTCAGAAAAGACCTTTATGGATAGCATTTCTAGATATTAAAGGAGCTTATGACAACGTAGACAGGGAATTGTTGTGGGATATTCTTCAATACGAAGGCATAGATGACGATTTCGTGGAGCTGCTGAGGGAGATATATCGAGACAACCAAGTACAAGTGGCATGGGAAGGCCGAAAAGGAAATGAAATGGTGGGAATTCACCAAGGATTGAAGCAAGGATGCCCTCTGTCACCATTGTTGTTCACGCTTTACGTCAAGGGCATAGAAAGACGACTGGAAAACAGCGAATTAGGTTTTGATTTATCCTACATGCGTAATGGACAAATGGTGCAACAGAAGATCCCTGGACTGATGTACGCAGACGACATTGTGCTACTAGCGGACAATAAAAAAGATTTACAGATACTTGCGAATATCTGTGGGAACGCAGCGACAAATCTAGGCCTTAAGTTTAGCACAGAGAAATCAGGGATTATGATCTTTAATGAGCACACGAGTAACTTCGTGGTGTCAATTCAACAGCAAGTAATACCCATAGTGAAGCAATATAAGTACCTCGGCGTACACATAAACGAAGGAAAGAATTACTCAAGCAACCACCAAGATAATCTGAAAATAAAGGGGAAGCGGAATGCAGCATTAATGAAACACAGAGCACTGTGGGGCCACAATAAGTATGAGGTGGTGCGTGGAATCTGGAAAGGAGTAATGGTGCCAGCGCTAACATTCGCAAATGCCATTATATGCTTAAAATCGGATATATTGGCGGGTTTGGAAGTTAACCAAAGATCAGTAGGCCGGTTGGCTTTGGGAGCACACGGTAATACGACAAATGAGGCAGTGCATGGAGACATGGGTTGGGCCTCTTTTGAAGTCAGAGAAGCACAAAGCAAAATTAGTTTTGAAGAAAGGCTCAGGAACATGGATGAAAATAAATGGGCGGCTAAAGTGCACAAGTATCTCTACATGAAAAGCGTGGACACAGAATGGAGGAAGAGGTCAAGGAAGTTGGCAACCAAGTACAGGATAATCGAAACCCAGTGAACCACAAATATCCATTGGATGTACCACAAAAGACCAAATATCCAAGACATTTAACGACGTCCAGTTTACATCTATCGTACGTTCGAGTGGTACGTGGCAGTCAAAGGTCATCCAGAGGACGTCGAATGTCCTTATGATTTGGACATCTCTTGCACATTCAAAGCTCTCGTGCATTGATCGTACATAGTGCGTTATGAGTAGATGCAAGCACTATGCCGCAGAAATACAAGCAAATTGTCTCTAATGCATAACAATGGGAAGCTAGGAGAGCAAAAGCATTTAATTAATTATTTTGAAATTTAGCACGACCTTTGCTCGCACTGTTGGAGGTCTAGTAACGTTGCTGCCGGACACCGCGCGCAAAAGCCAATACTTTCGCCATTTTTTTCGCTATGCTTTCGGTCTCGGTTACGTCATTTTCTTTCTCATAGAAAGATGCTTTATTTTTCAGTTATATCTATTAGTACACTGTTGAAAATACGTAACCTTTAACTTGCTGATGTAATACGACAATTTATAAAGAAAAAAAGAAGCTTGAACCAGCTTGAACTCGCAATAGCTCTGACTTCGCATCGCCACTGATATCAATTCAGCAACACGCGCCTCGATGCAAGTGCGCAGCAATATTCCGGGCGTGAGCAGCGTGTGCTTTATTTGTGTCTTTTCGACTTTTGTGCGGTTGACCATGGCCCAAGTACGTGTATACTAGGCAGAACTGTACAGTTGCGTGCTGAAATTTCGAGCTGTGCTTCTGACTGCTATTTGTGGTACGTTTGTTCGCCTTGCGGAGCGCTTACGGGAATACTCGGGAGGCAATGTTCTGATGGTTAATTTTCGCACATGTTTGTATCGCTTGGTTTCCTGCGTTCCTCTTCAAGTGTCAGGGATGTTTCTCATTTGCAATGCCTATCTCTAAGTCTCTGGCAGCATTATGTTATTGGCACTTTTGTGATCTGAGAAGCTGCCTGACCAAGTTGCCTATCAAGATGAACATTCCATCTCTGGATTCTGCTTGCGTGGAATTTATTTTACCATATATTAACACGAAAGTGTTTTATGCCGGGGTCCACCAAGACTTCACTGACGTATTTCCGTCACGGAAATACGTCACAGAACATAATACAAAGAAAGAAACCAGAAGAAAAAGTTCCACAAACATGCAAAATTTGGAAATCGAACCCACGACCTCTCGGTCCGCGACGATAGATCGCCGAGCGTTTAACCCATTGCGCCACAAACGCATTTGCAGAGAGCTACACAGACGCGCCTTATATATCTAACACTCCTCCGTGTACCCGCGCTCTTGCTCGGGGCGGTGCCGCCGCCTACGAGCAGAAAAGAGAAGTACTGCATTATGACACTAACGCGCACCGACAGTGAACGCTTCGGTGGTCTCAGCACTACGACGCCTCGATGCCAGCATTCGAAGGGACGCTGGCATCAAGAAGCACTACCAACGCCACCTAGGTGGCGTTCACCGTACTCAGCACAGCGGAGCGTGGCCTCCGCAATTAGCTCTGAAAATGTTTCTGAAGTTGATCGCGGAGGCTGCAATTACGACGCGCTGTACGCGCTGATTTGACTCGGTGACGATTCAGTTACGTGCTTTGTCTTGCGCGTTGTATTAGTGTGTCAGTTACGTGCTTCGTCTTTCGCGTTGTGCTAGCGTGTGCAGCGTAGTGCAGCTTCCATATGCACGACGGTTGCTCATGGTCATCGACGTTGGTAGTCGTGATGGAGGAGACGTGCCACCAGGCGTCAGCGTGGGTGCATCAACGCCTAAGGGCGCTTTAGCCACAAAACACCAATAGACATTATATATCAATGTGCAATAAACATTACACTACTTCTGTGAAGACACGTTTCACTTTCGTGTTCTATACCGATTCCTATATAAGAGGGATCAACCACATTTTTTTTTCAATGCAGCTAGAAAGTACTGGCTTTCTATCTTGAATCCGGTGGCCCCAGAAGCAAGTGCTGGCAAGCAGGCCATGCGCTTTTGGTCATTAATTAGTATGTTATACTACCTCTTACTAATCAGTTTTATTCTTTTTAATTATAATTGTGTCACTGTGCCTACTAGTCATTTTGTGCCTACTCGTTACTTGTGTTTTAATGAAGTTTAATTTTCAAGAATCTGTTTTTGATTACGTTTTTTTTAGATCCGCGTTTAACCTGTTTGTATACAGCGGGAACATGTAATGAATAATTTCATACATGTGCGTGGCTGGGGGCCGATCATTTTTGTAATAAAGCTTTATCAGTTGTATAAATAAAAAAGTAACATTGGTATGACATTGTGAGTTTCACTGGTGTGCTTTACCTAGTGATTACTGAACTCACTATTTTTCATTTATCCATTGCAGGATTTGTAATGATGCATAATGATCAAAATGCGGATTTACGGTTTTGTTAGCACAGTTTTCGCATTTTGATGAGCGCTAGAACTATATATAAAAGTTGACAGTCACTTTAGCGAACACTGAAGAGGATGAAGGCAGAAGCCTGCGCACTCACGAAGCATTAATTAAATTATTTGTCATTCTCATTCGCATGCGTTGTTACTTCTATTGTTTTCTCCTACCAAAGTTGTGGGCTCGAGTGCCTTAATTAACTTCGTCATAATTAACACCAATGGTTGCGGGCTCTACTCCCACCAAAGGTCGAGGGTTTGAGTGCCTTAATTGTATCTTAATTAACTTTGCCTTAATTAACACCAAAAGTCATGAGTTTGACTTCCACCAAAGATCGAGTGTTCGAGTGCCTTAATTAACTCTGCCCTAATTAACTTGCCTTAAGTAACTTCGCTCTAATGAACACCCAAGGTAGTGGGTTCGACTCTACCTTCACCATGTCAATTGGAATCCAACTTGGAGATAATTTGGAGATGTGGCCGATTCGCCCATCTCTCCAAGTGGTTTTGACTCCCAACAAAGGCCGTGGGTTAGAGTGCCTCAATTAACTCTATCTTGATGAACTATGTCTTAATTTGCTTCGACCTAATTAACACCAAAGGTCGAAGGTTCAATCCCCAATTTTGGTGCCATTAAATTTTGGTGCTGCAACGCTGGACATCGGATTTTTCGACCATCGAGCCATCTAAGGATTTCACCTTAATAAGTGTTGCAATTTATATTTTCACATTCACACGTTTACACGTTAACAAAACATTTCAAGCAAAGTCACCAGCTACATGCCGACAATGGGGGTAACTGTGCCATTAGTGTGCCTCAGCAGATGTACCATCGAGGACAAATTAAATGCGAACAGCGGAGTGTGTGGCCGAAGCATAACTAAAGGTATACTGTGCATGTCGTCGGCCAGTCGTTGTGCACGTGCGTGGGGATGTAGTTCTCGAGGAAGAGTGCAGCGCAGCTCGCCCTATTGCGATAAACGTCACCCGTATTTTGTCCGAAAGTTGTTTTCTCATCTCTCCTCGACAGTGCCATACCCACCTGGCAGTACAGTGTTATGGTGACTAGCACCATCGCTACATCTGTAGTGTGATATAGCTGGCATGCTACCCAGCTTGCTAACGTGCATTGCTTTGCTTTTGTTACCACCATCAAAGCTGACAGTGTCTAATCGTAATTTGAATAGCACAAAAAATGTATTGCATTGGATGCGCAACAACAGTGCTAGCCACCTAAAAAGTAATCACAGATAGGAATGGCACTGCAATAGTGGGGTGAGAATACAAGCTTCAAACAAAATACAGGTGACGTAATACGCACTAGGACAAGCAGCCCCGCACTCCGCATCGAAACCACATGCATGTACATGTGGTACATGTGGTTGTACATGTAACCACATGCGTGTAAAATGATCGCTGGCCGACGCCGCAGACTGTGCTTTTAGTTACGTTTTGGCCACACACTCTGCTGTTCCCATTTCATTTGTATTCAATAGTACATCTGCTGTGGCACTCGCAGGTATGCAGCTCAGTATAGCGTCAGCAGGAAATATCCACTAGATGTTCTATGGACCTCCTGCATCCCCAAAAAGAACATCTATTAGAGGTTACTTATGTCCAGCTGCGACATCCTTTCAACGTTAGAGCAACGTGATCTGGATGGGACTTAGATTATCCATGGTACGTATTTGTAATGTTGTTTGGATAAATATAGATATCTATAGGATGTGTCCAATGTCTCAAACATGATGTTCTATGAACATCTATGGTACATTAATGGTTCACTGGGAACTGTAAATAGACAACCAGGGGTCATCAGAAAGAAAGTGAGAGAAATAGAGACCGTGAATTGGATGCAAAGAATGGAAACGAAAAGGACAATGGAGATTTACAAGAATGAGAAGAAAGAAATTAGAAGGGAAAATCTGTACGATAACACAAAGGGCAGTGCCTTGCTATTTGAGGCTCGAGCCGGTTGCCTAAGGACGAAAACATATCGGAACAAATATTCGGAATTAGATGAGACATGTGTATGCTGCAGTAAAGATCCAGAGACCACTCAGCACATCCTAATGGAATGCGACGGGATCCACCCAGCGAGAACCGTAGGTAACGTGCAACTCCCAGAAGCGCTTGGGTTTAAAGTGGAAGGAAACATAAACAGATCAGCCGTAGAGATCAGCAAGAGACGATTAGAGTACTGGTGGAAAAAAAGTAGGGAAAAGATGGATGCGACCTGATCTCTTAAAATCATAGGCAGCGGTACAAGGTAAATTTTTGAAAAAGAAAAATAATGATAGGTATACAAAAATGCAAGATAAAGAACATGTATAGTATACCTGATTAAATCAAGCAGGCTAGGTGACTATTTGTCGCCGCCCCGTTTCAAAGGGGATGCCAATAGATCATCATCAATCATCATCATCATTAAAAGCGAGCAGAAGCAGAGGAAGGAGGTAGAAGAAAAGCTAGCTAACGCAGAAATTCAGCTGAGGGCCACCATTCCGGAATGGTGAACGCATCGAGGCGAGCACCGCGAACGGAGCTGGCTCCGATGCGAGTGCAGCTGAGGCAGCCGAATCCGTCTCGCCGGGAAGCAGTGGCGGAAACGTCAGTGATGGTCACGAAGGGGATACCACTGACGCGGCCGTGGGAGAAAACAAAGCCAAGGGCAAGGATAAGAAAGGAGGGGAGGGCATTGGGACCTCGGGGCACGGCCGGACTACAGTGGCTAGAATAGGGGAAGTGTGATTACCGCCCAGCGGCTCCTATGGCAACCACCGTCGCCGCCTTGTGATGCATCCGCAGAGGGGGCGCTCGCACTCGTTTATAATTAGAAGGGAAAATCTGTACGATAACACAAAGGGCAGTGCCTTGCTATTTGAGGCTCGAGCCGGTTGCCTAAGGACGAAAACATATCGGAACAAATATTCGGAATTAGATGAGACATGCGTATGCTGCAGTAAAGATCCAGAGACCACTCAGCACATCCTAATGGAATGCGACGGGATCCACCCAGCGAGAACCGTAGGTAACGTGCAACTCCCAGAAGCGCTTGGGTTTAAAGTCGAAGGAAACATAAACAGATCAGCCGTAGAGATCAGCAAGAGACGATTAGAGTACTGGTGGAAAAAAAGTTGGGAAAAGATGGATGCGACCTGATCTCTTAAAATCATAGGCAGTGGTACAGGGTAAATTTTTGAAAAAGAAGAGTAATGATAGGTATACAAAAATGCTAGATAAAGAACATGTATAGTATACCTGATTAAATCAAGCAGGCTAGGTGACTATTTGTCGCCGCCCCGTTTCAAAGGGGATGCCAATAAATCATCATCATCATCACGTCGCCACCGCCCGATTTAAAGGGTTCAGCCTTATCCATCCATCCATCCATCCATCCACGTCGAGCTGTGCGCTCGATACGAATTGGTCCGCGAGTTTCTCCCGGTTTCTGTTGGAAATTCTCGTGCGAAGTAATGTTTCGTGCGGTGCCGACAAGTGCTCAGGGATGAGCCGCCGTCAAAGTCACTGTTTTGTGCCTGTCTGCACGACTGGTTACAAATCGTGCAAAAAGAAGTTGGCGCCCTTCGGGGTACCGTAAGACGAGGAGACGTACTGAAAGTGGCAGCGCAACATACCTCGGGTGGACAAGCCACTCGAACGAAATGCCGCTTTGTGCGAACTGCATTTCGATCCGCAGTTTGTGTCGCGTCACTTTGAACACATCATCAGTGGTGAGCTGGTGCGCCAGGAAAGGAGCAGGCCATTCCTACATCCGGGTGCGATACTGACGATCTTTCCAAACGTCCCCAAGTACTTCTCCAAGCCAGTGCCTAAGAAAAGGAATCCGAAAGAAAGGTTGGACCCACAGTTTGCACCTCCACAAAAAAAAAAAAAAAAAAAAAAAAGAAAAAAAAGAAAAATCGCGAATCGACGTGGCCTCACCCGACACATCGGATGAAGCACCCACGCTTGCCGCCAACTCTGGATTACCAAAATGTGATCGTGCCGTCCAATCAGTGGGGCAAGCATGTTTTTTTCTGAAACTTCCCTTTTTGTCGCATATAGCGTCTGCCTACTGGGGCCAATCATGAGCTTGCTTCACGCCCAAAGGCTTGTGCTGTTTCGTTGCGGGGACAGCATGATCGAACACCAAGTGTTTGTACGTGGTGTCGAGCTCTCACTTGATGAGCACTGCGATCCTCCATCCCTCCTAGAGGCTGGTGACAGCATGCTGCTCTGTTCTGGGGCTGCGCGGTCGGTGGAGTTCCCTCTTGTGCGCAGCTCGAACATGACAAGTTGGTATGAAAGCCTCAATATTTTCACGTTTGCAAGATTTCTTGAAAACTGGTATGTTATAAGCGAAATATGGTGCAATTATTGATAATTTTTGCAGCTTCAAAGCACTGCATGATTGCTGCCTTCTGTTTGGGTGGGAGCTTCTCGATGTTCTTCTTCAGGGCACTTTCTTCATTCGCGTGATTTGCCTGTTTTTGCTGCGTGAGAGCCTCGTCCAAGCTTTTCGCTTTGGCTCTTAGGCGGCGCACCGTAGCTTGGGTCCTTGCCTATAGCTTCCTGGCGTAATTTTCCTTACGCTTTAGCTGCCTAGCTCGACACCTCTGGTTGAGCAGTAGCCTTCTGAGGTACTTGGAGGCGATGCAGCACTTCTCAGGGCCACTTACAAGCCCCTCGCACTTCGTGGGCACCCCACGAAGTGCGAGGGGCTTGTACATATATTTAAGGGCAGGTACATATATTTCAGTGAAATCCAATTGCGTATTTCTTTACCGAACAACTCGGACTAAATTCATCTTTGCAAGCAAGAACAGTTGTTTTCGTTCAAGCGTGCGTTTATAGACAGTAATTTGGCGCGTAAAATAAGACCGCAGTGAAGCAAAACTCGAGTCGTGTCCGCGCGGGATTCGAGGTAAACATGCCAAGACGGCCTAGATCTCGCAAGCAAATGACGTGTTGTACGCGAATTTATAGGGCACATATGTCGCTATAATGTTGCTGAGATCTTCGCGAACACGAGTGGCTGAGCAAGATGTGCCATTTGAGGTAAAGAAAAGTAAATGCGCATCGCGAATCGGGGCGCTTATCCGGCGACGTGAATACAAGCGTCAGCGCCGCCTTGCGGCTGCATCTGAAACGCGCACGCGAGCGGCGGTGCCTTCGTCACACTTCCCTATTCTAGCCACTGTAGCCGGACTAGAGGGGCGGCACGCGCGCACTTCCTTACGGCCTGCGCACCCAAGGAGGGAACAATAGGGCAAATTCTTCACAGCTCGTTGCAGCGTTCGCCGAGTGGGAGCGCGTCGAACCAACCCTCTATAGGGTGCCTCGATGCCAGCGCCGCCGTGCCTCGATGCCAGCGCCGCCGTTCAGGGTGGTGCTACGGTGGCTAGAAGGGGGAGGAGACCGTTTTTTCATGGGCGCCGCCATTGCCTAGGCAGTAGCGCCATCTATGGGCAGTTGGCATGCTGGCTTGGGCGAACGCCCGTGTTATATGCTGTGGTATAGGCACCGGGCGGCCGTTGTAAGGCGCCAGCGGCGCGCCGGCGATATGTTGGCGAACAGCGCCGCGAACGGCAGCTGTCAGAGCACTGGCATGTGAAGCAGACGACGGGACGAAGGCGCTCGGTGCTTCCAGTGATTTGGCACTGCGGGTTTTAAGGGCTGACTCACCGGAAAACGCACTTTCGTGTGTCTGATTTTGAGAAAGGTCGTCACTTGTACGAGGCAGATCACATTCGTGCCATGAAGTAGCATATAAAGCAGAAAACGAGCGCAAATTGCGATGCAAATGCACCACGCGAGTGGAGCTCACCGCGGCAAGCTAAGACGTAGAACTGCAGCAGTTATATTCCATATTCCAGATGTTACTTTGCTGTGCGCGTTAACATTCTCGCGTATTTAATCATGTAAATAGACGAAGAACACAGAAATTATGGACAGAAAGAAAAGGAGACATACGTCTTCCTTATTCTGTTTCTTGAGCTGCTTCGCCGATCGCACATGTGTCAGTCGTTCTCTGTCCGTTGTAGTTCTTTTATCTTTGCAATGCTTCCCCATTCTTAATTGCTTATAAACTAGCCCAATCTTCAGTCACGGCCCATTTTATATAGCTTAGCGCGAAGGGAGCCGTCGGTGGCGGCGAGTGGGAACACACCACTGCGTTGGCGTTCGCCGTCGATGCACAGCACAGTCATGTGCCGAACTCAACCAGAGTTAGGAATTGCTATGAAGGAAAATGTGCATTAAAAGGAAGACTGATACACTGATAAGACGGCAAAATGACTACAAATGTGAGTGTTCGCCTTCGGTGCCCAAGCTCCGGAGCCGTTACACTGCGGAGGCGAAGACAGGCAAGTGGGACACGAAGCTCTTGCTTATGAACGATTCTTTTATTAACGTTAGAACAACTAGACCATAGCAAATCAGCGTCGGAAACGTACAGTACCCAGCGATTGAAGCGCTGGCAGCGCGCGGCTGCCGCCGTTTTTTTTTTTTTTCGAGCCACAGGTGAGCGCCGTCGGACCAAATACAGTCATAATGCGTTACGAAGGTTCTCGCTTTCACTCTACACCACAATATATCAGTTTGGCGTCCGCAGCGCTTACAGTCAGTGCAAAAAGCGCTGGCGACCATGCGATTCGAGTATCGCGTTTCAATTGCTGAGCACTGTACGCGCTATAGCTGTTGCCTACGGACCGCACATATACAGACTTTCTGCCTGAAAAACGCGATGCCGCGATGAACAACGATTAAATTGAATGGCCTAACCAGCTTCAGTCATGTTTCAGTAACTGTTGGTGCACCCAAAAACGCAACATGTTTGATCAGACTTGGTTTCACGGCAGCGCCTGCTGCGCGCGGCCCGGCCGCCACATGCCATTACATTCGCGGCGCAGCCGCATGAAGGCGCCACCGGTCCAAATTCATCCCGCGCCCGGTGCCTATATGCGCATGTTATTTTTGTTCACACTTCTCACGGAGGAGCTGCCGAGTGGTCGCGGTGAATCCATTGAGAACTCTGAAAAGGAAGCTTTCAGGCGCGCCTGAGCGCCATACGGACCAAGGTGAAATGGCAGTAAGGGCCTACTCGCGGGTGCTCACCGCCGCTGCTAGGTGGCGCGACATGTACAGCCAAACTGCATTGCAGGGTGCCTATAGGCTCGGCGGCAGTTTCTCGTGGATTTTTTCGCACTCGTGCGGTCTATTTAGCATGAAATGGCGTCTTCTACGTGGGGAACGGTCCTGTGAGGCGTAGTGAAGGAATTTAAGTGTGAAGTAATTGAGCAGTTGAAGTAACTGCTGGTGTTAGGGCGGACGCGTAGCACCCAGCGCGAGGTGCGTGCGTTTGTTTGAGCTTACAATCAGCCTCGGATATCAGTTATGTATTTCTGAAAATTCGTTTCACGAATGTTACCTTACTGCAGCATTCTCAGCACTGTAATTCTAAGCTCTGGTTTAACTGCAACGAGTATAGTTACGAAACATTTGACGATCCTAACAGCGTGGGTATACCGTTCTGCTGGAGAATAGTCGTGCTGTTTTCTGTGACAAGCGCTCAAGATGTTATGTGTAGATACACTGGGTGACTGCCTTGTTTGCTGGGCAAGGTTTCCGCCTACAAACAAAATAGTTTGGTTAATAATAACCTCATACCGTACAGTTTGAATCGCACTTTTCGATTGGTCGAACGTTCAGCTGCAGGCTGTGCGAGCGCCCAAGTCAGTACTAAATGCTGTGTTATAGATCTGTTTGTTCTATATGGCGTATGTTCCAAGTGGTCCAAGCATGCGGCACTTCCACGCGGAGTCCTATTGCGTCGTTATCCCATGTTCTTGCTTTATTTTGCCGCGAAAGGAGGACATATGAACTATTTTTTTTTTTCAGTCTCCTAAGTTCAGTCATTTACGACGCCTTCACCCACGTTACGGAAGTTGTGTACCTACAAATAGCTGTCGGATTCTCTTTATGCGATCCCCTTTGTATATTGTGCCTTAAAGGGCAAAAAAGGCAATGCCGATCTAAGCACGAAGCAATTGTGTGTATCATGTTGGTTTGCCAACCGCAGTGCTCGCTGTATTGAGCAAAGCCTTCGGCCTCTTGCAGGAGGCTAACGTAGACATAGTGATTTGAAGTCTACTAGACTTAAAATGCGTGAGAACGATGCCGGTGGCTGATGGAAATGTTTCACAACAACTCTTCGTCGAGTGAAAACCGATACATCCAACATAGTTCACAACACATACACACACCGCGGCTGATGATGCGCGTCGCATTTTTGCATATCCGAGAGAAATTTCCAGATACGTAGCTACTGCTGCGCCTAAAGGCTACACAGTGGTTGTCCGACGACCTCGTAAGAACTGACATCCCATAAATTGCACTCAGAACTAGCTAAAACACCTCCAAATCGTTCCGCAGCGCGCGACCGGCACCACATTCAAGCCGCGCCGCGCCGGCTCGCCCAAGCCAGAGAGGAGGAAAGGCTCGTCGCGCGCCCTTTCCTCCTCGCCCGATGAAAAGGTCTATAGACGTTTTCACGAGGGCGCTTCCGACGGTCTGGCGTGGAGAGTATGTGTCAGTGTTGCCTGTTCGGTCTGGACTGTGAGCTTGCCTTGCGCTTGCATTGCGGAGTGGTAGCTTTCCTTCGGTGTTTCCGTTTATTTTTGTCACGAATGACTTACGCTCGTAAATAATGACATATATACTCATCAAAAGGCTACAGGCCAGCACTGTGTAGTTTATGGGTGCACAAACAACCAGCGGAAAATAACGATTTTGGGAACTAAGTGTGTCCACAACACAGCACTCCGCGAGACCACTGCCGATGTGATATGTTCACGTTTCGCCGGTTTCCTGCATCACCTGAGGACTTGGCATTCCAGTCTAATGTGAACCAATGCACACATCAGTAAAATAACGCATTTTGGTAAACCTTTTTCGGCACATTTCCCAATAGGTTGCGAGAATTGTCAGCTCTTCGATGCAATATTTTCTCGTATGTAGTGGCAGAGGCTGCATTTGTTATTCTTTCAAACACGACTTCATTCCAGTGCCTAATACGGGGGCCACGCGGCGCACTTTTGATCGTGATCGAGGCCGATCTGGGTCAAATTTCTTGGTCGCGATTGGCTTCTTTGCTCAATCTGCGGAAGGGAGCCAATCGCGGTCGAACATTCCGATCCAGATCGTTCTCGATCGCTATCAAAAGTGGCCGTGTGACACCGGTATAAGACAAATTGAAGCACTCTGCGAGAGAACTAGTCGGTAAATACACTTCGCAACTATCAGGAAAAATCGTGTCCTATGGAAGATGTATGCAGACCCTGTGTCTACCAAAACATTGTCTCTGCGTTCACACGCACCCTGCGCGGCCCTGCCCATAAAGTTAATAACTTCAACAGTGTGGTGCTGCATCGAGCTCACCCATCTTTGAGCGTTGTCTATGTGCTTGGGCAGCAAGAGAATACAAAAACGAACGTGTCAACCTCATCAGCGCGGCCTAGCACCAGTGCTAGAGTTCGGGAACCGTAATGCGCTTAACTGTGCATGGCGTAGAAATGCGCTAAATGATCCCGCGCAAGTTAGAACGTAAAAAATGGTATTCGCATGGGTACGCGCGGACAATAGCATCATGCTTGCAAGAATAACAGTAACGAAAAAAAATAAATTATTCGCACAGTCGATCAAGTGAAATACTTACGTGCGTGCAGTGACCGCTTCGCTCACCACAAAGCGCTTTTCACTCACGGTCAGTAGTGGTTTACACACATATGTATATGTATTTATTCGACAACTGTTGAGACTCGACATTACTTTATTATGAACATTGCACAGAAACTAGAGAAAGAGCAGAGATGGCCCTAACGCTGCAATATTATTGGCTTATTTCGCTTCAGAGATAGCGCACATGAACAATTCCTTCCGTACGCCGTATCTTCAATACAAACTTCGCGCACGATCTATGTTAAGGTTCACCGTGAGCGAAGCTTGTTCCAAATTTAGACATTCGAAAGAAAAGCCATTCCAGGTAAACAAACGTAAAAAATAGGTAAACAAATATCTCTCTATAACAAGTCCTGTTATAATCCCTATTGGGATTGACAGTATGTATAAATAAATAACTACTAAATACTAAAAATAAAAATCTAGCACCTGGGTTGTATCAGTTGCGCTGGCATCTGTGATCACTGTCGCGCGTCGGTTCGCTGCAGGTACCGCGCTGCTCGATTGCCACGCTTATGTTTTGACATTTGGTTATAAGCACACTGCACCGCACCAGATCCAATAAATTTTGCATGATTGAGCTGTTCAGTTGCGTCGGAAGCGTATGGAGTAACCACCGCATATCTACCAACCACTGACACGCGTCGTCGGGCCGCCGGCGCCTGGTTTATAAGCATTGCCCGACAGCTACGTACGCGCCTGCTTTCACTAAATGAGGCAACCCTCAACCGCGAAACCTAATGGTGATCAGATTCAATCGACGATACAGTCACATGTGCCCAGCAATAAGAATGAAATATACCGCTGATTATCACGCCAGGTCTCGACGAAGCAGACGCGGCTGCCGCCGCTACCGACGACGAAACACCAAATCCACTTGCACTGGCTGGGCTTGCTGTTGCCATGGCACACCACACTGAGCGCTCACGCGAGCACGTGAAACATGTAACAAGTCAAGCCGCACAAGACAAGCGAAACGGAAGAAAACAATCGAAATAATGCGCGGCGAAGATCACACAACCGAAGAGCGGCCGGCCTGCTCTCTCGTAAGGCACACAGTCCAAACCGGCGGCATAACATGTTCTGATGCTAGACGTCGCCCGCGTCGGCAAATGGCCGTCGGCAGTCATGACTTTTAATGATAATCAGGGCAGCGAGCATAGGATACAGGAGGTTACGCTGGAGGTGGTGGATAAGTACAAATATCTTGGAGTGTGGCTAAACAATGGGGCTGAGTACCTAACGGAACTATGAAAAATATGTGACGGCTAAAGGTAGCAGAAATGCAGCTGTGATGAAAAATAGGGCACTGTGGAATTACAATAGGTACGAAGTGGTGAGAGGGATTTGGAAAGGGGTGATGGTCCCTAGTTTGACTTTCGGCAATGCGGTCCTGTGCATGAGATCAGAGGTTCGAGCAAGGTTGGAAGTTAAGCAGCGAGGGGTAGGTAGACTGGCTCTGGGAGCACACGGAAATACACCAAATCAGGGGGTACAGGGTGACATGGGATGGACGTCATTCGAGTGCAGGGAAGCCAGCAGCAAGATAGAATTTGAGGAGCGATTGAGAGAGATGGCAGAAAAGCGGTGGGCAAGGAGAGTTTTCAGTTATTTGTACATGAGGAATGTTGATACAAAATGGAGGAAGCTGACCAGAAAACTGTCAATCAAATATTTGGACTGCAGGAGGGGTGCAAACCAGGAAACAGCGGTTAAGAAAAAGGTTAAGGAAACAGAGAGGGGTCTGTGGAAAACAGGGATGCAGACGAAATCAGCACTGGGCACATACCGAACTTTCAAGCAAGAAATTGCCAAAGAAAATATCTACGATAATTCTAGGGGAAGCTCTTTGTTGTTTGAAGCCAGGACGGGAGTATTGCGGACTAAGATGTACCGAGTCAAGTACCAAGGTATAGACACGTTGTGCTGTGCGTGTGGAGAAGAAGAGGAAACGGCTGAACACCTCATACTTTTCTGTAAGGGGCTTAACCCTACAGTGCAAGGCAACGGGGCTGATTTTTTCAAAGCATTGGGGTTTAGGGACAGTGAAGGCAAAATAGACTTTAAGCGGGTAGAAATAACCAAACAGAGGTTATCTGATTGGTGGATAAAATTAAGGCAGGGGTGAAATTTCACCCACCACAAAGTACAAATTATGTTAATAGCCATGGCTAGGTGGCGTATGCCACCGCCCGATTTAAAGGGTTCAGCCTCATCCATCCATCCATCCATCCATCCGGCGCTGCTCAAACGTCGGTTTGTGAAAAGGGCGCTCCCGACGGTCTGGCGTGGAGAGTATGTGTCAGTGTTGCCTGTTCGGTCTGGACTGTGAGCTTGCCTTGCGCATGCATTGCGGAGTGGTAGCTTTCCTTCGATGTTTCCGTTTATTTTTGTCACGAATGGCTTACGCTCGTAAATAATGGCATATATACTCATCAAAAGGCTACAGGCCAGCACTGCTCAGTTTATGGGTGCACAAACAACCAGCGGAAAATAACGATTGTAGGGACTAAGTGTATCCACAACACAGCTCTCCGCGAGACCACTGCCGCGATGTGGTATGTTCGCGCTTCGCCGGTTTCCTGCATCACCTGAGGACTTGGCATTTCAGTCTAATGTGAACCAATGCACACATCAGTAAAATAACGCATTTTGGTAAACTCTTTTCGGCACATTTCCCAACAGGTTGCGAGAATTGTCAGCTCTTCGATGCAATATCTTCTCGTATGTAGTGACAGAGGCTACATTTGTTATTCTTTCAAACACGACTTCATTCCAGTGCCTAATACGGGCGTCACACGGTGCACTTTTGATCGTGATCTAGCCCGATATGGGTCGAATTTTTTGGTGGCGATTGGCTTCTTTGCTCAATCTGCGGAAGGGAGCCAATCGCGGTCGAACATTCCGATCCAGATCGTTCTCGATCGCTATCAAAAGTGGCCGTGTGACACCGGTATAATACAAACTGAAGCACTCTGCGAGATCACTAGTCGGTAAATACACTTCGCAACGATCTGGAAAAATCGTGTCCTATGGAAGATGTATGCAGACCCTGTGTCCACCAAAACAGTGTCTGCGTTCACACGCACCCTACGCGGCCCTGCCCATAAAGGTAATTAACTTCAACAGTGTGGAGCTGCATCGAGCTCACCCATCTTTGAGCGTTGTCTATGTGCTTGGGCAGCAAGAGAATGCAAAAACGAACGTGTCAACCTCATCAATGCGGCTTAGCGCCAGTGTTAAGAGTTCGGGAACCGTAATGCGCTAACTGTGCGTGGCGTAGAAATGCGCTAAATGAGCCCGTGCAAGTAAGAACGTAAAAAAAAAAAACGGTATTCGCATGGGTACGCGGACAATAGCATCATGCTTGCAAGAATAACAGTAACGAAAAAAAAAAAAATTCGCACAGTCGATCAAGTGAAATACTTACGTGCGTGCAGACACTGCTTCGCTGACCACTAAGCGCTTTTCACTCACGGTCAGTAGCGGTTTACAGTCATATGCACATGTATTTATTCGACAATTGTTAAGACTCGACATTACTTTATTAGGAACATAGCACAGTGAGACGGTGTAAGGGTAACAAGAGAAAGAATGGAGATGGCCCTAACGCTGCAATATTATTGGCTTATTTCGCTTCAGAGATAGCGCACACGAACAATTCTTGCCGTTCACGATATCTTCAATACAAACTTCGCGCACGATCTACGTTAAGGTTCACTGTGAGCGAAGCTTGTTCCAAATTCAGACATTCGAAAGAAAAGCCATCCCAGGTAAACAAACGTAAAATATATGTAAACAAATATATATTTATAACAAGTCCTGTTATAATCCCTATTGGTATTGACAGTATGTATAAATAAATAAATACTAAAAATAAAAATCTAGCACCTGGGCTGTATCAGTCGCGCTGGCATCTGTGATCACTGCCGCGCGTTGGTTCGCTGCAGGTACCGCGCTGCTCGATCGCCACGCTTTATGCTTTGACATTTGGTTATAAGCACCGTGCACCACACCAGATCCAATAAATTGTGCATGATTGAGCTGTTCAGTTGCGTCGGAAGCGTATGGAGTAACCACCGCATATCTACCAACCACTGACACGCGTCGTCGGGCTGCTGCGGCGCCTGGTTTATAAGCATTGCCCGACAGCTACGTACGCGCCTGCTTTCGCTAAATGAGGCAACCCTCAATCGTGAAACGTAATGGTGATCAGATTCGATCGACGATACGGTCACATGTGCCCAGCAATAACAATGAAATATACCGCTGATTAGCACGCCAGGTCTCGACGAAGCAGACGCGGCTGCCGCCGCTACCGACGAAGAAACACCACATCCACTGGCTGGGCTTGCTGTTGCCATGGCGCACTACACTGAGCGCTCACGCGAGCACGTGAAACATGTAACAAGTCAAGCGGCACAATACAAGCGAAGCGGAAGAAAACAATCGAAATAATGCGCGGCGAAGATCACATAACCGAAGTGCGGCCGGCCTGCTCTCGCAAGGCGCACAGTCCAAAATGGCGGCGACGCTAGACGTCGCTCGTGTCGGCCAATGGCGCTGCTCAAACGTCGGTTTGTGAAAAGGTCTATACTAGAAGGGTTCTAGTAGTGTCGTGAAGGCGCGAGCTGAGGTGAAATACTTTGCTATGCTCCGACAGATGGCGCCGGCGCTCGCTGGCGGGTTGCGCTTGCGAGCTCCGTCGCGCTCTGCAGCGGGAACTCGCAAGTGACCGGTGCTTTCCGCAGGTCGCTACTCTTCGTAAGGGAACGCTCGTTCAGATCTGAGGTCTCGACAACATTCCAAAATTAGCGAGCATGCTTACCGCGACGTATGATGAAATAAATCTTTGGTTTGGGCGAGTGAGCCCATACCTCGTTCATACGGCAGCGCAACTGAGATTAAGAGATACAGAAACAAGACGGCGCGCTTGTGATGTGTATCGCGTCTTCGTCCCTGCTGCGCTGCCGTTTTAACCAGAGTGATGAAAGCTATACGCAAGCAGCCGCAATAAAACGGAGTCTTACGGGAGAAGCGGCACCGAACAGCCCACAAATGTGAGGAGAGGAAATTGAGTGCAATCTGTTCGTCTCGTGCACATACTTTATTGAAGCTTTACAAAATTGCACACTATGGTCTACAAAAACACTGTATGATGAGCGCTTTCAAAATGTGTATGTTAGAAGTTTTTTTTTTTTTTTTTTTGCACCACGAAGGAATGTATGTACAAACGCGAAAGCATTTTCGCTAGACAGTGTCGTTCTACTGGCATCGCCTCATTTTCCAGAGCTACTGCTTTTCATTTTGTGTGTTTCGTTCCATGTTCTTTGCTTTTGTAAAGAACAGTGCAGGCCAGTGTTTCGACGGCTTCAGCTGGGTCGTTATTCGGAGCTCTGCGCTTCGCGGCGGGGTATCGCTGTTGTCCAGGTTTCTTTCTGCTCTCTTATTCGGCATTTGCTTCGTGAAAAAAGATGGTGCGTCCAGAAAAATTGTAGGAATGGCGTCTTCAGTAAGCGTGTCTTCAGTAAGCGTCGGACGTTCGCGGTCGAGCTCGACAGTCTGGCCATTGATTACGTGTTTGAACGCTCTTTGAATGAATCGCTCGTCGAAGTGGCGAGAGCACACAACACAGGTTTCACTAGGCAATTTGTCATCTCTCTTGATACTTCTAGCCGATTCCTTCAAGTGCACAGGGTCGGATGGAGCGCGGAACAATGAAACCGTTTCTGTAGATGACTTGTAACCGCCCCTACAACGGGGAACAAAACACGTCCACTCTTTTTTTTTTTTTTTGAAGGCATAGTTACAGAAGTTCAGCACGTTGCAGCGCATCAGGCCATCGCAGTATACGGTGTCAACGTAAAGCAAGGCACGGTAAACTCCGTCGCCGCACGTGCTACGCAATACTGTCAACGACTTGTGTCTGCGCATAGGTCTGCGTTCCTTCGGCTCCATGCCAGTGACCCGCCACCGGAGCGCAGCGCCCTCTTCGAACTACGCCGCCAAACATCCAAACTGATTTCTCCTGCGCTTTGGGAAAGGGTGCCCGCTCCCGACACTAGGAGAACCCTTCTAGCCTCTATACTTCTAGCTAGAGTGTACTAGAATACTTGGGTAGTGGAAAGATCGGCGGGAAGCGCGTGAGGCACTTGATGTTAACGCTACCAGGTGGCGCCAGCGGCTCCTAACCGAGCACCAGCAAGCGCTCGAAAGCGGTCAGGCAGCCTCAAGCACGGAAGTTTTCTTTTATTATTACTGCAGTTATGCATAGTACTCGCGCTGCAAATGTCATTGATAGCTTATGAGCGAATTAATCAAAGCAATATGACTTCAGCAGGGCTAAGCTTTCGTCAGATTACCTCCGCTGAGGAGACGGCGCCAAGGCACGAAGTGCGTGAAGCTTCGCGCTTACAGTAAGAAGTCGTCTTAGGAGATCTTGCGCGGAACGGCGACGTCTGCGTCAATTTACTGGCGTGTTAATACGAACAGCCCCTGTGAGATGCATACATCACGTCACGAGTACACGCTCCGGGCACTTCGTACTCCCGCCAGTTCTCTTATCACAGGCACGCGCCTTCGCGGCACTAACAGACAGCAATTCCAGGTGTTCTGCGCGTTTCTTTTTTCATATTTTCGAGTAAATTTTAAATTAAATCGCGATATCATTATTAGGCACGCCGTAGTGGGGACTCCGGGTTAATTTAGACCACCTGGGGTTCCTTAACGTGCACTCAATGAACGGTACAAGGGTGCTTTTGCATTTCGCCCCCATCGAATGCGGCCGCCGCGGCCGGTATTCGATCCCGCAACCGCGGGCTTAGCCATAGCCTCCTCGATAGCCTCCTCGATAACTCTGTGCCTGTCAAACGGCGCTCGATCGGCCGTCGCTTTCCCCTCTCCCTATTGGTCGTTTCCACCGAGAGATGGCGCCACCGACGTTGACTAGCTCATGACTCCTGCGGTGTGCCCGCGTCTCCGTCTCTCCGTTACCACCGCTGGGATCGCAAGTCGGGTGCATTGTTTTTGTCGGTTTTTCTCGTGCAGTACGGTCAAACCTCGCAACGTTGGTGCGGTCCACGCATTTTAAACCTTCTTGGGTGATCGTGGACCTGAGCTTAACGCTGAGCGACCGGGATTGCTAGATGCTTTTGACGTGCGATCACGTTATTTAAAAAAAAAAGAAAGAAAGAAAAAAATGTGGTTGATCCCTCTTATATAGGAATCGGTATAGAACACGAAAGTGAAACGTGTCTTCACAGAAGTAGTGTAATGTTTATTGCACATTGATATATAATGTCTATTGGTGTTTTGTGGCTAAAGCGCCCTTAGGCGTTGATGCACCCACGCTGACGCCTGGTGGCACGTCTCCTCCATCACGACTACCAACGTCGATGACCATGAGCAACCGTCGGGCATATGGAAGCTGCACTACGCTGCACACGCTAGCACAACGCGAAAGACGAAGCACGTAACTGACACACTAATACAACGCGCAAGACAAAGCACGTAACTGAATCGTCACCGAGTCAAATCAGCGCGTACAGCGCGTCGTAATTGCAGCCTCCGCGATCAACTTCAGAAACATTTTCAGAGCTAATTGCGGACAATGAGGGCCTTCGGGCGCGTTGGGGGACTGCGCTGCTCAGTTCAGGCCTGGACCAGCAACTGTGGGCTATCCAGCAGGCCGAGGAAGCTGCCGGGAGACACGGTCTCTCCGCTGGCTCCTAGGTGGGAACCCAGCCCAGCAATCTGCCGGAAATAAATAAAGTTCTTCTCTCTCTCTCTCTCTCTAATTGCGGAGGCCACGCTCCGCTGTGCTGAGTACGGTGAACGCCACCTAGGTGGCGTTGGTAGTGCTTCTTGATGCCAGCGTCCCTTCGAATGCTGGCATCGAGGCGTCGTAGTGCTGAGACCACCGAAGCGTTCACTGTCGGTGCGCGTTAGTGTCATAATGCAGTACTTCTCTTTTCTGCTCGTAGGCGGCGGCACCGCCCCGAGCAAGAGCGCGGGCACACGGAGGAGTGTTAGATATATAAGGCGCGTCTGTGTAGCTCTCTGCAAATGCGTTTGTGGCGCAATGGGTTAAACGCTCGGCGATCTATCGTCGCGGACCGAGAGGTCGTGGGTTCGATTTCCAAATTTTGCATGTTTGTGGAACTTTTTCTTCAGGTTTCTTTCTTTGTATTATGTTCTATGACGTATTTCCGTGACGGAAATACGTCAGTGAAGTCTTGGTGGACCCCGGCATAAAACACTTTCGTGTTAAAAACCTTCGAAGAGGCCACGCTCTTTCACAGACATCATGTGCGGGTAAAGCACCGTGAACTTCTTCACGTGGATACATATGTAACTTCGAGCAACGCATATATAGCGACAGAAGCGCCCTCGGGATTTTGTATGTCTGAACTGTTTGCATCTCGGGATTTTTTTTTGTATGTCTGAACTGTTTGCATCTCGGGGTTTTGTATGTCTGAGCTGCATGCATCGTTCAACAAAGCGTTTGCAATAAAATATTTGCTCGCATATTGCTTATTCAAGGCATGCGGCGCTTTTTCTATAGGTCCTCAAATATTTGTTTCTATTTTTCCTGGTCGCCAAGGCACACGGACGTGGTAGAAAGTGCAAAGGTTTCTTTGTATAAATATTCACGTCGGCCACAACGCTCATCTGGTGCAAAAGAACTTGGGGAAAACTTGTCTGAAAGTCGTAAAAATAGTATGCTACTAACGTGCGCCGAGGCCCGAAGGACGGCTCACTATAAGAATGAAGGAAGAAGAAGAAGGACGGCTCACTATAGAGCAGCGTTGCAAGCAGTGTTTGACAAGATATAGCTGTAAGAACGCTTGCGACTTGCGTATTCTCTGCACTTCACTACGATAACGAAGAGCGTATTAACCACAATAAACAAACTCGGGCTTTTTTGTTCTTTTTTCTTCTTTCTTTCTTTCTTTCTTTCTTTCTATTTTTTTTTTTTTTTTTTGCTACGTGCGACGCGCAATTAACTTTGACGCTGCAGTTGCTGCAAGTGCGCTCGCACTTTCACAGACTGTATTCGAGACACTACTACGGTGCTCTACAGCGTTATAAACAAGGCTCTGGTCACCCAGTGGATCGTTGTTCCACCATCGCAGCAATTAAAACAGTCGGCGTCGCGCCCGCCCCGCAGACGGGAGGCGCGGTGGCACTCTACGTCGGTGGCGCCCTCAGCGAAATGAGCGGCGGCAGTTTGCAACTCTGCCGACGGCGCCTCCCTATTGTTCTCTCGGCGTCTTGACAGGCACAGAGTTTATCGAGGAGGCTATGGCTTAGCAGCGCAGCACCAAAGCCCCTACGCCACCACGGCGGCGTAATGTTTTGTCCGTGGAGTGGCAAACCTCTCCTCTTTTGTTACGGTTTTCTCTTGTTCCTCAAACACAAGACGAAGCTATCGTTTCATTTAATACTGAAGCATATAAAATGCAAAATTGAAGGAAAAAAACATTTCTTACAGACCAACTGTTCATTTAAATCCGTTGGTTCAAGACATGTGCACCTGGTATAATCACAAAACAATTTGTTCAAAGCTGGTGTGCGTAAACTGTTCACACGAAAGTTTAAAGGAACGGAGTAAGGTTCCCTGAAAACCAAGCAAGCACGCTCATGTGCAGCGGCTTAGCTTTAGGTAGTTAGCAGTTTCCGGTTTCTGGCACCCAGCGCCAGAAAAAAAAAAAAAAGCCCTTACAATGAAGTGCAGACGGGTAGTCGGCTAGTCGCAAACCGCCGACGTTTCCGAGTGTGGCCTATTTGTCTTTGCGGTGCAAATTCTTATTCCACTGATTTCGTTGGGCTTCGTCTTTCGGGGCTTTAAACAACGACAACGTCCGTTCATTTAGCTCACGAAATCCGTGTACCGACTCTTGCAACCTCATCTCATCTCCCAATTGTTGGCTCATACCCACTACGGGCGATGCCAAGATTCCGGTGATTTCAACTATATATTGTTTATTAGAATTTAAACAAAAACTAAATTTGTATAGCAGAAATTAGAAAAATACCACAATGAATTTTAAGATAAATAATTTTGACATAAAAAAAGGTAAATAATAGGAATAATTCATAATTCTAGAAATCCAGCAAGGTACTCTTTTTGTGCCTCTTATGAAATTGTAAACTCCAAGAAAAGCATCCTTGTGGCTGTGTCCCAGTGAAGTCACCCCAAAAAGAGAGAATCCTTGGTGAGGTTAGTCTTTCGAAAGGAAATTTCTAAGGGTTTTATCAGTCTTAAAATTCGGTGGCACAACAGAATAACTTCTTGTTGGGCGAGTTGGTGTTTACACTAGCGCTCGTCTTTCCTTTCGTCTCGTCTTTCGCTGTTGTCTTTTATTTCGAGTTTTGCGCTAATAAGTATGATGTTCGGTGGCACAAGAGGAAAAAAATAAGTGATCAATTAATTCAGGTGCATTGCAAAAAGAACATAGAGGTGACACAGCGAGACCAGACCTGTGTAAGTAAAAATTTAGAAGCGGTATATGGCATCTCAATTTTGTAAAAGAATCTGACACCGATTATTGTTCTACGGTAAACAAAGATAGTGGAAATCAGATGAAGGCGTTAAAATAGATTTTGCGACAGCACAAGAAAATCTAACGTGTCGGAAACGCGGTAAAAGACGCAGAAAATGCGTCCGCAACCTCACTGACAGCCGCTACTGCGGCAGCGATCTCCTCGATGATGATGATGATGATGATTTATTGGCATCCCCTTTGAAACGGGGCGGCGACAAATAGTCACCTAGCCTGCTTGATTTAATCAGGTATACTATACATGTTCTTTATCTTGCATTTTTGTATACCTATCATTATTTTTCTTTTTCAAAAATTTACCTTGTACCGCTGCCTATGATTTTAAGAGATCAGGTCGCATCCATCTTTTCCCTACTTTTTTTCCACCAGTACTCTAATCGTCTCTTGCTGATCTCTACGGCTGATCTGTTTATGTTTCCTTCCACTTTAAACCCAAGCGCTTCTGGGAGTTGCACGTTACCTACGGTTCTCGCTGGGTGGATCCCGTCGCATTCCATTAGGATGTGCTGAGTGGTCTCTGGATCTTTACTGCAGCATACACATGTCTCATCTAATTCCGAATATTTGTTCCGATATGTTTTCGTCCTTAGGCAACCGGCTCGAGCCTCAAATAGCAAGGCACTACCCTTTGTGTTATCGTACAGATTTTCCCTTCTAATTTCTTTCTTCTCATTCTTGTAAATCTCCATTGTCCTTTTCGTTTCCATTCTTTGCATCCAATTCACGGTCTCTATTTCTCTCACTTTCTTTCTGATGACCCCTGGTTGTCTATTTACAGTTTCGATTATCCTGTACTTGGTTGCCAACTTCCTTGACCTCTTCCTCCATTCTGTGTCCACGCTTTTCATGTAGAGATACTTGTGCACTTTAGCCGCCCATTTATTTTCATCCATGTTCCTGAGCCTTTCTTCAAAACTAATTTTGCTTTGTGCTTCTCTGACTTCAAAAGAGGCCCAACCCATGTCTCCATGCACTGCCTCATTTGTCGTATTACCGTGTGCTCCCAAAGCCAACCGGCCTACTGATCTTTGGTTAACTTCCAAACCCGCCAATATATCCGATTTTAAGCATATAATGGCATTTGCGAATGTTAGCGCTGGCACCATTACTCCTTTCCAGATTCCACGCACCACCTCATACTTATTGTGGCCCCACAGTGCTCTGTGTTTCATTAATGCTGCATTCCGCTTCCCCTTTATTTTCAGATTATCTTGGTGGTTGCTTGAGTAATTCTTTCCTTCGTTTATGTGTACGCCGAGGTACTTATATTGCTTCACTATGGGTATTACTTGCTGTTGAATTGACACCACGAAGTTACTCGTGTGCTCATTAAAGATCATAATCCCTGATTTCTCTGTGCTAAACTTAAGGCCTAGATTTGTCGCTGCGTTCCCACAGATATTCGCAAGTATCTGTAAATCTTTTTTATTGTCCGCTAGTAGCACAATGTCGTCTGCGTACATCAGTCCAGGGATCTTCTGTTGCACCATTTGTCCATTACGCATGTAGGATAAATCAAAACCTAATTCGCTGTTTTCCAGTCGTCTTTCTATGCCCTTGGCGTAAAGCGTGAACAACAATGGTGACAGAGGGCATCCTTGCTTCAATCCTTGGTGAATTCCCACCATTTCATTTCCTTTTCGGCCTTCCCATGCCACTTGTACTTGGTTGTCTCGATATATCTCCCTCAGCAGCTCCACGAAATCGTCATCTATGCCTTCGTATTGAAGAATATCCCACAACAATTCCCTGTCTACGTTGTCATAAGCTCCTTTAATATCTAGAAATGCTATCCATAAAGGTCTTTTCTGAGCTATTGAAATCTCTATGCACTGAGTTAGTACAAACATATTGTCTTCTAAGCGTCTGCCTGGCCTGAACCCATTCTGTAGTTCCCCCAATACACCGTTTTCCTCCACCCACTTCGACAGTTCTAATTTTATGGCTTGCATTGCCATTCTATATATCACCGACGTTACTGTAACTGGCCTGTACGAGCTCGTCTTTTCCTTATCTCCTTTGCCTTTGTAGATAAGATTCATCTTGCTTTCACGCCATCCAACGGGAATATTCTTTGTTCTAATCACTTGCTCTATGGCATTAGTCAGCAGTGCCTTGCTTTTTGGACCGAGGTTTTTGATTAGCTGTATTGGGATTTCATCGGGTCCTGCTGCCGTGTTGTTAGGGACATTTTCTGCTGCCTTTTTCCAATAAAAGCTTTCTATGCTGAATTTTGATCTCTCAGGCCTCTCTGTTGTTGCTGGATCTGTTGTCTGAACTACGCTTTTCCTCGTCCCGAAGTTATGCCTGATAACGTCTGTGATGTACCGCAGCGCATCATCGCCTTCATAGATGTTACCGTCTTCATCCCTTATAGCCGTTTGCGAGTTTCTAGTTGGAGCTCCGAGTGCTTTTATATGGTTCCAGAATCTTTTTGGGGCGCCTTTGTCTCTTTTGTGAATGTTATGCACCCAACGTTCACTTGCGCATTTAATTTTCTCTTGCACGAGCTCACTCGCAACCCTTTTCTTTTCTCGGTATGTATTCCATCTAAGGAGCACCTCTTCTTCTTGTAATCCCAACTTTTTGGCTTCTCGATGAACCCTAGATGCCTCTTTACGCTCTTCTATAGCTTGTTTAATTTCCTTGTTCCACCACTTACGTGGTTTCCTCTTTCCAATCCAACAATTGTATTGCCGTGTCCGCCTTATTTCATGCTGCATAACCTCCACCAGTTCCTTATATTCCCAGACTGCTGTAGGAAAAGCCTCAATTTTCTTCTCTATGTTGTTTGCGATCTCTGTTATTTGCTCGTCATTCATTTTTAAAAACTCTGAGGCTATTGGTTCATGTTCTGAGCTGGTATCTCTCCCAAACTTTAATGCTAAACGTCTATGATCGCTTCCCAGGCTATTTTTTCCATTTTCGTCTATTATCATTTGGTCCAGTTGTTCGTAGACCATTTCTGAGACTAAGGCGTAGTCGATACATGACTGCCTGTTTCCGCATTGCCACGTTACCTGTCCATGACACTTATTCTCCCTGTTAACTACTATAAGGTTCTGTTCATCACACAAATCCAGCACTAGAGAGCCGTTGTAATCAGTATATCCGTCTAAATCGTCCATGTGCGCGTTCATATCTCCCACTAATATCACCTGGCCCGAGTTACTGAACTCATTAACCTCGGTTTTTTGACGCCAGCGCCACGCGCGGCGGTTACAGAAGTGGCAACAGCTCTCCCATAGGCCGCGCCGCGCGCTCTTTCCACTACCCAAGGTATTCTAGTACACTGTACTTCTAGCCTCTATAGTGGTGCCATCCTTTTAGAGTGTACTAGAATATGGTCGAGTGGGACGAGCGGCTGGGGCGGCGCATGCTTTGCAGTGAGGTGCCCGACGTGGAAAAATACTGGGGCGGCGCTGCGGTCGAAGTGGATTGGGCCGCTTCAAGGTCGCGCCGTTGGAAACTGCTGGCGATACTGCTCGGCAGGGTCATTCGTACTACTTCGCGCGCTGGTACTTGCGTTCAGACCGATCAAATGGGGTTCATAATTGCATATGACATGTATTTATGCCTTAAGAATAAATTGCTTTTCTTTCTCTTATTTATTTATTTTTATTATTTTCTAATGCCGCTCGGTGATTGCGCGTGCACTGCGGCCGCAGTGTCGGCTTTCATTCTACTATGTTATTGTACGGTTCCCTTTGGAGAAAAAATATTTTTATCGTTCTTCAAGCAGCATGTATCTCTCGTGTGTGTTGTTGCGCATATAGTTTTCCATCAGTAGGTCTCGTGAAACGCAGACGGAGAAACACATAACCTTCCTGCTTGCCGCTTCAAACAAGTGTACAGCATATCTGCCCCATCCGGTGCCTTGTACTCAGATTTACGGGAAGCATTGTTATCGATAAACAAAGAGTAAACTGCAGTGCAACATTCCATTCAAGTTTCCGCCCTCCTCGCGTAACAGAATGCGGAGTAATAGGTACGGGGTCATTTATTGCGGTAGGACCTCGAGCACCGAAAACAGTTTTAGTTAATCATTCTATATGCTCATCTTTGACCATATAAGCCGTACGTGGAAGTTGTTTCCCCTGTCAATACTTCAAAAAAAGAAAAAAAAGAGAAGAAAAGAAAGAAAGCAGAGTAAAGAAAGCGGAGTAAACAGAATGCGGAGTAATTGGTACGGGGTTATTTATATATTGCAGTCAGGCCTCGAGGGCCGAAAACGCTTTTAGTTAGCCATTCTATATGCTAATCTTTGGCCCTAAGCCGTACATGGAATTTTTTTCCAGTCGATACTTCAAAAAAGAAAAAAAAAAAGAAAAAGAAAAGCCTGCGCGGTAGCCTAATTAGTGCCTATATCGTGGATACGGCGTTGCGCTGCTAAACTGGAGCTCGCGGGTTCAATCCAGGTCGCGGAATTTCATGGGAACGAAATGGAAAGAGACTCGTGTACTTCTATTTAGGTGCGTGTTAAAAACCCCAGGTGGCAAAAACTAAACCGGGTGCCTCATAATCATATCGTGGTTTTGCCACGTAAAAGCGAAGAATTTGCTTATATTAAAAAAGGAAAAAGCAGGTGGCTGCGTTCTTCGGCCTATTTCTGGAGATGTAAACAACATCAATTATTCTCGAGTCTGATTTCCGAGAAAACATGTTACGCTTATCCTATATACCATGCATAAATGTAATGCCGTTCCCAAATGTATGACCGCTCAACTCTGCAGCTTGTATATTATAAACGGCTGCGTTCAGTTATCCGTACAGTATATCAATGAGACTTGCACAGACACACACGTGTGTGTGTGTGTGTGTGTGTGTGTGTGTGTGTGTGCGCAAGTGTCATTGATATGCTGTACGACGCCGATTAGTTATTTCCGTCCGAATGTAACGCATAACAGCACTACTGAAATCTCAAAGGTGAGTGACTGCATGCAAGTGAGGACTGTTATTCCGAATGATTTTGCTGCCGGAAAGTCATGGCTGTTGCGCAGAGGCGCAGTGCCTGACAGAATTAACGGACGGGTGTTAATAAGTCCTGCTTAACAAGTTCCCAGCTCTCATTCAATATAAACGCCCCGTTTTGGTGCAGCCTGTAAATCTGCTTACTTGATTCCGACAGGGAAAACTTTTTTTGACAGTCTCACCATGTGTGCAACCCATGAAAAATGGGTGCCCCATGTGGTACGTACTTCAACGAGCGCGGCAGATCTGCACATATCTCTGCGTGTATGTGAGACATGCAGTTCCTTTAATTGTTTCACTATGGTCGGTATGATAGTGCACCGGATAACTGAACGCAACCGTTCAGTTTATATATATATATATATATATATATATATATATATATATATATATATATAATCACATGGTTTTGCCTGCTATGAATATTATTGCTGCGAATGAGAGTTTTATTTCCAGTATTCACTTATAAGTGTGTTTGTTACTGCACACACATGCACTTATTCCGGTCGGGAGTTCTCACTTATTCAATTAGTGCACTTAGAATATATGTTATTTTTTCCCTTACATATATATATATATCGTAAATATATATGTCCATGTACCCTTTGATTTACCGTATTTATTCGAATATAAGGCGAGGTTTTTTTCCGAAAACCGCGGCCTCAAAGTCTGCCCCCGCCTTATATTCGAGGTAAACATCAATCATTGCTTCACAGTCGGGAAAGGCACACTAATATTTTCTTTGCATGAAAATGTAAATAATTCTGAATATTTAACATTATAACGCTATTACATGTTTGTGCTGCAATCAAATGGGTCATCGTCAGTGAGAACGGGGGAAAAAAAGAAAACGATCTGACGGCAGTTACCTTCGCAAAGGCAACGGCCGAGAATGTCGCGGGCTCCGAGATCAGCAACGGCGCGTCGCGGGAAGTCATAAAAAGTAAAAAACAGCCGGCGAAAATCCAGTATGTTTTAATCCACAACCGAGTTCAAAACCGCAGCCAGCTATTCGGCCACTTTTCCATGTGCGTTTGCACGCGCTTGTCTTTTGTGTTCCCTCGCTGGTGTAGCGGCTAGAGATGGGCAAAACGGCTCACTTCAGTGAGCGGCTCGGAACGGCTCCGCTCACTGAAATGAACCGGTTCATTTGAACGGCTCACCGGTTCACTTAAACGTGTAATCTGTGTTATGCATATCATATAGTTATGTGGCTTTGAAAAAAAAAAACGATATATGCATAATTTAATAACCGTGTTATTGGTATTTTTAGCTATGTTTAGAGAATATTTTTACATATATTAAAAGCGTCAATTTTTGTTGTAATGAAGCTTTCTTTTCTGATAGTGGGGATAAAATCCTTATGATACTGTGACAGGCAGAATGCGACGTACTTTTTCAAGAAAAAAAATTTAACTTCATCGTCATTACAGAAGCTTGTCCGTTTATGAGGGTACTTTAAAATCAACTTTGTCAAACTAAGAACACAAAATGATTGTACATTATGCTTCAACTTTATTCATTTATTCACATACGTACGTTCACTATAATATGAGTAAGCTGTAACGCCATGCAAAATGAATGTAGCAATCATTTCTTGAAGTACAATACAAAAATCATACGAAAGATCCACAAAACTGCCGCACGTACGTTTCGTTTTTTTTTCCCTCTTGAGTGCACGCGCGCTACTGGCGATCATGCCATCATAGACCATGACAAAAAGAAAAAAAAAAGAAATGAAGTTCTATTACAACACAACAGGTCATTGGCCTCGTTTTATTGACGTGCTAATGATACACGCTCAGAAAATGCACTGAAGTGGATGTCATGGGCGACATTTTCATGACTATCACCATTTCGAAATGGTGCCGTAATAGCGGAGTTACACGCGTTTGATGACCGAAAAACAGCCCTCGCTCGTTTCGCTCTTTCCTTCGCTACTCTCCTCATCGGCTGGTCTCCCCTCATCGCCGAGTGCTTCTCGAAAGGTCACGTGACATGCGTCATCGCCAACGCGCTTCTCAAAACACTGCATACTTCCGGTCACGTCCACGCTAGCGGCACATATACCGACGGGGAGCCGCCCGCCAGTGCCGTAGAACGTCTGCCGCGCGATAGGTGTCCAAAGTAGACGGCGGTTCGGCCAGCGCCCCATCCGCTGCACCATCAATGGCCCAATCGAAGACCGCGAACCTGCGCGCCTCCGCCACCGGCAACGAAAACATCAGTTGCAGCCGGGAGACGACGGGCTCGGCTGTGCTCGCATCGCAGCCGACGGCGCCGCTAATATCAGCCTATTTTTCTTATTCTTGTACAAGTATTTCGAAGAGCGATATAACAACGATAAGAAAATATTGTGGCTTGTGAGCGTCGGTATTTCATTTCAAGGTGCCGTCCGTTTTAGCTTTGAAGGGAACCAGAAAAGGCCTAGCGACGATATCGGCGCCGTCGAGCGATCAGCGGCGGTGAATCTGCCGCACAAATGAGTCCCGGTCTCATCCTCTCTACGTACGGCAAGGAAATCTCGCCGTTTGCGAGCAAGAACCACTGTCGAATGGCGGCCCGCGAATGGCAAACGGCGTGCGATGAGTTACCGTGCCGGTAACGTGGACTCAGCGCTTCTCGGCTACCCGCTGTTGCTGCGGTGCCGGCCCGTGTTATGCGAAGCGTACCGCTATAGACCCTATGTTGCGCGCACGCCTGGAAAGGCCAACACTGTCGCACTCTGTTCGCGCAGCTAATCAGACCGCTAAGCACGACTGTGTTGGAACGCGAGCGATTTGGCACTTGCGTTGCGGGCTGTAATTACCGATTCGTAAGGGCGCACAAACGAGCAACACGACGAGGAAGAGCAGAAAGTGCGCGTACCTGCTAGCAGACTAACCGGAAGTCGTAGGTTATTGTTCAACCAACAGACATCGTTTCCGGAGTTGACATCACCCGATCGATTCCCCCTGCTGACATCGTGACGACCCCTGGGGATACCGGAAAGGGAGGGGAGGAGAACGGCATCTTTTTTTTTTTTTTTTTTTTTTTTGGCACTCCCGCAGCGCGTAGCGCTGCAGCGTTGGTCATCGTTGATCGTGACGGCATTCTGAACTCGATGAGCGTTTACTTGAAATGTTCAAAAAATATCTGAGATGGTTTAGGGGCCCTTTAAAAGCACGGAAGACCATCTTCGAAGTGTTATTAGACCAGCGCACGATGTGCGATCGGTGAGAGTCGTGCGACATCGTTCGAACAGCAGCAGGCAACGAACGGTACTATCATTTGCCAATTAAGCTAAACTTCTTTACTTGTCCCATCGGTGGCATCGGGTACCACAGCATAAGACGCACAAAAATCCAAGGGGACTGCTGCGCACACCACACACTGCGAGCGAGTACCAGTAGGGCGAGTCGGCCCACACCGGCCACCATTCGTCGGTCAGAAATCGAAAAACATCGAAACCCAGCAGAAGACCCGGCTCTGACGGAACGGTTCGGCACGACTCATTCAAGGAGAGAGAACCGGTTTCCTCACTCCGAAAGAACCGCCGCTCACTTACTGAACCACGGCTCCCTCGGTCTTCAAAAGAGCGGCCCGCTCCTGAGCGCTCAGGAGCGAGCCGGATCTTTTGAAGAGCGAGGGAGCCGTGGCGAAAAGAGCGGCTGGCTCCTGAGCGCTCAGGAGCGGGCCGGATCTTTTGAGCCGCTGTTTTGAAGAGCGAGGAGCGGTGGTTCAGTAAGTGAGCGGCGGTTCTTTCGTTCTTCAGCCGAAGGCGAGGGAGTGAAGGCGACTCTTGCGAGGAAGGGCGGGAGGGCAGTTGCTTTCTCGCACCGCTAATAGATGGCGCGGAAGTCGCACCCAGCAGAAGACCCGGCTCTGACGGAACGCGAGAGAACCGGCTCCCTTTCTCCAAAAGAACCGCCGCTCATTTTTACTGAACGACCGCTCACTCGCTCTTTAAAAAGAGCCGCTCACAAGATCCGGCTCGCTCCTGAGCGACCCATCTCTAGTAGCGGCAGCCTCCCGTGACCTTTGTTAAGAGTGTACGCTACCTTCGTTCGGCGTGGCATTTGACTGGATTACCTGCGGGAACCTTTCCGTTGCGACTAGTGATCATGGCAAGTCGTCGTTGTCATTACGATGCGGCATTCAAGAGAAACGTGATAACCGATGCCGAAGCTTTGGGCAACTGCGCTGCAGGTCGAAAGCACGGCGTCCCAGAAAACAACGTGCGTCGTTGGAGAAAAGAGAAGGAGGCCCTCTTTGCCTGTGCTGCGACGCGGAAAGCTTTCCGGGGACCGCGCAAGGGTGTGTTTCCCGAAGTGGAGGCAAGTCTGACTGAATTCGTCAGACAAACCAGGAGCCGCGCCTTGACTGTGACAACGGAAATGCTACAGCTGAAGGCCCGAGAGTTCGCAAAAGATCGCGGCATCTCCGGGTCGCAGTTCAAGGCCAGCCGAGGCTGGGTGCAGAAATACATGAAGAGAGCCGGGTTCTCACTTAGAAGACGGACTTCCATTACGCAAAAGCTTCCCCGTGACTACGAAGAAAAGCTGCTGTCTTTTCAACGTTGTGTCATAGGACTGCGAAGAGAGCGCAACTTCCTCCTCAGCCAGATCGGGAACGCGGACGAGACCCCGACCCCGACGAGACCACGAAACGGCCTTGACACCGTCGGGCCGTTTGAAGCGGGCATCTCCGTCGGTAGTAGCTCGCTGGATAGCCGACGCTTGGGCAGCTATACCCGACGATATATGGTGGCAGCTTCTTTCAAGAAGTGCTGCATTTCCAACTCGCTGGACGGCACTGACGACAGCGAAGTTTGGGAGTGCACCAGCAACAAGGAAAGCAGTGATGCTTCAGATGATGACAGCTCGTGATTATGTGGTATCACGGCTGAATTTCGCGAACTTCAAAGGTGGGAATTTAAATCAAGTTTCTGGCGGGATCTGTCGCCTTATATTAGTGTGCAAACTTTTTTCCTTTTTTGCGGTCCTTCAACTCCCCCCTCGCCTTATAATCGTGACCGCCTTATATTCGAATAAATACGTAATTACCTAGAAATACATTGGTCATTCTTCGCGCCACGCAGCTAATAAACCTGGTTTATATCAGTCTAATATTGTTTACTTCGATCAATGTCCCTGATCAATATCCACCAACAAGAAGCGCGTGTAAAATGACAGGATATCAATAATAAAATTTTGTTACGTAGCCTTCATGGCGCGGAGATACCATTTACTTTTAGAAGACAGTGGTAAAAACAGCAGTTCACCTGGCTAAAACTACATTTCGCACCGGCCGTCAAGAGTCATGGGCGCACCAAAACGATTAAACCATTAAAAAAATGTACTGCACAGAGGTTCTGCGAGAAAAACTGGGCGTCCGCCAGCGTCCGCGTAGCGAACGCGCGCTCGCTAGCAGACGACGCGCTTGACAACGGCAGCAAAATGGAAGACGTCGCGTTGTATAATCTATGCCTCAAATATATATGTTTGGCAAAATGGTGTAAACATAAATTTTCAGTTGAAATAAAGCGCTATTTGAAGAGCGCACTATGCGCAATCGACCTCGGCGCCCGGAGCGAAAGTACGTTGAATATGCCGCGGAGCCCGTCTCCGCCCATATCCAGTTCGCTCGCAGCGCCCTCGCACTATTTTTCCACACGCGGCGCCTCAGCGACAGAGCGCCGTTCGGCCCACTCGACCATTGTCTAGTACACTCTACATCCTTTGACCGCACCCGGCCGCGCCGCCGCTTTCTCGCTGCGACGCCATCTTGAGTCACAGCGAGCGGTTGCGAGTGCTTGGTGCCGGTGCTTAGTTCGAGACACAGTGCGCGCGGATGCTTCGCTGACGCTTCTACTTGCTGGACAGTGTTCAGCCGCATGAATGACAAGCTTGTCAAGTGCATCGAGTCGACATGACGGGCTGTTGTGTTCCCAAGTGCACCGGATCGACGCGTAAAGGGCTTCGTTGTTTACGCTCCCCCCGGGACCCAGAGCGAAGGAAGAGATGGGAAGCCCAAGTAAAGCGGTATCACTGGAAGGCAACGGATAGCTCCTACATTTGCGAGGTAAGTGTCAAGAAAGTTTAGACTATCGCATCGTGTTTTTCATTTAAATAAGAAAGTATTCTCTGATCCTCGCTCACGTACCTACGTTCGCTCACGAACTAAGCACTGCACCGATGCTGAGTAGCCTATGGTTTGCGAGCGCGCGTCGCATAGGCTTTTGCCATTTTGATCGGCGCAGTCTATGCGAGTAGTACCCTTATTTTAAAGACTGACGAAAATGCTTCGCCGCGAAATAGTCTTACATTAGCTACAAATCGTCATGTAAACCACCTATTTTACTTTTTCACGGGATGCGCACATAGTGTGTGTCTCTCGTTTCTTTCTTTTTTATTCTCAGTTTCTTTTTTCGCTGGTTATTTGGGATTAAAGAACGCAGTGCTTCTCCTGGGGAGAGCGGCTGTTGTGTACGTGGCAAGCGAAGCATTGTGATTTTCTCTGATTTCTCAGCAGATATCTTGCGGATCTCAGGTTGTTACGTTGTATAGTTGATTTTTTAGACGAATATATTTGTAGCGTGGTGCTCGTAAGCCTATGGTCATTCGTGCTCATTCCCGATCGTAGTGGGTACTGTGACGGTCTTTAAATGCCTGTGCACGGTATGCCCAGGTGTAGTAGAGTTAAGGGGCACCATGGGAGCAAAAAGTTTCGGCGCTTTCTGGCATGGTGTCTGTTGTAGCCTGTGCATTTCTTCGAAACGTGTGAAACGAGGTAATAATACAGCATTACTTCTGCGAAAATTTATTTTTAAGCACTGTAATGGGTTCTCTGTATTTACAAGGCAACTTTTCATATCAATAATCACTTTTGTTGTTTTACTTGTACTTAGAAACACTTTGAAGAGGACCAGTACGAGGGAAATCGACAGGATGGGCGCCGTCTGTTAAAGTCAACAGCCCTACATCATCATGGACTATATTTTCGAAGTCAAAAACATTGCTAATCTGTATTTGACTGTCTTAGTTTCATTTACGGTTTTTGTATGCGATATGTATGCAGTGTTGTTTATTTTTTCAATGTAGTTATCAGTGTTCTAATGGTTATTTATACAATGTTCTGTACTCGCCATCGATGTGTTTGGCTGACGCGACGTATTCGATGGTAGCTGATGTATTCTGGCTGGATATCTTGATTAATATTACCCGCGGTTGCGTTTTCTTGTTTGCATTCTTGTTTTCGATTTATATTGTGTGTAATAAGGTTGATGTACTCACTTGAACCCCCCCCCCCCCCATGTAATGAATAAATTAAAAAAAACTCTCACTATCCCGAATTGTGTGTCGAGACTACCTTGCGAATTTTTTTTTATCTCGTCTTTCAACATAACCTTCAGGCGCCACACAGTACATATATTTTTTCATGTACATATCTCTTTCATGATTGATTGTACTAGACATTATAAGTAAATGCATTTTGTGCATCGTTTGGTTTCTTGTGTGTACTACGCAAGATTGACACAGACAAGTTACGTTACATGTTTCTCTACAGCACTAACTAAACCTTATTTTCACATCGCAGTTATTTTTACACCAGCTTAATCCTGTCAGCACACAGTTTTGTGGGCAAAAAAAAGCAAAATTGCGCGTAGATATCGTCAAATAATTGCAACGAACGCGAAGAGCACGCGCAACGCAAGGGAAACTAACCGCCGTGCGCGAGTGGCTGGCTACGGTAAAGGAGGCGTGACGTGTAAACCAAAATACAACAGCGAAAAAGAAAAACTTCCACACACAGGGGGTCGCAAACCTTATATACCAAGCATCGAAGCGCAAAAAAAATAGTGCGTATTTCAAACATACACACGGCATATTAAATGTAAATTGAATTAGTCAACTTGGGGCATGTTCCCGGCGCCATACATTTACGTCTTGGACCTTCGACGAGTTAATGGCTATTGGTTATAAAGATGTGCAGATGCGATACCGATACAAAAATCCTCATCAAGGCAAAGCACTTGGAAGTGCGCCGCGAGTAACACTATTTATGAACGCAAGCGTAGCTGAGTCTCAGCTCGTGTGACTCAATATGGCGGCGCCAGCGGGGTTGTCTCCACCCTGGACGGCGGCGCTGGGCATCGAGGCGCTGGGCATCGAGGCACCCTAACCCTCTAAACCCTCTAACCCTCTACTCTCCCAACCCTCCTCTTTCTCAGTCGACGCCTCGCCTCTGGCCGAGTGAACCGACCACGCTTGCCGCACGTGTTTTGGATCTGCCGTGGAATAACACCGATACCAATGAATACATTCACTGCTATATTTCACCAAGTAAGTAGACTTGTTGTGCGCTTCAGTTGCATAATTTTCGCAATCGATTTCTGATTGCGTCGTTATAATATTTTCAGGGTGCATCGGGTTAAACTGGTACACGTGGACTGGCCGGCATCGAAATGGTGTACTGCTGCGTGCCCTTTTGCCGCTCGCGCCCTGGGAAAAGCCCAGGCGTTTCATTTCACCAATTTCCGAGTGACGGAGATTTGGGCGCCAAATGGCAAAGGAACATTGCTAGAAAGGATTTAACTATCAACGATAATTCGCCGTCAACGGTCGTGTGTAGCCAGCACTTCCTTCCGACTGACTACGCTTCCGGGCGCCGCATCTTTTGCCTGGCGCTGTGCCCACAGTTTTCCAAGGCTAGCCGGCGTACATGATGCCTCCTGCAAAAAGGCCTCGCAAGGAACCTGCTCCTCGGGCTGTTGTGCCTCCTCCAAAACAAATCAAGCGGAAAGCCCAGCCGCTTGAATCGCTGCCTGTGGAAGACAATGTGTCTGTCGAATGCCACGAAGACACCAAAAGCATCAGCACGCTAACCACGAACAACGATCACCAACGTGCAAGCCGGTACCTCTCCACTATCTCGAGGCTTCGCTCTCAAGTGTCATACCACCGTTCCAAGGGTCAGAAGTTACTAGAAAAACTCGTCAAGGAAGAGCAGCGCAGTGAATTCTATCGCGAAATCAAACATCTTGCTTCGGTGAGAAAAATCGAGGCGGACTCGCAGAATGGACACAAAAAGGCAGTGTTCCTGATTCACCAAATTGAACGATACGGGAAGCAGCATCTGACGTACCCTGAAGAAGTAATTCGAGAATGTGTCATATGGAGATTTCTCTCGCCGAAGGGATACGACCATGCTCGAACGTCAGGGCTCCTAAACTTACCAGCAAAATGCACCCTCCAAAAATACATGGGCCCCAGCCCAACCTCATCTGGAATGAGTGCTGCAATGCGAACAAGACTGGTTCACGAAGCGTCACTTCTGAGCAGCAGGCAGCATATGGCACCATTAATTGTTGATGAAGCAAGCATTAAGCATTCTCCTTTCTCGACGAGAAAGCAAAAAAGAAAAAAAAAGTCCTTCTGCGAGTTGCTTGTTTACGTAGTAATGCCTATTCTGTGTTTTTATTTTTTACCTTCGTACTGAAATTTGCTAAAGTGAATGTTTGAAGTGCAGCATGTATTATTCAATAAAAACTATGCGAAACAATAAATTCGCATATTTTTTCTTCGTGTGCCTCGCGTTAAAATGTTTCTGTCAAATGTTTATGATTCGGCGCTTCACGAATATAATATCACGCTGCTGGACCCTATTAGGCAGGAAATTCAGAAGGGGGAAGGAATCGCCTATTTTTGAAGACGCCCATGTAAATTAGCACGGAGAGGTATCACCTGTAGCCAGGGCAGGGCTAGAGGAACGGCAAGTGAGCGCGCGCCGCTCCTCTGCCCCGGCCGCAACACTCCATTTGCTAGTAGGTACAGCGTTTGACCGCTGGCGCCACGCTGCGCCGCTCGCACGTACCGGGTTTCTAGGTGGTTCCGTTCACCGAGGACGCTCGAACGCAATGATATGGTGTGCACGAGTGCAACGCTTGAAAGCGTGGCTGTATGGCTAAGTGGTTACGGCGCTCGCTTCAGGATCTTGCGTGCGCAGGTTCGAAACCCGCGCTGGCTACGTTTTTTTTTAAATATCACGCTTTTCCCTGTTTTTTTCTCTCACTGTTTGCCAGCGCGGTCGCTTGAGCCACGGCGGCAGCCGTGGTGCCGGGCGCCGACGCGAAGCGGCGGTCGTTGGGGTGTTGCGGAGCGCAGCGTAGCAACACCCCAAATAAAAAAAAATACTGCTCCAGTCAGGTAGACTGCTCCCTCCCTGATAGTGAGATTATATTTGGATCATCAAAACAGTGATGCGTTTATAATACCACCGATCCCAACAGCAGGCTAAGTCACCACCAGCCCAGCGTTTTCTCCGTCAACGCCTCCTCCGTTCCAACGGCGGCGGCTCGAAACATGGTACGCGCGAGCGGCGCAGCGTGGCGCCAGCGGTCAAACGCTGTACCTACTAGCAAATGGAAATACGCGCCCCGGCCGTGCTGTAGCTCAACTGGCGAGGGTGGGGGGACCTTAGCGAGCTAAAAGCCCCTTGATAATTCCAAAGTACCGCCACTCTTTGTACTCTACCGCTGGCGCGCGACGTCCTCGCCTCCTCCTCGCCCCTCGCGAGTCCCCTCGGCGGCAGACGGTCTTGCGCCCGTTTTCCTGCACGATGATTGGTTTCCCTGCCGTTGCCCTTGGAAACGAGCGGAGCTTGCGTTTTGCTTGTGTTTTGCTTTTTCGTTTGCGCCTCAGCTCGGCTGGCTCGGCGTATAGAGAACGTCGCACGCTAACATTGCACGCTGTTTCGTGCACTCTGCTGGTGCTATGCCGTGCTGCTGCGCATATAACTGCAGCAAGAAGCGTGATGATGGCCATGCAGTTCTTACGATACCGCAAGGGAAGCGTGATGGCTTGCGCAAGAAGTAGTGGCTGCACAACATTGGCCGGAAGAACTTTGTTCCGACAAGGAACAGTGTTGTTTGCGAGGTAAGGGGCCTTTCTCATTGCTCGTGTCAAAGCATCCCCTAATGCTGCATTTTTCCAATTCTTCCGACCTGCACAATGCCATTAGCGTTTTTGCTGCGGCAATTTGTACGTTGCATAAAAATGGGGTTCTCCTCAGAATGCTGAATATTCTGCTGTGACTCGATCACCTCGCACGTCGTCAACTCTTATTCAATCGGAAATGGCATATTTGTACACTAGCATTGTTTCTCATTCTGAATATTATATGATACTCTTCTACGTTATTTGTATCTTGTCAAATAACGTTTTTTTGCGCGTGCACGAAAATAAAGCATCTTACTGACCATTCTTTTTGTTTCTTGTGTGATAAATGTTTTCTGATGTCTAATCAAAATCACAATTTTAACTATCCGCCTACTACACAATTAAACGGTATGTTGGTGTGAAATATCAAAATACCTTTTCCAGAGGCGTTTCTTTTGCCTAAAATATAGAATGCCTTCTCCCATAGCTATACCGATTATTTTTTAAGCTTCATTGACACCAACGCCTAAAGAATAATCTGTAAATACCTTTCCTCAGATTCTCTTATTGTGGGTGATGAGTGGCTGCCGGCACCGCTTCATCGCACTGAAATTGTGCAACCGTCCTATTCAATGCAGAAACCACAGCGCAAAAGCTACTTTGACATTTGAGACAAACACATGGACGGACGATGCTCTCGCCAGTAATTCATTATAAGAAGGCACACTAAATATAATACCTGCGGTGCACATGCGTGCACATACAAGAAAAAACTGCCAAACATAGAGCGATCTGCCACAAGCAATACTAGATCAGATGCAAAAAGTAAAGCAGTGTATCGTGTGGCAGAAAAAATAACTGGAGTATAAACTCGCCTCAAAGCTCCTTTTAAATCAGTGTGTGTCATTCATACGGCTTTAAGATAAAACCAACCTCCTCATAAACGTTGCCTTCAGCATTCTCCATGCTGTTATCACCATTTTTCAAAATATTCTACGCCACTGGGGCGCGCAACTGGCCCAAAATAATGCGCCTCCATCGAATTCTGCGGCCCGTCCGCGGGAGCCCAGGCGCAATAGCGTGCCGTGCGCAGCGCTCGCAGCCGGCGGGCAAGGAAAATTGAGGAGGAAAGCGCGCGCGCGGAGGAGAGTGTCGCTACTTTCAAGATCAAGGGGTTTTAGCGAGGGTTGGGCCGCAGCTAGCGCCATAACTAGCGGTGGTGAAAGGTGGGAACTAGACCCGAAGAGCAGGCCGTAAGGGAGTGCGCGCGTGCCGCCCCTCTACCGGCCGTGCTCGGGGGCACCTTTCGGTGGTGAGGGCACTGAGGGGGAAGAAAAGCGTCGAGTTGTCTTTGTTGTGGATTCCAACATGCTTAAAGTAGAACCGGCGATAGCAGAGAGGGTAGGTGCAGGCGAACGAGTCCAGGGGCGCGATCTTGTATACGCGTTCCAAAATGGAACGGAGGCGGTCCGTTCCATCGAGCCGCACACGATTGGTCAATTTGATCGTCACGGTGCAAATTGACCAATCGTGTGCGGCTCACGGTTCAAATTGACCAATTGTGTGCGGCTCGATGGAACGGACGGCCTCCGTTCCACTTTGGAACGCGTACAATATCGCGACCCAGGTTAGCGCGCTTCCGGGAAAGCCGATTAGAGAGGTGATAGCGAAGGCCAAGGAACGCATGTGGGACACTAGAGTTACTGTAGCATATACAGTAACTCTATAGAACACAATGGAGGAGAGACACCTAGTGGTGATAATGGGCGGAGTGATTGACGTACAGCACGGACGACGGGCAGGGATCACAAAGCAAATAGCCAAAGGGGTCACCGACCTGCAGAATGTTTTAAAGGAAGTACAAATCGCGGTGTGCACGGTGCCAGAGCTTGAAAGGCAAGGTTATGAAATTGAAAGTGGCAGTTCTTGCAGTAAACAGGGAAATTTGGACTCTAGATAAAGCAATGAATTTTACGGTCATTGACATCAACCGAGAAGGGCACTGAGCAGGCCGCGAAGGTGCTTTTGTGCGTGACGGGATACATTTTAGTGAAAGTGTAGCAACACCGGTCGGACGTCGATTCGCGGCACGAGCTGTAGCTTTTTTAGGCGGGCCCCAGGCAATCAGGAAGCAGGATTAAGTATTGAACGTAGCGAAACACCAGTAAAGGGCAGAATTAGACGACCAGGAGTCAGGAAAAGACGCAGAAAGGATAAGAATAGAAAAGGTAAAATTTGCTACATTAACATGCAGGGTGGTCGCAAGCAGTAAAAATGGCTGGAAATTCAAACGCAGCTGAATGATGAAGCGATTAGCGTGTACGCCTTGACCGAAACGCATCTAAGAGATTTGGAGCAGCCGCCTGTTATTGACAATTTTGTATGGGAAGGATGCAACAGAATGACTGGGTCAAGGAAAGGCGTAGGCGTACTAATTAGGCGAGGTCTGCAGTGGCAAAGGGTAAACGAGACATGTAAAGAGCATGTATGGATTAGTGGTACATGGCAAGGTAAAAAGACGTGGCTGGGAGTAGCTTACCTATGGACAGGTAGTGATAGCAGAGAAAAAAATAAGGAATTGGTCGATTGCATTAGAAGCGATATTAATGAGTTCAGTAAATCGGGCCAGGTGATATTAGTGGGAGATATGAACGCACACATGGACGATTTAGACGGATATATACTACAACGGCTGTCTAGTGCTGGATCTGTGTGATGAACGGAACCTTATAGTAGTTATCAGGGAGAATAAGTGTCACGGACAGGTAAGGTGGCAATGCCGAAACAGGCAGTCATGTATCGACTACGCCTTAGTCTCAGAAATGGTCTACAAACAACTAGACCAAGTGATAATAGACGAAAATGAAAAAAAAAATAGCCTGGGAAGCGATCATAGACGTTTAGCATTAAAGTTTGGGCGAGGTACCAACGCAGAACATGAACCAATAGCCTCAGAGTTTTAAAAAAATGAATGACGAGCAAATAATAGAGATCGCAAACAACATAGAGAAGAAAATTGAGGCTTTTCCTACAGCAGTATGGGAATATAATGAACTGGTGGAAGTTAGGCAGCATGAAATAAGGCAGACACGGCAAAACAATTGTTGGATTGGAAAGAGGAAACCACGTAAGTGGTGGAACAAGGAAATAAAGCAAGCTATAGAAGAGCGTAAAGAGGCATCTAGGGCTCATCGAGAAGCCAGAAAGTTGGGATTACAAGAAGAAGAGGTGCTCCTTAGATGGAATACATACCGAGAAAAGAAAAGGGTGGCGAGTGAACTCGTGCAAGAGAAAATTAAATGTGCAAGTGAACGTTGGGTGCATAACATTCACAAAAGAGACAAAGGCGCCCCAAATAAAGAGATTCTGGAACCATATAAACGCACTCGGAGCTCCATCTAAAAACTCGCAAACGGCTATAAGGGATGAAGACGGTAACATCTATGAAGGCGATGATGCGCTGCGGTACATCACAGACGTTATCAGGCATAACTTCGGCACGAGAAAAAGCGTAGTTCAGACAACAGATCCAGCAACAGCACAAAGGCCTGAGAGATAAAAATTTAGCATAGAAAGCTTTTATTGGAAAAAGGCAGCAGAAAATGTCCCTAACAACACGGCAGCAGGACCCGATGAAATCCCAATACAGCTAATCAAAAACCTCGGTCCAAAAAGCAAGGCACTGCTGACTAATGCCATAGAGCAAGTGATTAGAACAAAGAAAATTCCCGTTGGATGGCGTGAAAGCAAGATGAATCTCATCTACAAAGGCAGAGAAGATAAGGATAAGACGAGCTCGTACAGGCCAGTTACAGTAACGTCGGTGATATATAGAATGGCAATGCAAGCCATAAAATTAGAACTGTCAAAGTGGGTGGAGAAAAACGATGTATTGGGGGAACTACAGAATGGGTTCAGGCCAGGCAGACGTTTAGAGGATAATATGTTTGTACTAACTCAGTGCATAGAAATTTCAGTAGCTCAGAAAAGACCTTTATCGATAGTATTTCTAGATCTTAAAGGAGCTTATGACAACGTAGACAGGGAATTGTTATGGGATATTCTTCAGCGCGAAGGCATAGATGACGATTTCGTGCAGCTGTTGAGGGAGATATATAGAGACAACCAAGTACAAGTGGTATGGGAAGGTCGAAAAGGTAATGAAATGGTGGGAATTTACCAAGGATTGAAGCAAAGATGCCCTCTGTCACCATTGTTGTTCACGCTTTACGTTAAGGGTATAGAAAGACGACTGGAAAACAGCGAATTAGGTTTTGATTTATCCTACATGCGTAATAGACAAATGGTGCAACAGAAGGTCCCTGGACTGATGTACGCAGACGACATTGTGCTACTAGCGGACAATAAAAAAGATTTACAAATACTTGCGAATATCTGTGGGAATGCAGCGACAAATCTAGGCCTTAAGTTTAGCACAGAAAAATCAGGAATTATGATCTTTAATGAACACACGAGTAACTTCGTGGTGTCAATTCAACAGCAAGTAATACCCATAGTGAAGCAATATAAGTACCTCGGCGTACACATAAACGAAGGAAAGAATTACTCAAACAACCACCAAGATAATCTGAAAATAAAGGGGAAGCGGAATGTAGCAATAATGAAAAACAGAGTACTGTGGGGCCACAATAAGCATGAGGTGGTGCGTGGAATCTGGAAAGGAGTAATGGTGCCAGCGCTAACATTCGCAAATGCCATTCTATGATTAAAATCGGATATTTTGTCGGGTTTGGAAGTTAACCAAAGATCAGTAGGCCGGTTGGCTTTGGGAGCCCACGGTAATACCACAAATGAGGCAGTGCAGGGTGACATGGGTTGGGCCTGTTTTGAAGTCAGAGAAGCACAGAGCAAAATTAGTTTTGAAGAAAGGCTAATGAACATGGATGAAAATAAATGGGTGGCTAAAGTGCACAAGTATCTCTACATGAAAAGCGTGGACACAGAATGGAGGAAGAGATCAAGGAATTGGTAACCAAGTACTGGATAATCGAAACTGTAAATAGACAACCAGGGGTCATCAGAAAGAAAGTGAGAGAAATAGAGACCGTGAATTGGATGCAAAGAATGGAAGCAAAAAGGACAATGGAGATTTACAAGAATGAGAAGAAAGAAATTAGAAGGGAAAATCTGTACGATAACACAAAGGGCAGTGCCTTGCTATTTGAGGCTCAAGCCGGTTGCCTAAGGACGAAAACATATCGGAACAAATATTCGGAACTAGATGAGACATGTGTATGCTGCAGTAAAGATCCAGAGACCACTCAGCACATCCTAATGGAATGCGACGGGATCCACCCAGCGAGAACCGTAGGTAACGTGCAACTCCCAGAAGCGCTTGGTTTCAAAGTGGAAGGAAACATAAACAGATCAGCCGTAGAGATCAGCAAGAGACGATTAGAGTACTGGTGGAAAAAAAGCAGGGAAAAGATGGATACGACCTGATCTCTTAAAATCATAGGTAGCGGTACAAGGTAAATTTTTGAAAAATAAAAAGAATAATGAGAGGTATACAAAAATGCTTGATAAAGCACATGTATAGTATACCTGATTAAATCAAGCAGGCTAGGTGACTATTTGTCGCCGCCCCGTTTCAAAGGGATGCCAATAAATTACCATCATCATCACGTCGCCCGATGCGAGTCACGCCGATGCTTCAGTGACGCCGCCCGGCCTGACCTGTGGGAAGTTACGGTCGTTTCTTTTACAGAGAAGCTGTTAAGGGCTTCGATGGTCGCGTCCGGATGTAGAAGAGAACTCATTGGCCGTATGCTGTATGTGCAGCATACGGCCAATGAGCGTCGAGGGACGCGCGCTTTCACGGGGAGCGAACGCACACGGAGAGGAAAGGCCGTGGGGGGACGGGAGGGGAGGCGACGTTTAGCTGCGGCATCAAATGCGTATCTGCGACCGGGCGCCGGGCGCAAGGGGAACTCGCCGGCGACTCAATCTCCCACGCGAAAGGAGAGCGGGAAGACAGCGCGGGAGGGAGGGGTTGCGGCTTCTGGGCTGGCATTTTGTACTTGTAGCGATGCCTTCCCACGGAGTGACGCTTCTGCGCGAGTTCGTGACAAGTCGTGTTCTGTTTGACAGTAGTGCATTTCTTTCGAGGCACGTTTGGTAAGTCACATTTACTATTATTCATTTCTCTGAAGATACTTTGGAACAACTTTGAGTTTTAGGAACGTTCTGTTAGGCAGAGGGAAGTGTTGGTCTCTTCTGATCGTGGTAGAGGCAGATAAATTTTCGAGTTCATTTGATGCTTGCGTTCAGGAAAGCGTGACATCTGAACGCTCGAGAAATGATAGCGTCAGTGTGTTTTTTTTTTTCGCAGAGATATGTAGAAAGTTCGCGTGAGTTTCCATTAAACTAAGACTGTTTTCGGATTTCACAAGTTCTGAAAATAACGCTGTATAAGATTATAGATACTGCATGGTTATTCAGCAGTCTACTTCAGGTGATTTTAGAAATCGCCGGATGGTTGTTCCCGCACGCACCTAAAGAGTACCGCGCCTTAGAAACGGACTGCGCTTTTAGTAATGGTATACTCTGCAGATTTCTCTTCGACGTATTATGTAAGGGTATGCAAGTCCAGCAATCTGGGACATCGACTACTGCGGCGAAGCCGACCCTGGGGCGATGCGGTTGGCGTAACTCTATGGGAAGCATATTTTAAAAATCGATTACTAAGCAATGGCTCGTTTTTCGCGATTTGCACTTTAGGCACTAAATCCCGACAACGTTCTCACGGTATATGTCGAGTGTAGTCTAATTCCACTGGCTGGATTTTTTTCCTGGGGCACTTTTGTAGACCCATTGAAAATGCATGGGGTAATTTTTAAAATGTAGTTTGCAGCACAGTAAAAACTCATCCGCTAATTGCACTCTAGTGGCACATACTTTAGGTCTCTCTATATATGTAGGTCCAGTTTGGTTTTAATCCGCTGGCTGAATTTTTTTCCTGGGGCGCTTTTGTTTGGCTACTATGCGGCAAAGCATCTCTACAGGGCCAAAAGATTCGTTTGCCGTGGAATTGATGGGAAAGAGCTTGCGGACCATGTCAAAAATGGACACGAATGTGCAGCTGTGATGCATATTTGCGCCATGACGTATAAGAAAAGATGATGGTATTAGATTCTGCAAGAAGGAGCGGGCCAAATGGCTTTATGGAGTGCCATCGAAGCGCGAAGCATGGTTGCGCGCCCCCCTTTTTCTCAAGTTTCGGTGCATGGTAAAGTGTTTCATTTGGTATTTAAAAAGATAAGGTGCTTAGACAGATTTAGTATTAGGCAAATTTTTGACGCAAAAGGACATCGCCAAATAGAGCACTTGTTACGTGTGTTTACGTGTTACTTGTTAGGTGTTTACTTAATTTGTTACCTGTGAAGCGTGTGTTTAGTGCAATGTGCCGACAATGCGAAGGTTTGAATATTATCAGTGTAAAAACAAATTGAAAGGAAAAACTCATGATCTATAGTGCGCGCGACGGCACGAAATAAAGAGGAAAAGATAGTCCCCGTGTTACAGCGAAAATCAGCAGCTTCGTCTCGTTTAATAAACCATCCCGTTTTAGGTTTAAATGCATAAGCATTTCTATGCCTACCAAATGAGAAATTTGTCCGTCCGTCACGTAAGACGAATGCAATGGCTCATAACCACGTAAGGCAGAGGCTACAAGCGCTCAGCGAAGTGAAGCGAACAGCGCATACATTCATTCAGATCACCCATACAATACACAGAACAGCACACGTTTCAATAAAGAACAAGTGCAAAACAAGCATCCGAACCATGAATAAACATTGCATGCTCCCTCAGCAATTGTAGTGGTGGTTTTGTAACAGCTTAGCTGGACATACAGGTTAATAAGGACCGATAATAGTTCGTCAGGTTCGGATCGTGTTCGATAAGGTTGATAACGACCGATGAGGGTCTATAAGGGTTTATGCTGGTCGAATCAAGTTTCATAACATTGATGATGACACCGGGCAGCGTGGGGATTAGCAAGCGGCGCAATGCTTGTGCATACTTAGGCAACTCCCGGAGGAGGTTCTGCGTGATTTCGTTTTTCAGTTCGGAAGTATAACTAAAATCATGCGTGCCTGTTAAGTGTACGCAAATCTCGCACGTTATACGCGAAGGTAAGGTTGTGAGATTTGAGAAAGTGGAGCCGCAACCACTGAACTAAACCGGGTCAATTGTTGTAGGGCCTGCTGTGAGCCACACGATTGCTTAGCTGAGCAAATTGGTAATCTCTTGAGAATACTTCTCGGAGCCCCGCTTTGTCGGGAATATTTCCTCTCGTAAGGTGACTCTTACAATGTCCTCGTAGCGCAGCAAAACACTGGTCTGACGATCGTTCGGACATGACTAACCTGATTCCGCGCTTTTAAATACAGTCGCACCAAATCGCTTGGAAATACGAAGGAAACATACAATGCGTTTGTTTCTCCACAGACTCAGTCGTACTGTGGGGAAACAAGCTTCTAGTTTATGGCAGCGGTATTTCCCGTACACAACTTTTTGTAGCGTTAGCTACACTGGCCTAGCCAAGGCCGTTTCGCGCGGCACATCAAGAGCCGTGCTGCGCATGCGCAAGGATCAGTGATGTCAGACGGCTTGCGCACCGGAGCCACCGGAGCCGGCACCTCTCGCGCACTCCGCCGCCGCCGCGCGCGACTCACCGCCGCCGGTCTGCGCATTCCAGAGGAGTGACGTCGTAGCCGTGGTAGACGCACTGGCGCCGGCGCGCGCTCGCTGTGCAGTCGCCGTCTGACACTGCGCTGGAGCCGCTGCGCTTCTGACTGGCGTTTGCCAGTGTGGTATAGCCATGGAGAAGGAGAGCACAAATGCTGCTCCACAGCGCAGAAGAACGGAGAAGCTTGACTCATCGGATCCCGAAGTAGTTGCCTGGCAATTGCCGGTTGAGCGTAGGAGGAATGAACAGAAGAAGGCTAAACGTGCTGCGGAGACACTGGAGCAAAGGGAAGAACGTCTAGCAAAGTGCAAAAATAAATATACATGTGCCACATAATACGTATACCGCGTGTGTGTCATTGGAGCAGCCGTAAGCATGACAATCAAGCTAATCCTTGACAATCTAGACTATGTCACATGTAAGGGGTCACCTGTGGCGAGAAAAGAAGAGGACGATTTAAACAGAGCGTTCCGAACGGCGCGAGCGCGCGAGGCGCACGAACCGAGGCATAGTCGAGGGATGAACGGCGCTGTCCGTTGTGTTTCGACGTGGCACCGGGTCAGGAAGGTCGCATCTCCAGCTATGCTCTGGCGACGGGAGACTTGGGGGTCTGGTTGAGTCCGCGACGCTGGCCGTCCAAGGTGTGGCCGTCGACTTCGGCAAGTTCGGGCGAGGCTCCTGGACGGGCTGCAGCTTCTCACGGCAGGACCAGGCACCCCAGAGAGGATCCCCCTTCTGTGGCAGACCGGCACGTTCTAATCTCCTCGGGACGACACGTCGGCACTTCTGAAGAAGTTGCGACGCATCCCGACGCAAGGCCTAGGCAGGTGGGCCTAAGCTACGGCGAACGCCATCGCTGACGAGCTGACGAGCTCATCACCAATGAAGTACCGACGAGCTCACCACCGACAAAAGAGAACGCGAGTCGTCGGCATCTACGGCAGTAACGACGCCCCGAATGAATGCGACTTGGACCCGACGAGAGGAGCTTCAAGTCGGCGGTCCGTAAGAGCCCATGTTTTTGTTTACGACGCAGTTAGGCCGGGGCCAAGGTGGCCAGACTCTGGCGAGCAAAAGCTAAGACTGACCGAGAGACTAAGGTGGAGCGAGGCTCCGAAACTGAGATAGTTTTGTTTAAGTAGTTTCTAGTTAATCTGAGTTTGTTGTTTGAGTTCCAGTGAAGACTTTTGTTGAATCAATTTTAGTTTCGCGTGCCTTTAGTTTGGAGTTACGGTTTTAGTGTTGCGTGCCAAGTGCTTCTACCGTTCTTGTAAATATTAAATCCTTGTTTGCTGTGCCGCCAGTCGTGTCTCTCCTCCATCGAGAGTAGCGTATGCACGCAACTCTCCACACTCCCAAGTAAAGGTGACAGACAACCAGGAAAGCAAAGAATAATCAGCTTAACTTTTGCTAACGCTACGTATATCCTGGCATAGCCGAGCTAAGCCACTGCAACTTTTTTTATTATTATTGTGAAAGCAGTTATATGTACACTCCAGGCGCATTTACGCCGACGTCATCCGCGTCGCCTTCGCTGTCGCCGCGATGTTCCGTGTGAAGTCCGACTGCGATAACATCGCGGCCGGATCCCGTATGTTGACGGTGCGAGTGGAAGCGTGCCAGATTCATCTTAGAAGCCTGGTGGCTCAATCTCGAAGGTTATGAAAAACGGCGCACAACAATGCCTCAAGCAAGCACGTCTCGCTGTATATTGTGTGTATTACACGGACAAACAGGTGCACGCAGAACATCAACTCACCACTCTCGGGTTGCCCTAAAGGCTGAAGAAATTAAACATTCACTGTTAAGATCACTGTGTACTATCGTGAGTCAAAGCAAACAGCAGAGAAAGCTTAGCTTACTCTGCTTACCACACTGAGTCAGATCCACATAATTTTATTGCGATTGCAAATATATGGACACTCCAGGCACATTTCCGCCGTCGTCGTCGACGTGATGTTTCGTATAATGTCCAAATGCGATAACATCGTGGCTGCGTGCCGTATGGTATGGTGAAAGCGTGAGAGGGTGAACAAAGAATGGTTGCTCAGTCTCGCGTGCGCAAGGGAGGAAGGCTGGGAAAAAGCGCTCCGTCTTCCATCGCGCACAAGGCCGCAGGGAAAGTGGGGGACGTTTTACTCCCGTGGCGGCTACGTATGGCGCGGCTGAGCGCGGCCGCGCGGCCCCGATCTAGAAACCGATCTGCGCTGGGTACAAAGTCTAGGCGGGCCGATGGCTGGGACCCTATAACGTAAAACTATTCCAATCTGTTTTCCTTCTAATCACCTGATGTCCAATTTACGTAACCGCCAACGCAAGCATCGGGCGGTGACTCGCAGCATTGTTTGAGAAGGCTATTGAAACGCTCTCCTATTTTATAGGAGGTCACATGTTGTTTGCTTTCAAAAGGAATAGCATTGCCTAACTTAACATATATATCTTACCTGATTGGCTGACCAAGGGCGATGAGCACGCAGAAGTGGAGGGGGTAACGTGAGGCCGGGCTAGCGCAGTGAAAGTAGATAACCTGATGAGCAGGGTGTTACCGGCGTCTGCGTTTGCCCTGCTTCTTCTTACTTAGCTTTCGGTGTCTGCTATAAAATCACGTCGGCGTGCAACGGAAACGTAACAATGCAGCTAAAACGAATCTTCAGTGAAGAAACTTTGACATAGCGATGTCGTTTTCGTTCTGAAAGGACTCGACAACCATATAATGTCACGCAAAATTTTTAATATAGGCAAATAAATCCATTCTCCACGGCAGCTCCGACTAGCCAGTGCCAGAGCGATCGGCGGGTACCCACCTTCTATTGATGTCAGAACGGGGCAGTGTCCGGCTATTAAAAAGAAAATTAAGTTTTGATCGGCGTAATAATGCATCTTTAATGCGTACAAGCCACCTTGACGCAGTGATTTTTCACGGTTTTTGGACGTCAGGTGACAGACAGGCGAAGTGGACGCAGCCCGAAAACTTTTGACCAATTGCGGAAGGCTGATGGTAAAAAGGCATAGAATCGAAAAATAATATTTTCTGTTGTTCGATCTCACATGCATAATTAGTGTGCACACGTCATATAAGAGTGAGTAGCTCTCGCGGTTTTTTAACAGCGGAGCTGTTTAAGCCGAGCGTTAGTCCGTAACCTGCGGACAGAAATTGTGGGCCGATCCTGGCGGTAGTGCAGAAAGGGTCCAAGCGTAATGACACATACCTCTGTGAACTGGCGAAGCTGAGCCTGGATAAGTCTAGCTAAGCATGGTTGGGACTACTTAAGCTTAGTCTCTCATCGATAGACAATCGATAGTCAACCAGCAGCTAATCGATAATCGATAAATATTCAATAAATTCCGGAAAATGCTGGGAATGACTTGGTAGTGCTTAGCCTAGTCCAAAAGCCATGCCAAGCTAGGTGCCCATCAGCTCCGCTTTCTCTGTAGCATTGCGCCTCCCGTGCAAGCTACGCTAATATTTTTCCTTTACGTTGCGTGAAATACAAGTGAAGTTGGGCAATCAAGGAGGCCTGATTGCAAAAATAGAATAGAAGCAGTTTGGAATAGCTTTTCGTTAAGGTGCCCCTGATGCCTTCGTGTGTGGTGTATTCTCGGCGCAATTAGTTAGCGTTGAAGCTACAAGTAGCACGATGGACAATTCGCTCGCTGTTGCTGCCACTCTCCCCCCACGCCATCGTTTAGACAGCGAGTGTCCACGCTTATCGAGAGAGATGTGCTCGTTTGTGATTGTGCGCGCGTGACAACGTGCAGGTTAATTTAGTTAGTAAGCGAATGTTTACAGCCGTTTATGCAGCTGATAAAACGACTAACCTTAGTTTGCACAGCTGTCTAATAAATTTCTGTCGCAATCAGTGATTCGCCTGTCGGGCGAAATTGACCTTATTGTTAATATTATTGTAGTTAATATTATTATTACTTATTACGCTCAAGCCAGGCGAAATACACATACAAGTTTCGAATACAGGAGCAGTTCTGTCTTCTTGCGACTGAGTGCCGATAATTTTTTTCCAGCAAATGGGGCACAGCGTGTCGTTTACAAAAAGCAGCTTGGTGTCTGCCACTGCGGATACGGTGGCATAGACATGCTGTAAATCCGGTTTTCTATTGGATGGCGCATATCAGCACGCAGAAAGAGAATTTCGGGTGGTGGGTCGATTCCTTGTTGGAAAAACGGATATATTCTCTCGCGCAAGCCGTTGCTTTAAAAGTGAATCCAAAGTACAAGTGCCCAAAAATGGTGGTATTAGGTAGTGTGCGCTCTTTCCCGTCTCTTGTTGTTTTCTTCCTGTTTGTTTTGGGCAGCGTCTCAATACATTAACATAAGGTCACTGTCTCGTTCGACGGAAACACCTAAACATTTTTGCAGTAGGTAGAGTCATCTGCGTTCGGCGTTCTTGGAAGTAGTCCCCTTCCCAGGTGATCAAAAAGCACAGTGCTACTTCATCTTTCTTTTCCTTTTATTAAACGTGCGACATTTAACGGTAGTGCGCGAAGGCGAGTATTACAAGCTTTTGCGCTGTAGTCGTTTTTTATTGAAAGTTGCACACGTGGCTCCACTCTCGTGCGGCCGAGACGTGGACTGTGAGAGTATGGTCATTTATCGGACAATGCCAGGGCTACTACTTTTGTTTTCTCGCCAAAAAAACGTCCAACCCCCCTAGTCGGTCAAATAACAGTCATAACTTTACCACAAACAAGACATATTGGCTTTGTGCTTTTGAAAGCAGATAGTGACAGTCTATCAACTCTTTGTCTTTGGATCTTAGCACTTTCTTTCTTTCAAGCCCATACTGCCCTAGAAAAACGTCGGTAGAATTTTTTTCTGGTTAAAATAAGCATTCTCAATAGGAAGTTAACATTTTCGACAGTGTTCGTCTTCTACCACAGTGCGACGTGTGTGGCGGCGTTGTGTAGAGATTTGGGGGAAAAAAAACGGTCAAATACGATATTGAGCAGCTGACTGCTGCACTCTCGTTAAATGCTAAACGCTTTTTGGGTGGCATGACACCATTTACACACCCTTACGTTGTCATTTTCTTGGCACATGAAAAATTTGTGCTCTTCAAATGAATGTTCCATGGTGTAAGTGCTGCATTGTTTTGCTTCTTTTATTTAATGTACTGAGCTTGAAAATGCCGCTAGTCAGACATAATAGAGAACAGAGAAAAGGCCCAACTGCACGCGGCATAGTCTTATCCTTACAAGAAATTCGTTAACGAGACAGATCATGAATCCAACTACAAATGATATCTCGCACCAAAGGAATGTGGGAAAAACCACTAGGACACACTAAGTTCGACAATCTTATTGTTAACAGGTGATTCAGGGTGACGTAAGGCGACAACTGTTGCATATGACGGCGTGCATACGACTATACCATCAATAGAATAACATGACTTTAGTGAACCAAGAACCAATATGCAGGCCATGCGGTAAAACTTTATTATAGGAACACATTTTCAGCATTGTTCGTACAACTCAACGCTTGAAGCCTGTGTATATTTGCGGTGGTACGTATATGTTTTATTGCTGCATGGCCCACTTTGGTTATTAGCCTGCGTAACACCGTGACTAAATTTCGCCTCATCGCACGCACATTTAAGCCTTCTTGAAAACAGAACCAGGACGATTCAGTCACTGGAACAGCCTTTCATTTATTTATCACACAGTCCCATATTCGCTCGAGGAGGATTATAGCGGGGAGCATGTATACACGCATTAAAACTTTTTTCAAGGTAACATTATAAGAAGTGATACCCAAACCAAACAAGATCTAAAACAGAGTAACAAAGCACCAGGGGCCGAATTCACAAAGCTTTTCGATCGTAAGTGCTGCACCACGATTGGCTGACACCTGCTTCTGCGAACAGTTTTAGCGTGAGAACGTTTTTGTGAATCCGGCCCAGTATGTAGCATACAAAAAATTATGGTGAGGCATTAAAAACAAAATAAAAGAATAGCCTCGTAGTTACCATGAGCCTAAAAGAAAAGATTTTGAAATTAAAGGCGTGTAAAATTGTTATACATTACCAGGAATTTGGGACATCGCCGAACAGTGCCTCTAGCGGCCGCCTCTGAAAACATACGCGTTTTCTATGGGAGAGCGTCGTTTTTTTTTTCAAATAACTAATCATAGAAGCCGTGTTTTAAAATATTCCCGTGGAAATAGGCTCTTGGCGCTAAGCCCGAAATAACATGCAAGTGGTACCATTACTTACGGCAGAAAACTCGTTCCATATTGCGGGTGAAGTTTCAGTTATGGTAGTCTATTGAAAAGCCAAAATTTTGGAGGCTTTTTTTGGCCAGTAAAAAGCAATTTGCGATGAACCTATTGCATTGACTGACGTATTCCTGGGGATTTATCACTTCAATGATTTATCAACTTCAATTAATCAGCTTTCAGCTAGTTGCAGCAGAAGTTCTTGAAATGGCAAAGTCGTTCCAAAATCGCAGTTTTCATAACAAGGTCGCGGAATTTATTGTGGTACATATATAAACCTAGTTTTCGCCAACAGCAGCGCTTCGAAGCGGTAGCCGAGCGTGTTAAGCGACCACAGATCAAGATCGCTGATAACCGCGATCGTGAGTTCGCAGGTTCGAAGCCAGCTGTGCCGCGCTGCTTCTTATCACTTTGTCGCTGTTTAGTTTGGCAGTTTTCCACCCGATGGCATATTCCGAAATGCAGGACATTTGGTTACGGTTCTTGTTTAGTTTCTTTCTACTGTACCAACGTCTTCCTAAAAAATAGCTGGCTGGTTTAGAGAACATGCGAACGTGTTTCCAATGATCTTTTGCACTTTAGGTATATTGTATCTTGGAAAATAAACCCAGGTAACATGTTTTGAAAGTACATTTCTTTCTTAAGGTGAATATTTATGAAGACATTACTAAGAAATATTTTGCCTTTTCAGCTACGTCTTGGGAAAGGCGTGTTTTGTGACACTCTTGTGCGGCTTGAAACGTGCCACAAAAATAAATAGTGCCCAGTGTGTGCAATTAAAAGACACAGAAGTAGAAAAATTGGCTGCAGCCCCAGACGTAGTATTTTTACAAAGGAATACAGTTGAAGCTATTTGACTGAGTGTATTTGCATTATATCAAAGCAGAATTTTTGCGTATACCTGACCTTCAGTGCAAATGAAGGATATCCGAATTATTGCACAAGCGTGTTTGCTTAGTACAAACCAGTACCTCGAAACATAAACATTCTACCCTCAATATGCAGCGCACGTGTCCTATCATTTGAACCATTCCCATATACCTTCACAAAATTCCAGAAATACTAAAAGTCTTCATATTCTTTTACCCTTTTACCACAACTTACGCAGAGGAGTATTGGAATTATGCGAAAAGACTCTGGGACGTGTTAATGTAGCCTGTCGTGTAAAAATAGAGAACGACTCCAATCACAGACCACACCCTTTTTGAATTATGCCCACAAAGTTGTGCAAGAAGACACTGTTTTCGGCTACAATTACGAAGTTGCCATATAGCATTCTGCTGTTCCTGTTCTTGACTAACTCTATTGCTGAATCATGTCACAGCACCATGATATAATTACTGGTGCAATTCTTTAGTAATTCTGTGAGAATATTCTCCTACCCTAAATATAACATGTTTGAACAATTGAAGAAACATGAGAAAGGACCGTAAAGGTTTGCAGAAATGTTCCTTTATTAGAATCGTTTATGACCCATATCGGTACAGTCGTTTTGTCATTATCACGCCAGCGTGCACTGAGCATCATTTATCATTTTGTCTACTGTCTATAAATAAAATACAAAAGTGTCGTTCCTTGCGTGTGAGTAGTACAATGGCAGCTGAACCTTTCATATGGTCCCACTAAGCCAAACCTTCCCTTTTCTGCCATGGTGCCACAGGACATGTCAATTTCACACTTGATTTTCGCCCTTTCAGCTTCCTAGAAAGCATAGGGAGGTGCACAAGACGAACAGGCGAAGTTTTGTAGTCCTGAGATTTGAGTAAAATTTCATAGGCAGTACTATTATCCTTTATTTGTTTACAAATTTATTACACCTCATTGGTGTTAATAACGACGTACTACATAGTAGTTCAGTTCTTATACTTAATACATCATGTCTGAGATGGCTACCCTGAAAATTAACCAGGTGTAAGCATTGCATGACGTTGGCTGGAAGGCCATTCATTAAAAATGTGTGCAGAATAAAGAAAATACAGGTGTTCAATGGCACAGTCACCGTCAAAAGTATGCAAAACATTTGTTTACTCTAGTCCAGTATACGCTGTAAATCCGAATACCACGATGCGTGCCTCAGGCGTAGAAATATAATATTTTTTCAGCTTCAGGCGTGCGAAAGCTTTGGACGCCGACTATACGTTCGGAAGGCCAGGCTGCTTTTTGGCTTATACGTGATGACAAGCGCCGAGCTCTTGATGATGGTATATTAGAGCGTAGAATTGTAGAAATTGTGCAAGGTCAGGTGACTTCACGACGCAAACCTAGCGATAGAAGCTCAGCATGCTTTTTTGTTTATTAACACTAAAGATAAATGAATAGTCAGAGTAAATTAATGTTACTGTCCGTTTCTGGACAGACTCGAGTGTAATGCATACGTTCTATATCACTTAAGGTTCCATGCTAATTCCATACAGGGCATTCATATGCGAATTTTGGCCTGTCTTACGCCTACCGAATCTTTAGCAATGAGAAGAGGTAGGCAATTGCTTCTTGGGATGTAGCCGAGGCCATGGTAGATGTGATTAGTAATGCGGTATATATGTGAGTAGGCTGACTGGGATTATTACATGAAGTACGTCAACGTACCTACGTTAAGTCACGGATCTGAGAGTGTCTCTGCTAAAAAGTTATAAGTTTAATAATATGACGACTGAATAGCCTTCTGTTAAGCTGTTGGTAAAAATACTGTGTACGAAGTACTATTGTGGGTTAAACTGCAACGTTATCAGCGTTTCCAAAAGAAAGTGACTACAAGTCCATCTTTCTCGGGCGTTCATTTCACCTAGGTACCACTGCCTGACTCATGACCTTCATATTTTTAAATCTGCCCCGATGACGTAAGTTACGTTGCGAAAAAAATTAAATACCCTTTCTAAAGAATGAACCATCCACAGCTTCCCGACAAAGCGTGGTACGTTGGCGCAAGTCGTCATGTGTGATCACGATAAGAACGACAGCCCGTCGTTAAAAATGACTTGTCACTCCCCGGTTCTTTTTTTTTGTCAAGGACGCGACTAACCCGTAGAAGGGTAATCCCGACCTTGGCATGATGCTTGCGACTTTTCTGGTTCCGGACGAGCGCGTTCTTTGTGTATAATTCAGGCGCCCGGCATCGAAAGGCTTACACCTTTAAACAGCGAAAGGCTTTCACAGTTACTTCGGTAGCTCCACGGAAAGCGCGGACAATCAGTCCACTTTCAGCACAAGCGCTCTGAACCAAGACATATTTGCGAGAAAGGAGCTCCTATATTACCCATAGCGTGAAATGTATCCACAAATTACACCTCATTATACCAATGTGTTTATGAGCCGCACTCTGGTGCCTGTATTCCGTATTATGACAAAAAAATAGTTTGTGCAAAGTCAGTAGCCTAAACGTAAAACAGGAAATTGAAGTCATCACAAAGACTGTCATATATCATAAATTGCAAGAAAAAAATTGAAACTGTACTTCATAATACTCGCAATGCAAACTTTGATGCATGTGATTCATTTCAATTTCCTATCTGTTCCGACCCGCCGTGGTTGCTGAGTGGCTATGGTGTTGGGTTGCTGAGCACGAGGTCGCGGGATCGAATCCCGGCCCCGGCGGCCGCATTTCTATGTGGGGAAATGTGAAAACACCCGTGTACTTAGATTTAGGTGCACGGTAAAGAACCCCAGGTGGTCCAAATTATTCCGGAGTCCCTAACTATACGGCGTGCCTCATAATCAGATCGTGGTTTTGGCACGTAAAAGCCTATAATTTAATTTAATTTTTTAACCTAGATGTTGCTAATCGTAGTGATTAAGGGGAAATAAACATGCACTCTTAGCGCGCGCAGAAACTACGCCGGTTTCTAGCGAGGGGAGCTTCGCGCCGTGACGCAGCAGACCCCTTCAAGCTTTGACAGTGCAGCATGCTGCCGGTGCAACGCGAGGATAATTGGATGTGATGGACGTTCGCACCGAAGATTAAAAAGATTGTTGATATTAAAGCGATAGCTGTGCACTATGACGTAGCCAAGCATGGGTTTTAATGGTGGATCATGAACGCTATCACAGAGAAGGTTTACTGCAAAGAGTTATATGGCGGGTAGAGGCGCGGTGGGGTTTAAAGCGATAGCCCTGTGGCGGCCCATGGAAAAAAATTGTACCTTAAGTATCCTTACGTGATTTGAATGCGAAAGCATTATGACTTCTGTTAGTCATTACCAATAAAGACTTCTTAAGTATTACAACCTGTTTGCGATCCTTCCTTCGCTTTCTTTTCTCTGCGTTCATTAATCAACAGACCACAACCACTCAGAACTCATCGCCAAGTAGCTACCAGTTAATATGGTGATCCACTTCGTTCCGCCTTAACCAAATTTAATTCATTGTAATTTAGTTTACTTCACCTTAATTCACTTGACTACAATTTAAGTCACCCTACTCTAACTTGTTGTAACTTTAATTCACTTCACTGTAGTTCACCTTAATTCACAATAACTACCCATAATTGCTACTAATTAACGTTGTCATACCATTTACTATCTTCTCTATTACTACTGATTTCAGTCAAGACGCTGATGACGTCACACTGACTTTTGACACCACTCGTTGTGGACGACGCCGGCTTTTCTACCTCATGGCTCATGTAATGCTTTCGCATTAATGACTACTGTAGACGACAACGGTCCGTCTGCACGGCAGAGAGTAAACAGCTTTCCCATTTTCATTGCGATTTGCGCAGCCCCGGTGCGCGGCGTCCCGTCATGCTCAGAGTTGCTGCAGATAGTTCTTGCGCGGTGACGAGGGCAAGCGTGTATACTGATCGAGTGCACGCGATAGGAGAGACCACTGCTCCGGCCTAAGCGGCCAGATGTGCTTCCTGACGCCGTGGTGGGAACGCGCCTTTGCCGATACGGACGGCACAAGAGCTGAAGCAAGTGGTATACCGGCGTTGTTTCCGCCATGTTCTCTGCTCTGTGCCGAATAGAACGACTTATATCACTTGTCACGGCGTGACGACGCTCGGCCAACGGCGGTGCCGGTGGCGCGAGGAAAAGAGAGGCCCTGCGTATACAGGGGCACTATCCCTCACAAGTACACGGGAGCCCAAGCCCAGAGTCCACTAAAGTTTGCTTAAGAGATTTAATAGCGGAGATGTGGTTTATGGTAAATGAAAAAAAATAATAATCACGATAAGTAAGCCAGAGAATGTTGATTCCACTGTCAATGTGCATCAAATCGACAGATTTAACACATGAAAACTTTTTTATAATCGCAATGGAACATTCGCATCACTTATGCTAAAACCCTGCGTTGGATCTCATGTAAAGCTTTCATTGTTGTTGTACTTCCTCTATAATAATTATTTAATAATAATGTAATAGTAGTAGCAGTAGGGGTAGTAGTAGCAGTAGTAGCACTGATGGGGCTTCAGACCCTCCCCCCCCCCCTCCCCGAAATTATTTCGTGCTGGCATGCACCGCCGACCAAAACAACCACCGGCGCCGGGAATCATTCTGGATTTTGTCTACAATGTCTTTTTCAAGCTCGAAAAGATATTTCGGCACGCACATTGCGAACTCGGGCTGGCTTTCGTGGCAACGCCCTTGCACCTAGAGTCACGTAACGCAAGGAGCCCCATCCGAGCACAAACTTTCAAGGGTTTTGCGATAGCGAGCGGGCGCGTTGCGGCATCTCGCAGCGGCCGCGGAATCTATGGAGGGCATGGAATTCAATTCCGAAACTTTATGGGTATAAAGTTCTCATAAACTTATGACGCGAAAGGTGCACTGACATTTCCAAAGGCGTGCTTTAGAATTTCAATTCTGGAACTTTATGGGTTTAATGTTCTTATAAACTTGAGCTAACGTGCGTGCACTGGAGCCCTCGTGTCCAAGCCGTTTCAGAAATGGAAGCCCGCGCTCGCAATCTTCCACACACACGAAAATACTTAATATGACCGTGACTGCCAGCTGGTAGCTGATAATTTTCTCCAAACATTTTCAGGAAGGGCGCCCGATGTGATCAATCTGCTGGACCAGGGCAGGCAAAGTAAAATAAGAGAAAACAGAAGAAAGTTAACGGCCTATTATTGAGGCAGTTCTTTTTTGCGGAAGACAAGGTCTGGCTCTCCGTGGCCATAGGGACAGTGGTCCTATGAATTTAGGCAAATCCCCTCTGAAAATATTGGTATTTTAAGAGCGCTTCTTCATTTGCGAGCTGATTGTGGAGATACATATCTGAAGAACCATTTGGATGTTGCCCCAGTAATACCTCGCATTTACGCCCAGATGTACAAAACCAAATTATAGAAATTTGGGGAAATTATCAAAGAAAGCCTAGATGCAAAAATAAATGGTGCAGGCTGCTTCTCCATATTTGCTGACGAAACGACGGATATTGCCGGTATCCAACAGTTTACTGTTTGTGGAAGGGACCTAAACAAGGATGCCAACGACATCGAAGGAGTACTTTTAGGTTTTAGCACCGGAATAGATGCCCTCTCTCATTGCGACAGCAGGTTCTATGTAAATGTGTAGAAACGGCTTCAGATTCTAGTCACCCTTCTAGTGACCACTTCAAGCGCAGATAGTATATTTTTAACATGATATTACTAAAAAACTACTTGCGCTCTACAATGTCTGAAGAACACATGGTTAGGCAGGCGCTTATATAGTCCACAGAGACGTCGGCATGAACGTGTCCGAAGTCATTGACCGCTTCACTAAACTTCCCCGCCGAGTGAAGCTTGTCCTTTAGATAGCGAAGCGGCAAAAATCAATGCAAGTAAAGGTTCTGTTCCTTCAGGTCCATAAACTCGTAATTATGAAAACGTATGACTGTTCATTACTTTCGAAAACCGCATAAATTTTCGCCGTTTATTCAAACAGTTAGCATCATGATCAAAATTATCGTGAAAACGAAAATTACGAGGACATCAATAACCAATTTTTACCGACCTTGTTTATTGAAAGCCCGGCCCTCGCGGCGTTTCCCAACAAACACACTCGGATATTGGGTAGTATAACTTGCCGCATCTTCTGTGGCTTTCGTTTGGTCTTTTCTTTCCTTTTTAGCTACCCGCTTTTACTTCTTTTGTGAGCCGAAGGAATACCCTTCCTTAATTTTGGGTGCAGAAAATTTGTCGCCGCTCTGCAGGCAGTTAAATTACACATTTTCGGACTGATTTTGCATTATTCCTCTATTATATACCCATATGGTGCTGTCGCGACCGCCGCATGGTCCAAGTACATATCACGAGTTACTTTCAGACATAGCGCAAAAAAGTACGCGCAGCAAACACGAAGACACGACAGCGGGACGAGCGCTACTACCAACAGTTTATTTCAGTCAACAAACCCTCCGATTTATAAGGTGAACAACGTACACCAGTGTCACGCCCCTTTCCCATGCGAGGTGATAAAAGGAAATCTAAAAAAGTTAACAGTACTATCTGCCTCAGGCAACAGAGTTCAAATATTTCAGTTCGGCACGGTGCAAAAGAATTGACGCTTCGCTTATACAAATATCTGAGTTCTTGTGGATGTAGAATGCTTCTAGAGCCACTCGAGCCGTGTAGTTTGTTGATTTGCCTAAGATAGTGGTCTCATAAAATCGTGCCTCGCAACCACCCGTAATGATGTGGGCAACCAAATGTCATACTTGTCCTCTTTTTTCTTAACTTTTAGCGCTTGCTCCCTGAGCCGGTCGTTTATGCACCGTTCGGTTTGGCCGATGTACACCTTCCCGCACAACAAGGGGACGGAGTATACCACTCCTGTCGCACACCCCACGAAGCGGCTATCGTGGCTGGTTTGGCAACCTTCTTTCCTGTCACCGCAAATTCGAGGGCAGAGCCTGTATAGCTTATTAGGAGCCGTGAAGACCACAGGAATACGATGCCTGTTCGCGACCTTCTTCAGGTTGTGCGAGACCTGATGCATATAAGGCATGGCTACGGGTCTCGCCATCCATCGCTGGGTCTCAGCCCTTTCTGCTCCAGCTCTGTTCTTTACCCTCTGCAGGATAGACTCGGCCACCGCAATAACAAGCAACTCAGAGAATCCCGCTGCTAAAAGGCGACCAATCTGATTGTCAAAGCTATGCTGCATTGAATGTGGGCATGACTTACGGAGCGCATCATCCAGACATTGTAATGCGATGCCCCTTTTTACTATTTTAGAGTGGGCAGAGTCAAAAGGCAGGGGACACTTCTTAACCCGTGGGAAGTACTCTCAGCAAACATGGCCTACACTAAATTTTAGCCTGAGATCCAGGAATTGCAACTCCTCAGTTCCAAGCAATTCATGAGTGAAACTCAAACCCAGCCCAGCTTGAATAAAAACATCTAAAATACTCCCAGGCGCAGTGAAACCGTCCTCTTTCTTTAAAAGAATTAAAAAGTCATCGACGTACCGAAACACTTTGAATACCTTCCCCCCATTAAAAGCCAAATCAAGCGCACTGTCAATCTCAGCTAAAATATGTCGCATAGAATCGGAGCCACGCAAGACCCAATACACACTCCTCTACGTTGCAGAAAAGGCTGCTCGTTGAAAACAATAAATGTTACACTAAGATAAAATTCTAAAAGCGTTATATTATGAACCGAAAAGCAAGCGGAGTTTTGGAAATCGCATTCGCCACTCTGTTCAATGCACTTCCTAACAGCAACTAAAAGCTTATCTTGAGGTACAACGTCGACAGAAAAGCCATAATCTATACTCTCGTTGTATTGCACATATTCAGTGACTTCTTCAGATTTCCTCACGCCGAAAGGATCAACAACCGCGAGTCACTTAAGGCTCTTCAGTAAAAACTGACTAACATTCTTTTGCCAAGCCCCCCCTTCGCTCACAATGGTTCTGAAAGGGACATATACCTTAAGTGTTTTTGCAGAAAAGAAAACCTTCAGACTGTTCCCCTTACTATTTCTAATATCACTAGCAAGAGCATTCAATTCCAAGTCCTTACAAAATTTGATGGTCTTAGGCTTAACCCTCACTCCACTTTTTTAAACAGCCACAAAGTTCTTGGCCAGTGCCGCTTGGGCTTTTTCATTGAACATGCCTTTCGGCATCACAACAAATCCAACTTACTTGTCAGCTTCTAGGAGAACCAAACTGTTCTGCCAAACTGAAAGTAACTATGTTAGACCAACTAGCCCAACAGGCGGTCCTTCCGGAACATATCACGATTTTGCGATCATAGTTTTGTTCTTGCCTGGATCGTCTGTCTTTCTATGCGTAAAGCTACTACTATGTGTGACTGCGCAACATGTCTATTTGTCTTGTTTGACGCATTGCATACAGTAACGTTTGCTTAAATTCGTGGATTTATTGGATACTTATACATATTTAAACATCTTGTTGCGAGGCTTTGTGTATACAAACAGTGCATTTTGTTACCAGTGACACTTTTGTGCCCTTTATCAACTTGTATCTTCGCACTTGTATATTCCATTCTATTTTCGCATTTCTAATGTACATCTTGCAGAACTCCTGCTTCTTATATGTACTCACTGTTGCGACTATATTATCGGTGTAATTACAATACACGACCGGTAACAACTGCTCATGCGCAATGTATTGCAACGAAGGACAGCGTCATTGAGGTTTTTCCCTGGCCATTGCATATGTACAGTGACGAGCAAAAGTTTGTGGACCAAAGGTATGGTATGATGGTATGATAAACTTTATTACGGTCCCTCGGAACGCGCGTCAGCACGTAGCGGGCCGCTCCCACGTCGGTACAGAAAGGCCGAGCCTCTCTGCGGCCACGATTTTATTTTATTTTTCCTTCGCAGCCTGGGCATTCCGGCTGAAATCAAGAGCGCAAGCCTACGAGCGCGTGTTGGACCAACACAACGTGTTAAGCCAATTCGGGGCCGCGCAGCTGCGCTTGAATATATTTAAACTTTTTGCTGATGCCATGGTCTCCAAACTTCTGCTCGCGACTGTACAAAAAAGTAAACAAGGTTCTTGAATGTCAAAGATTTATCAAAATATTTGTGCTCAACTTGTTCTTTTCATGGCCTTTACGTTTTTCACACCAGCTGCATGCACTGCTTTGCTGGTTTCAAACCATCTAGTTCTAAAGCTCGTGTGATATTTTCTTTACTTATTAAATAGACAGAAAACGCCGAAGCATTGATATCAGTTATTTCTGCCACAATTTTTGGGACATAGGAATATATTCTTTTGTGAAAAAATACATATTTTACTTGACAGTTAATTAGCATTCAGTATATAGTTCGTTTGCAGCTTCTAATATACAATGACATTGGCAATGGCAATGCAGTTATCATTGCTGTATTTGATCCCTCGACAAATTCTAAAAGGAGGAGGCCGCGCTGCAACGTGAGCCCCCCCCCCCCCCCTCTCCGAACAAAATTTCTGGCTATGCCATTCTGCAGTGAAACAGGTCTTTGAACACTGACCAGTTACAGATGATTTTCTGCATTTACACCCGTTGCTTACCAAGCGCTTAGAAAAGATGTTCGGCTGAAATGTAGCAAATTTTCTTTACAAAGCCACTAATTTACTTTGTTCACAGGAACCTCCCTGAGAAAACTGACGTCAATCCGAGCATTTGTTGACGTGATTTTACTCTTTGCGGCGTCGGCCATTTTCGTTACGGCGTGGTTTCGCCAAGGTCACTGCCAATTGCACCGAAAATATAGCCATGCACCTAAGGCTTTCGCCTTCGAAAAACAAATTCCGTGGCAGTGAACATAGCTCTACCAGGCACCTGCACGCAAATGCGCAAATGGACTCGTAAACTGAGGCCAACCGAGATTAAGGGTGTCAATCATGCGACTGCATATCCTGAAACATGCGCCCATCGCGACCATTTAGCAAGCTTACATTATATTTTAGAATCAGCTTTTGAGAAATGAAGCGACAAAAGGGCATTTTGCTTTTTTTATTTATTCGATCGACAAAAAGTTGGACGAGGAAAAGATGGACGGCAGGTGGGGGGGGGGGGGGGGGGGAGGCCGCTCTTTCAAATTCTGCACCCGCTTTCTCGAAGCGAGGCTGAGCCTCTAAACGCCTATCAATAGCAGCAAAACTGCTGATTCACAGTAGACTAGCTGGCCGCTCGTCTTATACGCGCCGCGGTTATCAGATCAGCCATTCCTGATTCGCGCTCGTCCATGCTCGCCGGTGAAAGCTGTTGGCGTGGTCCTTTTTTTTCTTTTATTGTTAAAACGTGTATTCTGTGATCGTCCAGTCCACTTCGTGCGTCATCGCGCGAATTTCGAATCTTAAAGGTCCGTACGCCACGTGGTGTAGAAGCTGCGAACTAAAGGCGATGTCCGAATTGCTGGGTTGGAAAGAAAGATCGGGCGCCGAGACACCTTCAACCGGCGAGTCGAGAGGAGATTACTACAGCGTGAGCGTGCGCCAACAGGATGAGGCATCACCCCCCTCCTCGACGATGATCCGACGGCGGCGGGAGAAGATGTGTTAATGGACTAGAAGATTCCCAGGCTTTGACCACGCTACGAGAGCACGACTCCGATAGGAAGGTTGAGAACGCTTGTGACGGCTAGCTACCGTCGTGCGAGAATCATAAGGGAGTTCAGACCGGTCCGGTGAAGAGATGTAACGTGGATACTGGCCGCCTGCGGAAGAAGGAGACTCCCGGCAAGCTAGTCGACGAGTTCATTAAGCGTCTGCATTTCCGGAAGAAGTTCCTTCTTGAGATTTGCCCCGAGCTA